>NC_037590.1:32559334-32922784 GCF_003073045.1 Pomacea canaliculata | reverse complement strand
ACCAAAGAGATTGAGTAGGGAGGCGGAGGTGTGGGGAAGGAGGGGGAAATTTTCGGGCCACAAAGGTTGTCCGCAGCAGCCATGGTTTCTCGAAGCGTGTGGACATGGACAGAGAATCAAGTCACATCCCTTGTGACCAGATGGAGCGGGGGAGGGAAAGCCCGAAGGATCGTATCAACCGTTTGAGAGGCGAATATCTACATCACGTCATGCCGATGAACGCAAGGGATTCTGTGCGTCTAGCCTACCATACAACCAGACACCAGTCTACAAAGACTTCTTGGGGACGGGTAAGGGCTTGGGGAGGGGTGGGAAGGAATGGGTACGAGAGAGAAAGTGTAATCTGGGTATGCACAATTTTGGCACAATTACCTTGCGTATTTTTTTTAACATTAATGAGGATAACAGGGACGAAACGGCCGAGGATAACTCGAAACCACTCGGCTGCGTCGGTCCTCCACTTTGTCCGGGGAGCCACGGACATGATTGCACATGGATGAGGGGAAGCCCAGATCGCTTTACTCCTGGGTGCGCGGCTCTAATGACATTCTTCGATATATTTCCAGGGAGCTGATGCAAGCCGGCATTACGGGTTCGTGACATGTTGTCGAATAAAAATATAGGTAATTCTCTCACCCAGCAAACACGCCCACAACATACCACCATCCACACCACTACTCAATGTAGAGACAAAACAATTTCCTGTCCCATCATGTCCGCGGTCTACATCTAACATGCAGGCCTCTGTAGTTCCAAGCGTTGCAATAATAAAGGCGCTTCCTGCATCGCCACAACGGAAATTACCTTTGTCGAATGTAAATTATCTAAATGCACGTTCTTCCCTGTGTCTGTGTATTTATTTTCTTTGTCCCCTTTGTTTTTTGAAAAAAATCTCGATTTTGCAGTCAACCAATTACAGCTCGAGCTTTGGTTTGACCATCTCTTCTGATTCTGAGAAACATAAATGAATCTTCAAATTTTGTGATTTATTTGAGAAATGGTTGGAATGGTGTTTTTGTTGATGACCTAATCTTAAGGAACTAGAAAGGTGCGGGCTGTATAAAGGGAGGGATACTAAAAGGTGAAGTAGAGGGTTAGTATTAACATGGTACCGCTAGTGCCCACTAGGTCCTGTACTTTTAATTACATCTTTTTTACATTTACTTTTTCTGGCTCGCCACTTAGCCTGGGTCAATGGCCACATAGTCAGCAATGGCGGATTATTCAGAAAGATAGTTGGCTGGCGTCCTGGAGGGCAGACCAAGCGTATTATATTTCATTCTGGTTTTCCCGCAATTTGGTGTCTTAGAGGCGAAAAAAAGAATAAAAGAAGACCCGTGGTCTATTCAATCCTTTATTCCGGCCGCACAGCAACTAATAAATGTTTGCAAAGCGATAATCGGAGAGAACCACCTTTCCTCCATAACACCATCCTTATTAAGTCGTCAACTCATGTACATCAATTAAGCAGCTGAAAATATCTGGATCTTTCCTTGGAACAGCTTTCCCGGTGAAACTGTCGAAATGTATTTTTAATTTGTGATTCGAGGTTCTGTGCTTACGATTAGTCTGCAGAGTATGTGATGCCGAGTGCAACTTCATGTAAGTCTGCCGGCATGGGAGAGAATGTGTGTGTGTGCAAATATATATATATATCTCTACAGAGAAATTATGTCCATAAGAAAACTATGTTAATGAAGTAATTATCATTTAATGAGTCAGCTGAGCATTTTTATCAAAAAGAGTTCTGACATAATGTGATGCTGAAGAAAAAAGAATTATTCCAAACGTAGAATTAGAACAGTAGTTATGTTTTGTTCGTCGTCATCATCACATCATCAATCAATCAACAGCAAGCAGGCAGGCAGCAGTTACGATCATTATTTCTCCTTCACTTTAAATCACACAATAGAAAATAAACATCTTACCAAATAAACAAATGCCTGGAAGAAAGTCCTTGCAACCTCTCATACACAACAAGCTTGCATCACAAAGAACAGCTCTTCGTGGACAAAGAATTGTGCAGAAAAGAACCGAACCCCTTGTAACCCCCCGTCAGATTTACTGCTCGCTCAGTGGGACTCCATCCTATCGCGTTTCGCGCGACTTGGTGTCGGTCGCAGAACGATCATTCCTAATTGATGATGGGGAAATTAGACACAAGGGCGGCTAAAAGCCCCGAACATAATGGAGAGCCCCTCCACTTCCCGGTCCTTGGCCCTGTCTAAGGACCCCAGCTTACCCTGGGGGCCGGCTAATGTGTCCCCGTAGGGTCATCCTGATAGGAAGGCCGCCGCCCAGCTCCTGGCGCCCCGTCAGAGCCCCTTGTCGATCGCGACTCGGCGGTTCCCAGACCCGGCTTGGCTTGCGCGTGCTGTGCGAGGTGCAACGGGGCTTTCCACCACCACCGCGCGTGGCGGGGTGGGGAGCAAGGCTTGCGGTCGACACTGTGTTGCCATGAGCTTTCTTTGATCCTCCTCTACTAAAGACGTGGAAGAATCGCTTCCTCTTTCTTTCATTCTGTCCTTTCCCCACCCCACCCCTTGCGAGGAACATCTGTTTTGCGGTGATTGTTTCGGGATCACCGGACTTTTCGCTAGGTTGCGGCCTCATGCTAATTTGTGGATGATAGAAGTCTTGTTGGAAAGCTCGTCAACAGTTCATCGTCGTAGTCTTTATTAGTCCCGAGCCCTCGGTCAACACGACACGACTCAGGCCGTGTTTGATGTTCTCCATGCAAACCCCTCAGCGGTGCGGCTGACTCAGCTCGGGTGAGACTGCTGCGTCACGACTAGGGAGACAATCCACCCGGCCTGACAGGCTCACTCATTGTGCAGGAAAAGAATCTACAGGAACATTAATTCGACATCAGCACCATCCTACCAGCCCTGGCCCAGTTTCCAACACAAAAAGTGGCAAAAAGGGCGTTAACTCTGTCGGGTGGTGTGATTCTGTTTCCGGCGATTTATGAACCTGTCCGAGTGTATCCTCCTCATCCGTGTTAAGTGCCTGCCCTCAGACAAGCCATGTGAAAAGCTTACCCACACTCTCTCCTTCTTTCTTTGAAAAAAAGATAGTCCTCCCTCAGTCGACAAAAGCTTACATCCCAGATAAACAAAGATCAACAGAAAGTGTCATGCCACACATGGGGGTTAATACAAAGGACAAGAGCAGTTTTGACTTTTGCTGTTTGACAGTGGAGGACTGTTTTATGGGAGGAATATTGGTGTGAAAAGTACAGCTGCAAACATAAACAAGAATCTCCAAATGTGCTCCTCAACTCTAGAAGTTTTTCTTTTTCTGAAAGCTTTTCGCGCTGGCGGCACTTAACTACTATTAGATGTTTCCTGAAACTGCTTAGCTGCTTCTGAAATGGTTCGGATAATGATTTTGTGTAACTGTGAAGCGCCAGAGTTTTGTCACGAGTGGAAATATATATTATGTTTTGTGATTCACAGGGAAGATTACAACTAGTTCATTTTTTTCTCTCTTATAAAAGCTGGTTTTGAAGATGCAGATTTTAAAGTTAGGTAAATGTTGAAGTTTGGAAACTTTTTATGGAGTGGGTGAGTGGAATGGAGACAAACAAACACAGCACTTGGGAGATGTCCTTTAAGTAGGGCTGTAAAACCAGTTCTTTAAGAATAACTGGATGGTACTTGTCAGTGCCTGTTCAGCTCATGAGTACTTAGTCCTCTGTGTTACTTACTACACAATGTACACAACGGTATACAAAGAGATAATGATGTTATTCAATGAATCTCAATGGGTAGCTATACTAAGTTGTTCAGCAACCAAAAAGAGAAAAACTGCCAAAAAATATATTTACTGCATGTAACCTCGGTGTAGACACTAACGAAGGTCCTAAGTGATCTGCCGGGTAGGTGTCGTCGCTTTATTTCAGAAACAAAGAATTGCTCCATTCACTGCGCCCTCGTTAAACCTAACGATGTTCCATAGGAAAGCGTTTACCAGTTTCTTACCCGCTAATAGTCTCCCCCACACAATGGATCTTGTCCTCGATGAGTGGCTGTTTCTCACCCTTATGGTAATGCAACCACTGGCCTGAACTAAGGGGTGGAGGGGGAGACGGGTAAAGACGGACAGGAGGGTCGGAGGGACCGATACAAAATGTGGTGGGTAGGGGAGATGAACATAAATAACGCACGTTCCAGAAGTAATGTTTTAGCCACCTACCTCCTTCCTCCAACCCACCCCACCCCACCCCCACCCGGTATTATTGTCTTCTGTGGAAAGAATGTAGAAAAATGTTCAGGACCTTCAACTGAAACGTTAAGCAGCTTTTCACGCTGATCTCGTAATGCCGGTTTTATGGCTTTTTACTACCCGAGCCGAGAAACTCGAGGCCTTGTCAGCAAACGGCTCAGTGGCCACCCGCATCCTGCGCTGCATTAGTAATGACAATAAGTTACGCTGCCTTTCGACCCGCACACGCTTCCTCACGCACGGCAGCCAGGGTAGACAATGCCGGGTAGACAGGTAAGGATTTGCCGCAGGACCGCGAGACGTACCCGAGACCGAAAAATAACCTGACGGTGGACATGTATCAGAATGTAACTAGTGTGTCTCTTTTTTTCTTTCTTTCAGGTCCTATTTCTTTTTTCTTACTTTGTTGAGAGAGATATGAGATAAAATTGGAATAAATGTAAATTCCATAGATGTCATAATCATTGCAACATACCGTAATTCAGTGTCACCTGGCGGTTGCTGAGGTCTCCTACAACTTTAGACTCTGGTGTTTACCCGACCCCTTACCCCACCCCAAACCCAACCCACCCCTTTTAATTGTATTCTGCCTTGTCGCACCCGACATTCCTGCGACTCAAACATCTGTGCACAGTCGTGGGGTCAATAAGACACTCGTGCACAGGGCATCACAACACCGCGGACTGAACCTGAAAGATTTAGTGCATTCTCTAGATAGAGGGCGCTTCTTGTCTACCAGAGACTTGTGCCGAGAGTGTTCTCAAAGTGGAGAGCAGGATATCGTCGGAAGCTGGCTTCAGACACAGAAACCTTGGAGGGAACCTCCCACGGGAACCGGATCATCAGACAATGAAAGCGCCGATCCATTAGCTGTCCCCCTCCCTCCGGCGCGCGGCACTAACCGTCGGTAAGTCTACACGGAGTCAGCATGGGTCTTTGTCTATGGTGGAGGACTCACATGTAAATTGGGTAAAGTGGGTTTGTTGGCTAGAAAACATTTCTGGTTTTATGGCCGCCCGAGTCCAAGGCACCCACTTCCCCTCTCCACCGACCCCCCCGTTCTCTTACTTGTCAACCGGCGGGAGCGTTAGATCGGGGTTGTGTCGGATGAATTAATGGGGGTAAAATGGGACCATTCGCTAATTAAGTAGGGTCTGGAACTCTTCGGGGAGCGTGTCTAGTTTATATTGGGGTACGTGAGAGACAGATAGTACTGACAGGCAGGTAGAATGGCTTAGTATGCAGGTTAACTATCCATCACCTACATTTAGTAACTTTCTTGTATATATACTCTCTTTCTGTCTGCTCTCTCTGCCTTTATCTCTCTCTCTTACATCATATCAGAGAGAGAGAGAACTTGCAGCTAAGTCCAGAGAAAGAACCGAGTAAATACGGGTGTGATGCTGGGTTATAGGTCTCTTTTGTTTATATATTTCTCCCACCCAAAATACTGCTCTCGGAATTGGTCTTCTCCAAAGAAGAGTTTCTGCACTTGACAGCAATATTGCTAAATTAAAATTAAACAATAATTAAATTAAAAATTAAACAATATTGTTGTCTTCATCGCAATCGCGGGATCTGGAAGATGACGAGATCCGAAAGTATGAACCTTGAAATATATTGCTGATGTGGAGGAGTGAAAGTACACTGAAAGGTTATGTTTCTTCTTGTTTTTCATTTTTGTTGTTGTTTTTAATATGTAAATTTTGTTACTGTTTTTTTAAACCTGCTTCAGAATGTAAGGAGTCTCCGAGCAGTCTCCTCAGCTAAGTCCATTTAGCTAAGTCCTCAGCTAAGTCCATTTCTTTCAGAAATAGAAGGACGAGGTGCAAAGAAATTGCAGGTGAATGATCTCAGTACCTCATGGAAGTGTGTGTGAGGGGATGGTGGGGGTGGGGAAGGTGCTGGTCGTTCACCGAAGCGTACCCGAGCTCAGTTACCGGTTTACCGACGGCAGAGACACAGCGAACCTCCGAAGCGACTGCGGTTAATGAGACGGTGACCTCCTGGCGTCAAACGCGACTGTCGCCGGGGTCAGAGTGCGAGGGGACCCGCTGCTGGAGACCTTCTGCTCATCTACGCGAGTACCTGCGAAGGGCTGTCTCACCTTGCTGTCAGTTTACCGTTTAGCTGGCAATAAACGGGCGTCGGGAGGTGAACATGAGCCGATCCAGTAAGTGATTTCGTGGCAGGATCAGCAGAGCGTCAAGATCCTTGGCAACCCACGGAATGTGTTCTGCTGTTTCTCAGTTGATTGTATTAACGAGTCGAAAATATAGCTGTGATTCATGGAAGGGAATTACTTTTGTCCAATAATAGTCCAGTCCTTAAAATTGCTACTGATGATGATGATGATGATAATGATGAAGATGATGTATGATTATTGATGATGATGTCAAAATAGTCTACATGTCCCAGAGTAATGATCAGCGTTCCCTAGCCCACTAGCATTGACTCCCTCTGCCACGGACAATAGATTGACAAAGGTCAATACACTCGATAGACTCTCGGCTAACCCTGGCTAGACATTGGGAGTTGTTCACCTTGCTGTACTTCTTCCCGTGCTTTGGCTGAGGCAGCGTGCAGCGACATTAAAACAGATGTCTGCGATCAACAGTTTCCGGCACTCACAGTGCCACTGATGTAAGACTTGGCTTTTGAGAAAAGAATATCAGTGCCTGCTTCTTTCAATTTATATCTCCACGAATAACTGATCTCTCCCTCCTTTGCCATCTCCATTTTCCCCCTACTCTTCCTCTTTCTATACACCTGTACTTGAACTGCACCCAAACTCTGTTTGTCTTCTCATTAATTCTTTTTTTTTCATTGTCACAACAAGCTTGTTAAGTTAATTCGAGTGATACAGAAAACTAATGTTCTTCACTACCTTGTTGTGGACACGCGCACCTCCATCTTCTTATGTAAGGTTATGAAGCATGATTGTGCAATGTGGGATGCCGTTCCTTCTCTTATAAACACAAACAACAAACACGCTCACAGACGCATACACAGGCTGTGGTGATGCAGGTCTCTTGAAGTGCCACAACACCTGGGCAGGAGGGTGGTGGTGCAGGCCCTCCCTGTGCTCAGGTATGCGAGGCGGCGGTGCACCAACGGCATTTCGCGCGATTTAAATGCGCAGCGCCATCCATCTCCCGGCCTGCCCCGCTACTTCTTGTCGCCCCTGCTTACCTGTGTGTGGCACTTGTGCCAGACCCCAGCTGGCGGGGTGTTTGTCATCCTGGGTTGTATCTGCCCAACCCGCCATCGCAAACCCGGGCAAAGTAAGAGCGGTCTGCACTCGTTGAATGGGGTGGAGGCAGGAGATGGGGTGGGGCAGGGATTGTGGGAAGGGGTTGAGGAGGAGATGTGTGGAAGTGTGACATGTATCTGCCCTCTCATCTTTGATTAACACCCGACAACAATTTTATTTGTGCCTGCATGTCTGAAGGTAAAACTTAACCAACCTGCCATGTACATATATTTGAAAAAAATTATTGTAACTGTAAAAGTGTGCTTCACATTCAAATAAATAAAAATCCAAGTTTATTAATTTGTGCTATAAGAGGCGACAACTAGCTAGAATGTCTGCTAGCCACACCCTCCTTGCCATAAAAACTATTTTCAACATAGCAAAATTAAGAGATGAAACAGGACTAACAAAATAAACTAATCAAAGTAAAAAAAATGTTTTAAATTATTGTATTATAGATGATGTACAGTAGCCATGAGCCAGGCTGAGGGCAGGTGCTAGGCAGCTAGAGGATGGAGTTGCTAGACCAGACTACTGCCTACAAAGCTTACAAGTTCATTGTAAGAAGTCTACAAGTTGATTGTAAGAGGTCGAGGCCTATAAATCAACGTTAGGTTTAGCCGAGGAAAGCTAATTGACCAAGATGGCGTCAGAACTGCAGAGGCCCGGATGAGTCGGCACGGCTCCCGACTGGCAGCTGTTTTCAGGAAGCTTTTCAATCGTCTGTCTTATGATGAATCATTGATGCTTCGTGTCCGCAGAGATCTATGGACCTTAGCAAACTCGAGCAGAGGAAGCAAGGGGTGAGAGAGGGTGCAGGGTGAGAGGGGTGCACGAGCGAGATTTCATCTTTCAAACCATCTGCTCTTCTCCGGAGATAAAAAGAAAACTTGTTTGCAGAGACATTGTCCAAGAATATATAA
The DNA here is from genome assembly GCF_003073045.1 of Pomacea canaliculata. Taxonomy (NCBI): domain Eukaryota; kingdom Metazoa; phylum Mollusca; class Gastropoda; order Architaenioglossa; family Ampullariidae; genus Pomacea; species Pomacea canaliculata. The sequence goes on along the minus strand of NC_037590.1, from coordinate 32,914,381 downwards.
AAACCTAAATTTAACACTGAAAACATGATGAGAGTACAAAGACAAGTTTTGACAGCCTCACACAAATCATGGGAATAATTGCCTGAACCTCGTACGGAGCCTTGTATGTCATAATGTTTCTATTCCTCCCACCCATCTTTCCACCTATCTCTCCTCCTGTCTATTTCGCCTATTTTTTCCTCTAATTCTCGTCTTCGATTTCTCTCCCCCATCTTACATTTTCTTTTTGTTGTGGCTCTGTAATTTATTCTTCGACATCTTTTATCAATTTTCCCTCTCTTTATTTTTTTCCATCTTTCTTTGTTTCTTTAGTCCAAAAGAAACTTGACTATCTATTTAGTTCTCTGATTTGTGTGCTTTCTTCTTTGATGTGGCTAGATTCTAATCAATTTCTATTTATATATTTTTTCTTTTTTTTAAAGTTTTTTTAATAAAAAGTCAAAGACAAAGCAAATTGAAGTCCCACAAAAATATACCGTAAAAAAAAAAAGTTTAAAATATTTGTTTCTTTCGTGATTCCATAATGCGAGTGATTTTCTCTTACTCTATTTTCACTTTGTTTTTTGCTATTGCATGGATTTTTTTTTTCTTTTGTAAATGTAGAATGAGATGCTGACAAAAATGTTTAGCTGAATTTTTTTAAACCTCCCCAACCAAACACGACAGATGTGTAGCATTCTGGGATGCAGTCTTTCTTGTCGAAAATTAATTGCATTTTGTTGTCTCCATACCTTACCCATCACTTTTCATAGCGGATTTGATTGCAGGGTATTTGTAGTACATGTATACTGTTACAGCTTTTCGGGACGAGTCAGCAAACAAACAAAAATGATAGAAACCCTCTTTCATAATATTACTCAACCATCTAGTCTCTCTGGTAATGCTAGAAGACATCCAGAGCTTCATCAATTACGGATGGAGGAATAGTAGGAGGAATAAAAACGGAGAGAAGTGCGGAAGGAGGGAGACCGGTCTAGAATGAATTGTCATTGCTGAACTTGGTCAAAAATTAGAGAAGATGGAGTTCGGTGTAGCCCCAGGCGTCCGGTCTGACTCCATTGCAAGGCCGGTAACTCCAACGGTTTCAGTTTTTTTGTTTTGTTTTTATCCCGCGGAGTCAATGTGTGACCTCCAGTCGCTGGCAAGTTTAGAGGAAGCATACACTGTTCCCAAGTCTATCTGGCCCAGGCCTAATGCCTTTTTCTCGGCAGTGAAAAAAGAGTGTTTAACAAAAGCCCCTCGCCGTTTGTCCTCCGAGGTCTCGCCAAACAGGCTGCACGAAGGTCAGGACTAGGAGACAGCACTCGCGCATCGGGTAATCCAGGTAGCGCAAGAGTTATAGGAAATGTCAGGCAAGGGGGAAGGAGAAAGGAGGGGTGGAAAGAGAGCGAGCGAGAGAAGGAGAGAGCTTGTGGAGAAGAGACATGTCAAGGGAGGCCACCTACAGCCCGGTGTCACTGTGGTTTATGCCCCCTGCCGAACAATAGTGTCGGATCACTCGGGGGGTGAGGGGAGGACCCCTTTATAGCGAGTCGTAACTCGCGGCCGTGGGCTGACTGTGACAGCCCTCCCGGTGCACGAGAAGTGTTAGAAGGAGTTCGATCTGTCTGTTGATAGGTGATTGCTCGTCGGCCACCTGTTCAGACCAAGCGAGCAGACAGGAGGTGCAACATCCCCCCCCTTCTCTCCGTGCTATCACATCACGACGATGTGTTTGGGGGGAAGGAAGAGAGAGAGAAGGGAAGGGTTAAACGCTAACCTGTAGTGTCTTAGACTCGTAGTAGCCGAGTGGGACTGACGGTAGGTTTCATGCAGCTCCCTAATGACCGTCTCCATCAGCCCTCCCCAAGGCATCCTCTCATAACCTTTAACCCTGGCTCAATTTGAGTCAACACCTTGGGTGAGTTATGTGTATGAGCGTTCATATTTCCTTTCTGTATATAACAGTTGGTTGTCTCATAAATTTCAGCAAGGTCTCTCGTAGAGCTCTCTAATGTCGGAATCTTTGTCAACAAGAAAACATCCTTCAAAGACCTACTGAAGACCATCTACTATATGAGTTTTTACTACGACTTCGCAACTATCACACTGACTTCGTCAGGGCTACATCCATGTAAGGGAAACCGACACGTATGCCAATGAAACTCTCCATGTTTCTTTATGTGTATAGAATAGAAATTGTCCGCCATGTTCCTCGTGAAGGAAGGGTGGGACAGATGGTTGTCATACAGATTTTGTAAACTGGTATCTTCTTATCTTGTACTTCAGGGATTTTAGAACAGAATTTTTGTCGACACCTCCATCACTTTTTGGTCGTTCTCAGTCCTTGAAGGCCGTAGGATATTTAGTATCATTACAGTCACTCCACAGATTACTGTACATCATGCTGGTGGAACATCACAGAATCTGTTGTCGCGCTTGACTGACGACCCTCGATAATCACTACCTGAACACCACTCCTGAGATATTTCTTTACTGGAAATAGCAATCTACACAATTGTTACAGCAGGGGAAGGAACACGTCCAACTAGTGGATAATTTTCACCCTCAGTGGACAGAAAATGTCACACTGTGTTCTGAGGTGATTATTTTATTGAAACACTAGAAATAATACAAGCAGTTTTCAAAACTCGTATATACAATATTTCCAGATTGAGGTTTTAGCAGATATCCATAAAACGCTTGTTTAACGAATTCAGGGTAAAATGAGCATTATCATATTGCTAGGCTGACACCTTAAATATTAAGACAGGCTCGGTCACGAGTTTGTCAAAGATATTTTTTCGTAAGTAACCGAATCCCGAATGTCTGTCTTCCCGATCTCTCTATCATTTTCCGTTATCTTTGTCTTTAGCATTAATGCACAAGAACAAGCGCGCGCGCACACACACACAGCTCACGCTCTTTCTCGCGTGTTTATGTATATTTTTCACATTTGTGTGTCTCAAAATAACCCTGCATATGCTGTTTTGATGGGAATGCTTGTAGCTGAAGGATGTTTGTACGTCCTGTCTTTTGCTGTTGTTTTTGCTGAAGTTGTTGTTACTGCTGCTGCTGCTGTAGACGGGGCTGCTGTTTATCCAGTAAAATAAACACAAGTAGAGCTACACGCTTTAGCTTTTCTTTTTGTGCTTCTTTCACACTTCGAGGAAAAAGGCATTCGAAAGTTTGGTATGTTGGGTCGAGTAGACTCGACAGCCACTCCAATTTCTTACGGTGTAAGGCGCTGTGAAAGAACGAAGTTGTTGTTGTTGTTGTTGTTTGTTTGTTGTTTGTTGTTTGTTGTTTTGTTGTTTGTTGTTGTTGTGTTTGTTTCGTTTCCTCTTTGTGCCTTCCATGTTTGTCTTTTATTATTTGTCTGCATACTAGTTGTTTCTCCTTCTGTCCTTCATATTCTGTCCATGTCTTCGACTTGCCTTAAGCGCTGAGAGCATGATCCTTCCTTAGCGTGATCATGCGCTGTATACATCCCTTCTGTAGGCGATGACATTGTTGACCCGCACATCATGATGATGATGATGATGATGACTCTGTGTGATAGTATATTTTAGGTTGTAGGCTGTAGATGATAGGCATGTCAGCCTCCTTCCTTCCTCTTATCGTGCCCCCCCCCACTTTTATTTTAACAGACATAAGCACTCCCCACCCAGACTTTATAAAAATGGCGGCAGGGACTGAACACAAGGTCTCTGCTGCGAACGCGCGCCATATGCCTTGACCCGGGTCAAATTCATTTGCGGGGTCAGCTTGCCATGTGATGCCTATTAGCCGCTTGAGATACTACCCAATATTTTGAAAGCTGTCGGGCGATCTCGGTCGAAGCAAAATTAGTCGAATTGTCAGCCTCCCAACCATTGCTTAATCTGACTAACAATGGGTGTTGATTCCAATGCCAATACTGCAGGAGCAGACAACTCCTTGGAATTATCCTTCAACAAATTTTAGCAATTTTTGTGGGGTTTTTTTTTCTCCTTCTCAAAACTTTCTAAAATAAGTTGAACACCAATAAGGATTTTTTACACGTAATTTTTCAATTTATGTATTTCAAAAACTGTCCAGTTTCTGTGGATCTCCGTCCATAAACGAATTGACAGTTTTGGAAATTGAACGCTGGGAATCAATTCTTCCTTCACGCCGTCCGTGTAGTCAGCCCGCCACAGTCGCCCGCTGCTCGCCCGCCGATTGTCATGCTAACCATCTTCAAATATTATCTAAGGCCATCGTGTATTGATGCACGCGATCGAACTGTGTGGAAACATGGTATTTGTTCTATATCAAGGGGAGAGCACTCTAAACAAGGACGATTGATCGGGACAAGGGAGCCTGGTATCAGATGGCAGGGAGACGATGGGCAGACCATGTGGCGACAGTAAAGTGTTTAGAAGTCTACTGCCATAAGGAAACACGAGCCGATCGTTGAAGCACATTGTAAACTCATTATTGGCTGGACGAAGAGGTGATGGTCGTGGGATGCAGGACTGTAGCAATAGATACTAGGGAGGACTTCTTGGCGGAGACAATGAGAAGTAAATTTGATTCGTTTCTTTGCTACCCCCTTGTCCCCGCGAGCAGGGATCTAATGTATTACAAATAGAGAACTTTTTTTTGTTTGTTGAAGTCAGGTCTGTTTTTCACAAGTACTGACATGTTTTCGCTAGTCTTCAGGAAGGCCTGACTGGGATTCGTACGACTGCAGCTGTAAATGAAAACAAAGAGATGGATGCCATTGTTTCAGTGCAGACTCGTCATTCATCCTGGACATGTGCACAATTTAACTGGATTTTAATTGTGGGAGGATTTATGTCGATATTTCAAAGACAAAAATGGAAGACTGGTTGATAAGATAAATGCGAGAAAAGGAGGACGTGTTTCAGCAAAAACTGATACAAACAAACAAGCAAACAAATACAAAATAGTTTACAAGTTCCCTTTTCGCAGAAGTTATTTATAATTGCTAAACTGCTGGATTTTAAAAAGAAGTTATATGCAGAAAACTTCACTCTTCGGTGAGCCACAATATTTTGGTCTAAAAATAAACCTTGTTGAAAGAAGCGTTTCACTCCCACAAAACTTTATTATCAGCACTTTTTTTTTATTTCTTCATCAGTCTCCTTCCTTCCCCTCTCTTGTGCTCTCTCTCTCCCTCTCTCAGCCACCCACACGACCACAATACTCACACGCTCTCACGCACGAATGCACGCATGTGCGCAGACAGTAAGAATGAAAGTCTTCTCTGCCTTCGTCCCAATTATCTCCATCATGGCTGCGGCTCCTCTGTCTTGCTCACTTCCGGCTGCCGCTCTCACGCGCACTACACTGTGTGCCTGCCATTTGCTGCCATCACCGAGACTACTTAATCACAGACACAACAGCTGCAGTGGTCTGACCGTCTCGTATTTCTCTCATTAACTATGGTGCACCTGTATATGTCGATGCGTGTGTGTGCGTGTTCGCGCGCGTGTGTGAGAGAGAAAGGTAAGAATCGTCAGGTAAGATCGTAATTTGTGTGTGAATGTGCTTCATAGAAATTCGTATTTGTATCAGGGGAGGGATGTATTCAATGCTCCTTAAGCAAAATTTATTATTTCATACTCTAAACCCATTCGTGTATGTTTGTATCCAATGGTAGAATTTATTTTTATTTTTAGAAACATTTATTTACAAACATTTTTATTGTAATTTTAAAGAACTAGTTTATATAGTTTGTTTGTAGTTGAGATAACATCCATTTAGCAACTTATAAATAACTCTAGTCTCTTCATGCCAACCACTCACATCGTATTAAAAAGTGTGTTCGACTTCGCCACTCCGACCGAGGATGGACCCCCAGCAGGGCCTGAGTCCAGGCTTCACGCGTGCAGTGAACAAATAACAAAGGTTATAAATCTTACATTTCGTCGTCTTCCGTTTAATTTCCCTGTCCTTTCAAACATTGCCTTCAAGCCGCATCCAGCTCAAGTTATATTTGCGACAAGAAGCGAGGAGTCTGATGCTAATGTAAATATATCTGTCTTAGCGGCCCAGCCTGGACCTGCGCTGAGCAAAGTCTCTTGACCCGCAACTGAGCAATCTTTTTGGAGACTCGCAACTATCGAGCCATCTGTTCTGTTTCCATACTCCGACCTGCTGTGTCCGTCCTTACGTGTCTTTCTTTCTCTCCATTTTTTTTTATTAGGGAGTAGGGTTTGAAGAGGGTGGACGGGAAGAGGAAAGAATGAAGAGGTTGCAAAGGATGTGTGGATGGGGAGGAGGAAGGGGAGGCAAGATTCTAATTGGGGTAGAAGGTGCTGCATTGTTGGTGTCCATAAGATAGCCCTCTGCATAAAACCAGTTGCGAGCCTCGCAACATCTGGTACCGTTGCCACGGTGCTGGGAGCCTGGGTCGCCCCTTCGGGAGGCGATGCTGAGGTTGACCCGCGGTCGTGGTGTGTGTGTGTTGACTTGTGTGGACCATTGACCATCTTGTCCGTACAGTTGACTGGACCTGCCAGGTCACGGCCATTGTGAACGACTTGACCGTTAGGAGATTCAACACTTTGGACTGACATGTCATCTAAAAGCAACAAAGCATCATCATCATCATTATCATTTTTTGTCTTCTAATTCGTAGTCCTCATCAACCCTAGTTTACTTCTTTTTTTCTCATCCCTCAAATAAAGAAGATAAAAATATTAAAACCGGAAATATCACAACATTGCACTCGAAGGTTATAAAAGAAAAGGAGGCAAGAGGGTTGCCTTGAAAAAGTCGCAGCAGCAAAACAGCTTCGTGTGCATTACCAACGGTTTGAAGACGCAAAGTCTTGTGCAGGTCCGTCCAAACAACCGGTGGCTAATTAGTAAGACAGCCAACGTGAGAAATCCGGCTCATCCCCAAGATCTGTCAGTACAGAAAGCCATTTTCCCGTTCGGTCCATTCACTGATTAATGAGGCTATGGAAAGGTCTCCTGTGAGATAATGTTTCAGCTGTCCGACTGCTGGGAGAGAAGTTGTTGATTCTAACTCATCTCGCCATTCAGCTGGCATCGCCGGCACAGGGACTGGATATTTGGAGACCTTCTTTCACACTGTGTTAGTATGTACTTGCAGCATATACGCAGGCAGGCAGACGAGCAAGCAGGCACGACAAACCTGGGGCCGGGTGCACAGAGGAGCTAACCCTAACCCTGGATGCTAGCTAAGTAGCTAATACTTTATAAGGATTCTAGCTGAATGCTAGGGTTAGCTAGGGTTAGCATTCAGCTAGTTGTTCTGTGCTCTCCATGCTAGGTTGTTTATTATTATTATTATTATTATTATTAGAAGTGAGGACTGTCACGGCTTTTCTCCATCCATAACACCTTCCTGCAGCGCCAACCTTCTTTTATCGTTAGCATCTTTAGCCCTACTGCTATCGTCTTTGTCATCGCTGCCTCCATTCCCCAGTTACTTCTCCATTTCTCTATTCATTCCGGGCTAAAAGTTATCGTATCATTACTTCTTCCTTCGCCAAACTCAGCCCATGGCTAGCACGTGACATGCATGCTGACACACGCCAAACTCTGATGACATTTCTGGTTTGGATAGGCGTTGGAGATGGAAAACAGTTGGTGGGGTGGGGAGGTAAGTATTGAGTTCGGGGAATAGGTGTCAGCTGTTGAAGAAGCTTTCCCTGAACAAACAGCTAAGTGGAAAAGGAAGATGCGGTATTAGTCATAACACCAGGACCGGACCAGTCTGACGCCGTGTGGCAGCAGGATGACCACAGTTGCTGATATTTTCAGGCGGCGAGGATCTGTCAACATCACATTAGCCTCGTTTTACTCCTCGCTGTCTTCCTCATTCGACAGCCTCGGTTTGGGAGGTGGAAGCTGGATGAGGTGGAGTGGCAGAGAAGGTGGTCTGTCGCACTTATGCTTTAGGTCACCTCACACCCATCCATTCCACACACCCACCCACTCCACCTACCCACCCATTCCACACCCACACAATTTTTAGTCGGGTGAACCCAGGGCCGTCATCTCAGCGATAACACTTTCCTCCACGCGCTGCACACCTCCGACAGGCATCTGATAACAAAAGGTGAAATCAAGAGAAGATTGCGGGGCTAACGGGGTGCCAGGCTGGCGTACGGTGGTGACGACGATGGTACACCGCTGTCGGTAGTCGGCAGGTGCTGGCACCTGTGATTTACCTAACGGCGCAGGTGTCAGGCGGCCAGGCCACACCGTTGCACACCTTGCTGGTCATCATACGGTACGGTATCGCCATTCCCAGCCTTACATTCCACGTGGAAGCTCCTGGACTCAGACATCAGATGCTTAATGCTCGCGTCCCACGTGACATCTTGACGCATGCGTGTGGGCCTGCATTTCTGAGCTCAGAGGATTTGTTAGAGCAGTCCTCAAGCTCCCTATTAGGCTTTTTTTTTTTCCTTTCTCTCTCACCCTCTCTCCAGCATACAGACGATTTTAATTAACTAATTCTGTGGTTAACGGGTCGTCTGGTGGTTTTTTTTGTTTTGTTTTGTTTTGTTTTTTGTTTTTGTTTTTTTGTTGTTTTTTGTTGTTGTTTTTTGTTTCTTTTTGTTTCTTTTCTTTTTTTCTTTTTTTTTCTTTCTTTTTTTTCTTTCTTTTCTTTTTTTCTTTTTTTTTTCTTTCTTTTTTTTCTTTCTTTTTTTTTTCTTGCTGTATGCGCAATCAGTCTGTTAGACATGTGTCTACGCATAAGTAAGACAGAGAGAAAAGCGACGAAAGATAATTTCTTCCAAACGTCTGTCTGTACATACGTGTGTCCACATACGCATAACATGTGTTCGTGTGCGTGTAACAAACAGGGGAACAAAGGAAGAAAACTGAGGTACAAAATCCATTTTCTTGATCTTGACATTAATCCTCCCGTCTTCAGCACTATTTTTTATTATTATTTTCAACTCGAAAATAATGAAAACAAGGTGACGAGTAGTCTACACGTGAACTTGAAGACCTACGCAGCTTCCGCCAGAGACTAACCGATCGTGACGTCGCAGCGCAGCATCTCACCTGGCGGCTGCACGTGCTGTCAGCAGCGCGCGCTCTCTCGTCTGTTGCTGCACCGAGTCCTCCTCATCCTGCAGACGTCGTCCGTCGTTTAGACTTTCTTGCGCCGGTTACTCGCAGGCAGAAGAATTTATCAGTCTTTACACCCGACAGACGAGGTCCGAAAGAGCCGTGTGCAGGTCTCCTTCCTTCTCCGGTCATTAGTTCTCAATTTCGCTGATGGCTAATTGCTGAGTAACCGACTTTGCTAGTGACTTGCATGTCAGAGGTCGCTTCAACTTGATTACTACATAATGGCGAAGGTCGTGAAGAAATACGTTTACAGAGGCTGAGTCATGGAGAGACAGACAAAGAGAGAGACGGAAGAGGTGGGGAGAGAGAGAGAAAAACGAGGAATACGTAATTTAAAAACACACAAACAAACGCATAAACACCCACGCACGCAGGTACACACACAGTCTGGATAACAGGACCCTCTTCTGATAAGCCTTACGGTCCATTATTTGAATACACCCCCCAAAAAATGTGATAACTGCCACATGTGATTAAAGAAAACAAATGCATTTGGGGTAGGAGAGTGAGGATGCAGGGGAAAGAAGAAAAAAAAAACCAGACTCATTTGCTCCTTGTTTTTTATCTCCCTCCCTAAAACCCTCCACTCTCACTCCCCTCCCCCATTCACTCTCTCTATCTCTCCCTCCCTGTCCCTGTCGGCTTGTCGCACTCTCCTGTCTGGCAATGCAGGAAGCTTGCTTTTGCCGTGATGCAGTACCATCGCTGTGGGCAATTCCAGTAATTCTGGTCATCTATAATTCAATGGAAAAATGACAAGAAAAAAAAAAAAAAAGAAAACCGCTTTTTCCCAAGACGACTGAGCGCTGGAGGCGACTGCGTCCGTCTGCACACACCTGCACTCAGCTCGGTAGGCAGGAGGATGTAGGCGCACGCACGCGCGTGCACGAGACTCTCCTGTCCTCCTCCCTCTTGCCTCCCTCGCACACGTATTCTCTTGTCAGTGCATACAGACCTTGTAGACTGAAGTGTGTATGCAAGCTTGCCTGCTCACGCAAACACACAGGCAGGCACGAGCTTACATGAGCGGTGTGTTATATGTTGTGATATGTTTTTAATCTACCTCTCCATCAATTCCCACTACCGGATGTCATTCTCTAACTCTGCTCTCACCATCCTTTGTCTCAAGTGTCATTTAATTCTACTCTATAAAATTATTATTATATTTCTCAATATATCATTGTCACGTGTTTTCAGTCACACAGATATTAAAAACCAACAATCAAACGTGATTATATTAGACAAAAATGCATAACCCACCCCACCACCCGATTCTGACAGTCCTGGGTATTTTGTTTCATTCTGAAAATACCCAAAAGTTTTGTTCTTTCTAAAGTGCCTGTGGGTTTTATCACCAGCATAAAACTTTAAAATGAGTGATAGAAAAAAAAAAGAAGACAGCAAGCTAAATCTGTGCTGCTTGTTACTCTGTTGCCTGTGGTGATGCCAGTCCATTGGCGCGCGTGCTGCTGGCTGAAGTTTGTAAAGACGACCTGTCAGTCCCAGGAGAGGCCTTGTACTATCCCTCCGGCCATCGGAAATGCCGGCAGACTTGTGGTCTGGAACAGCCGGTGATGTTCAGACATTTGGAAGTTTTGGTATGCGAGGTTGAGAAAGAGAGAGTGTGTGTGTGTGTGTGTACGTGCATGCTCACTTTTCATCCTGTTTGCTCCTCTGGTCATCTTCCACAAACCACTTTTCAAAAATTTTAGTTTTCCGAATAACCACCCTTCTTTGCTTTTGTGTCAGTGAGTCTGTCTGACTAGCTGGTCTGGTTGAGTGGATGCCTGGAGATGGAGGACAGAAAGACAAAAGGCAAAATGTATGTATAATGCATTGATACCCGAGATACCAGACACTTAATCTTTAATTAGCGTGTCGTCTTCTGTTTTCAAACCGCAAGCAGGACATGTCTTCAGGCGATGTTTCGAAATTTGCGAATTGCCGAGGTCATAACATTTTAACGCTGCCCTATGGATACATCGGAAATGAATTTGAGTCCTCTTGTCGCCTCGTGTATGTTGCTGACGATTTCGAGAAATTAATATTCGCAAGTTTTATTTGATTTACCTTGGTTCGGTGTGGTAACACATTTTTCAAACCATCTTATTTCGAAGTCGTTTCCCCTTTTGGTGGACCGCTAAAGAAAACAAAACAGAATTAGAGAAGGAGGGAGAGCAGACAGTAACAGTGACATTATCAACCCCCATACATGGTTAGATTATAGACCGTGAGGTTGACAGAAACTCATTCAGGTAGCGACACCCTCAACGACTCTTCATCAAATAAGTGGCAACGATAACCCACCCCAGCTCTTTCGCGATGCTCTCCCCTTCGAAGCGCACAGGTGAGGCAGAGACACGGGGAATTTGGAACGTGGGGGGAAAAGGCGGAGGATCACACCTGAAAGAATCTTCCAAAAAATTTTTTTCTCTCTTTCTCGGTACCCCTCGCTTTTGCGGTGCTGCCGTCTGATTGGCAGAATATTTTTCCACCTGTCAGGCGGCGCTCGAGGACAGGTGCTGGCGATCAGAGAGGCGGGTGTGTGAAAACATGTTACACGCCGTGTTCCCTCACCCCACTGCTCCTCGGGGGGCTGCGGATGGAGCCGGTGACGTGACAAATGTTGGGGGGGCAGAGGTTCGGAGGATGAAGGATAAGTGGCCGACTGATGTCTACGGAAGACGTGTACGCACCACAGACTACAACTCCCTCTCGGAGAGAACCGTGTTGCTAGGTCAGGGAGGTGGGCCTTGGTGGGTCGGACTTGGCCACAGAGGCTTCCAGAAACTTTTGTTTCAAGGAAAATACGAAAAGGGTGCCAGTCAGTGGCCTGTAGTAATAAAGTGAGGGTAAGCTGTTTCCAGGGGGTAAGGGAGTGGAGTGGGGGCAAGTTGGGAGGTAAAGGGCAAGCATCTTGTCTCTGTCAGTATGAAGCGCATGTCCGCTATCCCAAGGATGTTGTTTTACCCCTGATGTCGTAGTTTCGTTGTTGTTGTTGTTGTTGTTCCTTTTATTTCTTTTTTTTTTTTTTTGCAATATAAAGAGAAGATAACAAGGTGAAGTGGGGGAGTAAATAATAAAACAATTCAGTTCATTGTTATCACGGTCCAGTGTAAGTCAATGTGAGCCTCTTGGTTCTAATGTGACTATAAAGATGACTGGCTTTCTTACTGGGGGACCAGCGGTTTTCGTAATACTCATTTCAATACCATTCCTTAATTAATTCATCAATACATAGTACTATCACATTCTTGTTTTTACTTTTTTACTAGTACCGTGGTTTTTTTTTCTTCTTCTCCCCTCTTTGTCCCCTCTCCCTCTCTCCCTCCCTTCACTTCTTCTGGTTCTTGTTTCGTTCTCATTAGTTCACTTATTCCCTTTGTTAACAAAACCCGGGGTTTTGCTCCGTCTCTGGTCTACCTTTTGTTCCGTTTCTTATTTACAAAGACTATTTTCTCCTCTTTTCACATCCTTGTGATCCTTGTCGCCAGACATAGCTCGATCCGCACCTTTAGGGACTCGGATTTTAAATCCTTTTAATTCCATCTCTCGTTAATTCTTGCTTTTGAGACTACTCCCACTTGGTTTCGGGGGCAAACTGATCACGAAACACAACATTCCTGTCTGCTCCTGTGAGATCAGCTAGTTTTTCCTAATGATAATTCTCGGCCATTGAGCGCGATTTTCTTCCAGACTCCATGGCGGGTGCACCGGCTTTGGGCTTTTGTCAGCAGGTCTTGAGGTGACCTCAGAGGTGAAAAGCTCGCAACGAGAGCTCAGTAGGCTCCAAAGTCTTTGATATGGATTGTCATCCCTTTCCTTTTTTTAGTCTCGTGCTTCTTTTTATTCTCCCCGCCCCCTCATCTGTTGTTTCCTTTTCAGAATGTTTAGACGTTTGTCAGGAGGGGCTGCTGGCAGACAGATACGAGTCAGCTATCACGAAATAAGAAAAAAAAAGAAAACATTAGGCAATGAAGGAATGATTTTTTTTTTTTATTTCAAACACATTCTGATTTGTTTTATAGAGTATGCACGCTACCCGTCTCCCCCCTACACACACACCCCTTCCTGTCAGACAACTCTAGACTCCTCAAGTCACGGCAAATGTTTGTCAACATCTATGTGTAGGGTGGGTGTATGTGTGTGTGTATGTGTGTGTGTGTGTGCTGTCAAACACTTTCACGGAAATTCGCGAGCCATTATATTAATATTCTGTAGGTAGGTTAAGACATTTGTGTAATGAAAGTGTTCATGATCATGTGTGGTGAGCTGTGAATCTTTATATTTTGGGTGAGATTGCATATACATCTATACCCTAATGGAATCAGAAAGGCAGAAATCAGTCTCAGTCAAAGAAAGAAGCAAACTACTCGACACAGTAATTAATAGGATGTTACACTCCCGTTAGCTCGCCATTATCATTTCAACACAAGAGGCGTGGCGACATAGAAGGGATAACTCTGAAGTATGGGGAGGGAACCCGTTCTGCCACAAAGTCTGGATAGAGACAGGGTTGGGGAGATAAGAATGTTGAGATAGTAAGTTAAGACTGTACATTTAAACCATCAGGCACATATCTTGTGTAGGCAATAGAGAAGTAGTATCTACTCTGCTTCACCCTCGTCCAGTACAACAGTACAATTAAAATGATTGATATTATTTCACATACACAAATAGAAGGATAAAGAAAATTAGAAGAAAAAGTGGAAATGGTAGTAGAAGAATAAGTGAAGAAAGAAGAGAAGGAGAGAGAGAGTGTGTAAGCGAGAAAAAAAAAACACGCTGAGATGGAAGGGAGTTCGCCATTTGCAGCATGCCAACATCTGTTTTTGGCGATATCTCTTAGAGTTTATTATTAATGGAGTCATGATGGTAAACAGGGTGGAAGTAAAATGTGGTTATTATAGAAACGCCTCCTGACGCAGATCGCACTACCGTACGCCGGCGAGGCCAGCGCCATCTACAGGAAAATGCTGCAGTTGCTGGGGCAGCCTCCCTGCTCTTGGAAACAATGTATATTTGTGAGCTGTGCCGAGGTGTCGGCGTGGCTGCCTGGCAATGATTCACTGTGTTTGCTTGGATAATAATCCAAGTACTCCGCCATTGTCAATGAACAGTATTATCTGGAAGTGACGATATCGTCTTCGGGATGTAAATGTCAAATGGTGGGTAAGCGAAGAAAGCTGGAAAATTATATTTAAAAAAATATCTGTAATCTGTATTATCACTTGTGACACTTTGCTCGAAGATTCTACAATTATTATTTTAAAATTTCCACTGTAACATTGTTGATTAATGTGCACTCCTAAGGGCGATGCTGGACTTTCTCTTTCAGTCTGCATACTTTCAGCTTTTTTATTTTTATTTTATTAATATTATTACTAGTTCATCTTCACAGAAGACAATGAATGGTCAAACATGGAGCCTCTATCAACCACCAACCGAAGTCCAGCTACAGGTAATCTTAACCTTGAGTTTATTCGCGATTACGGCCCTGGCAAATCATGATTTGTCCCGACTGCAGCGCCCTCTGGCGGGTGTAAGACGCATTAAAAAGCACCGCCTCATTCTTTCCGGTGCGTGGTTCGATCAATAAGAAGTATTTTCTTTCGTCCGGTCTCTGTTCTGTGACACTTGTTGTGAAATGATGGCCCAATTATTCACCAGTTACAAGCAATACTGAATGGGATTGCGCTTGGCGCTCTGGAGCCGTCAGGGATAATTTGCTGAGGTCACTCAGGCGGTCCTCTACCCCCGCGAGTACTCTCCCCTGTGAGAAGACACGATGAAAACAGAGTCCAGACTCCTCCAGATGGTTCCTGGACGCAGTTAGCCCTTTGTCCCCGTCATTTTTTATATTTTATTTTATTTTTTTTTAAATTTATTTATTTTGTGAGTACTGCCAGCAATGTGCATGTGTGCTTGCATGTCTGTCAATACTTTCTGGTCAGTTTTTTTTGTTTTGTTTTGTTAGGAACTATAATTCTCAACAAGTGCTACATTTTATTGATAACATGTAGACAATAATAAGTTCAAGGTATAATCCGACTTTTCTTTCAACCAATACGTATGCAATCCCATTTTCCAGACATTTGTGACTTTTCAAGTCACGTGCAAAATAAATGATGTGTGAAAAAATTATTTGAATATTAAGTACCTTAAAAACATTCTTCAGTTCTCGGTTTAATCAAGTTCTTGACAAATATGATGAAGCTGTCTTTTGTCTGCAGACCATTTGCAATTTAGAAAATGCTCTCCCTCGGCGGTCGATCTGTATAAATACCTCTTTAGTTTAATATGCTAAACTGAGACATAATTAACTAGCATGTGTACAGGGCTGGAGGCCATCTCACAATTTGTGAAGAATATGCTGTGGAACTGTGATTAAGGCGCTCAGATTGTTGGCCATCAGCCATTGATTAAGTGGGGAGTGGGATTTCCCTCCCTAATGTCTTTGTCAACTATTTCGTCATGATTTATCTGATCGAATGAGCAGTGAGCTGATTTCAGCCCTCGGCTGGTGTAGAAGAACGTTTCCTTTCTGACCTCAGTGCGATGGAGACTTGGTCAGAAATGGTCAAAGCAAATCCAGTCATAAAATCACATTCATTCATCATAAGTATTTTTTTTTTCATCACACATTAATGTGACTCTCTCTCTCTCATTCCCTCTCTCCGTCAAATTGTTTTTTTGTGTAAAAATTCCTAGACCTAGTGACTCAACGTTGGACGTTTGGTCTTTATTTGACAATAAAGTTGCCAGAGAGCGGAAACATGTAGTCTTGCCTTCAAAAAAAAAAAGTGCAGTGAACATTAAGAGGTGCGCTGGGTGCTGCGGGTCGCAAGAGATTGCTGTCATCGACTGCAGCGGACTGTAATGGCGAGAAATCGCGGACACCCAGTCGGGTGCTCTGTGGATGGATGGATGGAAGGGTGGGTGAATCTTGGGTGCGACAGGAGACCGGAAATTGCCAGCAGCGTGATGGCCAGGGTCAAAGAGCAGGCATCTCCACGAGTAGTTGCCCGTGGCTTTTCATTGCGGTCTTTTCTCGTATGTGCTTAGCATCGTCATCTTCTCGCTATGTGTTTTTTCTTCCCCTCCCCCATCTTCTCTCTCTCTCCTTCCTGAACAACCCCTCTCCCCCTCCCCCCCCCCCAAACCCTGCATCCGCTCGTCTTCGATTTCCCTTTGTTCTGGATGCTTTGCACTGGATGGAAACCCAGAGGTTTTAAGCCACACAACTTCACGGATGTTGAGTTTCCAGCCTTTCAATGCCGAGCAAAGTGGCGACCAGTGGATCGGAGAATGGCAGTCGCGATCATCTAGACACTGTGAGCCACTTGACAGAGTTTCTCACCCTCGAGAAGTAGCCACAAACTCCCCTACCCCACTCCCACAACATGAATATACCGCCACCATGCTCAACACCATAATAACATGACATTATGTTTATGATTCCTCCTGTCACCCCTTGATCCTCCAGACTTGTGGTTTATCTAATTCTGGCATGATGAATTAGTGGTGCTGTCAAGTGTCATGTTTATTTAGGGGCTATCATTCCTATCCATTTTTTTATTGTTAACCATTTGACGATTTAACGGCTGAACAATTGCTTTACAACATCCCTAAAAAATGTTTACAGTTTCTACGCTTCGTGAAGGGCTGTTAGGTAGGAAACCAAATAAAGTACTCAGTGACAGACAACCACGGGACAACAGGGTTAAAATGGAAGTCCCCTACAGGTACTCACAGGTTTTATGAAAATGTTCCTGAAGACTACGGTGTACTACTGCACGGACAAAGGTTGTAAATACAACTTGACGATGGCAGGTGTTGTCGTGCGAAACCATTCCCGTCGGACATGACGGTCTGTCCACTTCAAACTGTTACGTCACTGGTTGGTATGTTTTCTCACCTGTAGTCTTACCTGTAGATACACCTTCTCCGACCTTAATCAAGACGAAGTGTTTTTGAACACAGTAGCTGTAGGAGCAGGCCAAAATCAGACTTTTAACTCCTGGTGTTGTAGATGATGACAGTCTTATTCATGTTTTCTTCCCCGTGGAGCAAAGGGCCACAACCAAGACGATGACAGTCTGGTGAACAGTTCTTCACTCTTGTTCTTCCAGTCTTTGGTAACTAAGAGGTTAGTGGTCATCTACGATATTCTTATTGATGTAGTGATTATCTTGAGTATGTAGATATGTAGGAATTAATCACAGACATGCTGGTGACTATCTCACCCTTGTTTACTGAGACACTTGGTGGGTGGCCCTTGTTTTCAGCTTTGCTAGTGATCGTTCATCCATGACCACTGAAGTCCTGGTAATCATCTGATCATCTGATATCCTTCTAGAAAAGAACAAATATAGAAAATCCCTTGTTTCCCCCGTTTCCATGAGGCAGGTTTGATTTCAAAGTCTTTATGAGTACTTCTGGTCAACATTATTTTAAAGATGAATGATTGAATGAGTGAATATGTCTGTCATTAATGTTAGGGTGTGTTCTAACCCTCCCTCTGGCAATAAAAAAAATTTAGAGCGAAAAAAAAAATACTTCAAACTCTTGCATTTTGCCTTCAAGGCTTCATTTCCGTAGCAATCGTGACTTTTATCGTCTGCTGGTGACCTAAACTATTTTTTATTGTCGTTGGTCGCTTTTCTTCTCCCCCGAGCACCAGCTTCAGCCAGACTGTCTCTGGTAATGCAGAGTTGGTTTCCTGAGCTGGCACCACCTTCAGCTCGACTGTCTCGACAATCGTCCTGCTGATTGCTCCCTCGTGCCGGAGTCAGGCTCAGTCCCGTTCCTCCCAGTCCCCCCGTCCTGCCTCAACTTACATTGATTATTAAACACTCTGCATCAAGAAACAAATTCTGCTCACGGTAGAAGTAAACGGGTGCGATAAATTATTAATTTATGATTCGTGAAACAAATTTCAGATTCCTTACCCCTCCAAGGTTTATCAGGAAAAAATTTAATTAACTCTGAGAGTTGTCATGAAGTTAGCAGAATGTTGTGTTATATAAATGTTGCAAATATGGGAAAAAAATTTTAATAATTTTTGGCAAAGCAATCGTGGATAGACCTAAATATTAAGTTTTGTCATGGCTGAAGCCCGAACCCAAAACAGAGTGTGATGACCTTTCTCTTTTTGTCTCTTGCTTTAATAATAGTCTACAATAATTTTGCATTTTAATAGGTCTGTTGTCTACACCACTTTGCTGCTTCTGTTTCCACTTTTTTTTAAAAATAAAGTGTGAGTTCATAACAGTGACTCAATCATTTGACAGTGAGAAACACGTGACTGCTGTCTTTCTTGTCTTTGCCCATGTCTCCTGCATCTACTTCACTAAATTTTTATCCTGGACATGGTGTTCTCAGGCGATAACAGCGACAACCCCTGTCCATAAATAAACCTCGTTAACCCAATTAACTTACACCGCTAAAGAAAGAGAGGATTTTGCCTCGTAAAATGTAACTTCTCGTTTGTCACAAAGAAAAATGGTTGCAGGTGTCTGCAGCACTTAAACAAAATGAAACTCTCGACGGAAAGCCAGGAAAAGTGAACTGTCCAATCAGCTCTCGGCTGACACTCGGTTACAGAAACGTTGTGTGATTACATGAGATTTTATGTTTCTTTGTTTGTATGTTTTTCACTTTCTGTCTTTGATGGGTTTGTAGCGGTGACGTGCTGTATGGCACTTGCCACGTCGACTGCTGGATGCGCTCCTGGTCGCTGGAATTTACACCTTTCCCCCAGTCTCCCGGTCTGGCAGCGCGGTGGCTAATTGTCAGCCGCTGTTGTTAATTGGAAGCAGACTTCTGCGCTTGGGAAGACATACCGCTGCTTGGGTGTGAGCTGCTTTCATTCCCTTTTTACTCCACAGTAATCTCCCTTCACCTTCACCTACAAGAGTCAAGGTTGTCCGACATTGTCTGGGCTTTGATGCAGGCCATTTCTTTTTTTATTTGAACTTCTCAAGAGACTGGAAGAAACAGAAATTTCTGGTGAGTCTACACTGTCCCTTGTGTGGATATCTCGTGGCTTCCCTCACACATGAGCGAGCTCACAAGAATAAACGCATTTTCAGACGTGCGCAACGAAGTGAAGAACCTAAGCAGTGTTCATGTAGGATAGATGAATAGTTGATTAAATGACGTTTTTGCTGGTTCCCGTTCTCGCGAAAGTCTCGTGTGGCACGAGATTCTGTGAGACAAACCGCAAATTAACGGGACGTTGTCGATATTTAAAGGTGGTCGTTGCAAAATCATTTCATATTCGCTGTGTATCTCTCACTCTCTTCTTTCTTTCTTCCTTTCTTTGTTTCTTTCTTTCTTTCCTTCTTTTTCTCACACAAACACACTTTTTGATGTTACAATTCATTTTTCCTAGCAAAAAAAAAAAAAAAAAAAAAAACGCGAAAAATTTGAAATAATAATAATTTCTGGAAACTGTGTTCTGGCGAAGGTTGAGACTCAGAACATAAAGATGGGCCGCTCAGGGTGAAGGTAAGGATATCCGACATTGAGTTACGAGCTAAATACACAGTGCCGCGCCAGCCCTCGTTAGACAGGAAGAAGAGGACAGGAAGAACAACAGGAAGAAAGCGATGAAAGCAAATGACAGCAAAGGTTACTTGTTCACACCCGTTAGGTACAGAGCCAGTGAACGCACGCACCTTTGTAATCGTCCTACCATTCAGAAATCCTTCCATCCACATTGCAGCTGGCTTACACTTCTATGACAAATAGTTTTGTTTTCGCGTTTCAGACAACTTCAGCATTTTTAATGTTTTCCAAGGTAAGGTTTGTGTGGCATGTAAATTATTCTAAAACTTACAATAGGAAAGACATGTAGTAGCTGATAACTTAGTCATATTATAGGTCAATTATTCCTTTAGTTTTTATTCTCTTGTCTTGCCGTCTTGCTACCAGATTCTGAGTGATTGAATTTTACTTATGTTATTAAACAAGGCAAAATTAAAAAAAGTAATTAGTACAGCTTCTAAACCCCTGGATAGACAAGCATCGAATAAAGAAACTTCAACAGTCTCGCAAGAAAAGTGAAAGAACTGAAAGAAAGAAAAAAAAAAAAACAATAACAGCACACTCTCATCATGCTCCTCTCATCACACGCTCAGGCATGTACTGCTACATGTCGTTGTCATCTTTAACATCACCACCTTCATCATCGTTACCAGCAACAGAAGCAAGCTTTTCACACCCCAAGCCTACAACCCATTAATCAAGAAAATGAAGGTGATTTCCAACTACTTCCGTTCATGCACGAGCGCATCACATTCGGCATGCAACCTTGCCCCGCGCTGCTCCAACAAAAAAAAAAAAGCTTTAATTGGAACTAGAATAATAGAAGATTCTGTTCCTTCAAGGACGGTTGCGGGCAGGAGGAGGGTAAAACGGTGGAATAGGGGATGGGTGGAGGGAAGTAAAAGGAGGGAGAGTGGAAGGAAGGAGGTGGGGAACCTTCAGACGGCAGAATTCCAGAAACCAGAAGAAAAGATACACTGTGACTGCCGCGCCGGTGAAAAATGTGGAGGTGGTGCTGCCACGGTCAGACCTATCTCAACCGATTAGATAGTGATTCCCTGAAAAATGACACTAGGGTGCCGGGTACACACGCTCTCTCTCTCTTTCTTTCTCTCGGTCTTTCTCTCTTCCCCCTCGTATCTCATCCAAATTCAGATAGACTCTTCCGCGCACTAAACTTCCCCCTTCAGCCACAAACCCTTTTCTATTTTTTTGGCCGGTCCTTGCCATCCTTTACCGTAACTGCCGAGACCTCACCCTTGTCTGATGCACTAAACAATATGCACACTTCCCATCTTCTTCTAAGCTCGCTCTAATTCCTGGTTTCCTTCAGGTGTAAGCGCTTCCGTCGACTCAGCCGCCCTGCTGCTTGGCGGTGGAACCTCTGGGAGGAGAGTTAAGCTCGCGAAATAATCGCCGCAACTCCTGCGTGTGTGTGTTCAAGAGGGAGGAGGAGACTTCTGTCCTCTGACCATCTTCTCCCTGACGACCTGCCAGCAGATTTTTGATCCTGCACTTGGTTGTTCTGGTCGCCGGATGGGTCAGTAGTCTTCCAACCAGACCGTGAAAAAAAATGTGTTCCCGCTAGGATTTGAAACAGATCGCTGTGGTCTGTGGCAGCGCCTTCAGGATGTGTTGCTGGCAGACTAAGAAACTGTGGTTGTAGCTGTGGCGACCATAGGCTGTGTTTCAATCAGGCCAAGAAACTTGTGATTGTGGTGTGTTGCTGCAGTGACTGTGGTCCTTGTTCCTTCTAGGTAAAACAAAGGATAACTTTCAGAATGTGTTCCTGATGGACCAATAACTGTCCACCTCGTAGATTGTAGTTTATAGACTGTGCTTCTGAAAAACCAAGAAACTGTTGAAACCCTCTTAGAAGTTCTGAAATTCCAAGAAACCGATGATCACAACATCACTGCAATGTTCCTCGGAGATCAAGAAACTTCTTACACCGCCTGTGGATCGTACAGAGAAGCCGCATGTCTTCAAGACCACGACCCTTAGCTTAGAGAACCCCTCCAAGCACAGACTGTGTGAGTGCCAGAGGACAAAGAGGAGAGAGGGAGGAGAGAAGCCGATGCCACCTCGAAACCGGAACCGCTGCCGCCTGTCCCTTTCTTCCTCAAGGATCGTGGCATTTCTGAAGCCTGCTTTTCTGTCAAGCCAGGAACCTGGTCAGTGTAACCGCTATCTGAAGTATCAGTAACTACCGCCACGAGATAGGTAAGCCTGCTTTATCCCTCTCTCTCCTTCCTGTCCTATCTTACTGCTGCCTGGTTGGAGACAGCCCAGGAAATGTCACTCTCCACTTTTTTTTTATACGTTGGTCCTATCATTACTACGGTTATAACATGTGCCTGTGCATCCTCTGCTGTCCTTCATTCACCTGTAACATAAACTACTCAGGTCTTTGCCTTGCGGTTCTTTCTGACCATGATGGGAGGGCAGGGTGGGGTGGTGGAGAGATTTGGGAATGTCTGAAAAAAAAGAGATAGGTTCAGTTTTTGTTGTCATGCTGAGAGGTGCAAGAACCTGAAATCTGGCGACACGGGAATCGAACCGGCCCATCTCTCGGCTAATGGACAGTTTAGTCAATTGTGAAAATGTTGGTTATATGATGAAAACGGAGGGGATTCATGAGGATGGGAGGTTGTTGTTAATGCTTTGAGTAGATGATTTTTCAGTATTAATATTTGTTATTGATAAAGGCTACAGACGGTATTTTGTGGACACGTTTCAAATACAGTCTGCTTCCAGCATCGTCACCAATGCCACACCAAGAATAATAATCTGAGGTTTATCCACCTCATGAATCATTTTGGTCTGTCTAGAGTTGTTGAGTTTCTCCAAAGCTTACTAATTTTGTATCCAGAATATCACGCGTTTTCTTTTGATTTAGTTTTGTGGGTTTTTGTTTGTTTGTTTTGTTTGTTTGTTTGTTTGTTTGTTTGTCATTTTTTGAAATTTTTGGGGGTAGAAGAGGGGTCCTTCTGTAATTGTGGTTACCTTGTAGCTTGGTACTCCTTAAAAACTATATTCAAAGATTTAAAATTCAAGATTCTTCATTATTCTGTCTCCCTCTAAGGGGTATTGAGATATTAAGAAAGGCTTTGCCGGGAACTAGAATTAAGAAATAATATCCGATTATTGAATCACATAATGGACATCTTGTTTTCAATAATGTAATCGTTATCCGTTTATGACCTTCGGCTATTGGAAGTGAGAGGATGTGTTTCCAGCATGCAAGTGGAGGTCTAATGACGTCTGTTGGAGCCACATCTTGACCTCTCTGATAACCTCGTCGTTATCGCTAAACCAGTTCGGGCTCCGCTACCTGATTGGCGCACCGTCCAGATGCGCCATTCACGACAGTTGTGTGACTTCGTAGATCATCAGCTGCTGACGTTTACGGACAATCTGTGGGCCTCGGAAGCCCCATAACAGGTCTCTTGTTTGCAATCAGCACGCGTATCAGATGCGAGGTACTTGTGGTGGGAGGTGGAGAAACACCATGATGCTACCTGCTGCACGTGAAGTCTTCACATTAGGAAAGGAAGGATTAGACAGTTTCTCGCTAGTGGAACTGGAATGATTAGTACACTATTTTAGCTTGGCTTTTAGTATTGCGATTCTTCTGGTATTTTTAGTATTTTAAAAGAATGGTTAGACCATTTTTATAGCCCTGTTTCCCAAAGCGTGGTTGGTTATTCGAATAAAGTGTGAAAAGCTGAATTCCAGATGAACTCATAATTTCTTGTGGTCGGCTACATTGCTAGCTCTTTCTCACTGGAGAAAATTAGCCTGAATTATATTTCGTTTGATTCATTATTACTTGTGATACTGTTACATTATGGAAAGAATTTGAATAATACTGACCAAGAGGCTGGTACTCCTGCTACATCGTCCAGAGACCGTTGACGTCCCGCCACGCAGCCAACCAACAGAGTTTCTTAGGGTGCGTCGTGTGAAACAGATGGTTTAAAAGGCTGTGTATATGTAGTTGTGAGAACAAAGTGTACATCACTGACATGGGCAGTTCAGACCTCTATTGGTTTGTTCCTACCTTGTTTTTATTGGAAATATATTTGAGAACACACAAAAACGATGAAATTCGTTCACTACCTCATTTCAGTTACATAATGGACATATTCTTAAAATTCTAGTTTATTTATAAAACAATTTTAGAGATAAGTTCTTTACATAAATCAGCGGCGTTCAAGCAAATAAACACCAAATGTAGTTTCATTACTGGAGCAAAATAGTCCTTATAGGCACTGATTCTGAACACAACATGAAAATTTACGACACTTCAAATTATTCCTAATCAATAATCTAAACTTAATTATGGCGATATCCGAAAATTTGTAACATCTGAGAGACAATTGCTTAGAACCATTTCAGATTCGAATGTGGTAAGAGTTTCTGTTATTAATCTTATTGTTCCATTCTTATTGAATTTTTATTTATTTTTCTTTTTATTTTCTTTGTTTGTTTGTTTGTTTGTTTGTTTTGTTTTGTTTGTTTTTTTTAGCTGGCCGCGTGGAGTAAGAAAGTGTTATGTAATGGAAGAGATATTTGGTTAGCTGAGGTTAGGCTTGTTTATGCTGTAATCTGTTACATGTAACCGTCTGTGAGACTTGTTGGACACATTCTTGTTCCTGAGCTCTTCTGTTAAACTCAAGTCATCTGCTCGGCTTCTTCCCAGTCTTAGCTAATTTTCTTAACAAGCTTTCCGCCTCTTACCAAAAAACCAAAATGAGCAAGCATTTTCTTTCCCTCAGGAGTTGTTTGCAACTTTGTTATTTTTTTATACCTGGTGTTTGCTGACAGTCTTTAAGCCTTATCAGGGGACCGAGAAAACCTTTAGTCAATCAGGGTTACAATCATAATGAAGAACACTCGGCGGCTCAAACAATCTGGGATTGGCGTGTCGGGTTGCGCTAACTGCGAGACATAAGTAATTTGTCGACTGCAAACCTAGCTGGTGATAACTGCATTTCAATTTGTAACATCTTATCCTCGCGGCTAGACCACCTGGAAATGCGCCTGCAAGCTGTCTGACAGAAGAAGAGTGGAACATGATTGGCACAGAGATACTGTCAATACAAACCCTTTAGAAAATTAGAAACGGCTTTTCCACCCCTGTTCTGAGCGTGTATGTGTGTCTGGGTTTTTTTTCCTACCAGATGTTTTTTTTCCTGTTCCTGTTACTCCTCTGACTTTTTCTCCTTTTTCTTCAGTTGCCTTCCTTTTCCAGTTGATTTCTTACGCCTGGTTTCCCTTCGTTTGGTGAAAGAGTTAGTGTCATCGTCTGTAGATGTTAATCATGGGATCGTCTTTGTCACTGTCGACGTTCGCTCCGTCCTCACCTGTCCATTATTAAATGCGCGTGGACACATAAAGGACAAGGTTTCCCCTCTAATTAAACAAAGTAGATAATTGACCTTCCTAGGCTATTGACAAGATCTTCGACGGATGTATTGATGGGTTTACTGTCACAAAATATTTATTTATCTTCTGCAATATATTTGTTCTAGTTTTATCTATCTTTCTCTATCTCTCTCACACAAACAACTACCTTACCCTTCATGAGTGTCACCTGTATATAGTAGAGTGACATGTCACCAAATCACAAGACTGAAGTAGGTCTCTGTTGTTGGTGTGTTTACAAACTAGTTAAGAGCGATTTGTCTAAAGGGAGGATGCTCGGCATTCCACCAATGGCTAACTTCGGTGGAGGCGCTTGCTGCACCGTGAGAAGTAAGTGAAGGCGATTATTTTTGTCAACAAATAACTCTAGTAATTGTAGGACATTCCTTCTACAACGCTTGCCAAATGTTAGTAATTCTCTTTATTTTGCATCCCTCGTAACTACAACAATGACTATGTCAAAGCTAGGATTGCTCGAGGACTTTGAATATATGGCAGTGTGTTTGTGTGTGTGTTTGCGTGTGTGTGTGTGTGTGGGGGGGGGGGGTTGTTCTCAGACAAAGCATGAAAGACGAATGAAGTTACCCCTGCCTCATGCCAAACAGCAGATTTATTTTGTAGCTTCAACCGAAACGGAAGGGTTCAAAGTTCGCAAATATATGCCGCGACGCTTGACGTGATAAACAGTAACGATCACAACGGAGGATTGCCTCCCCTTGTCTCCAGTTACGACCAGCCCTCGTTAGGCCGCGCCACTTGGTGTCGGCCATGTCTGGCAGGATGTCTGGCAGGACGTGCAGGGGACGGCAGTACGGAACAGCGCTGTCAGCCTCCCAACCTTCTTCATCCCCCTCGTCTTCCCACTCGTTGTGTCGAGCGTTCGCGCCGCCACTTGGAATGAGACGGATCGGCCGTCAGACCGTC
This sequence comes from Pomacea canaliculata, assembly GCF_003073045.1. Lineage (NCBI taxonomy): Eukaryota > Metazoa > Mollusca > Gastropoda > Architaenioglossa > Ampullariidae > Pomacea > Pomacea canaliculata. Next base: position 32,888,387 of record NC_037590.1, on the reverse strand, counting down.
CATTAGGTCCAGTCCTACCTGGCCGGGGGATGGGGGGATCAAAGGCACCAGACCGCAGAGATGGACGGGGTCCCTCTTAACCGCAAAGTGAGTCAGTCCCTCCTGCATTGTACATCATGCATAGTCTGCCTCCGTCATTGTCCGTTAATTACTCTATAGTTTTGGAGGGGTTGTATTTTTGTCGGCTGGGGTGAGGAGGCCTTCCATTTCCCTTCTCTCTGAGGGATATTCATTCATTCACGAGTCAGCTTTGTCGTCCGGGTCTGTCTATCTGTGTCTGGTTAGCTGTTGCTCACATCATGCCGCAGTGTCACGCACTGCGTGGGAACTTGAGGACGGAGGCTAACATCCAGATCCTCTGGTCCCTCTTGTCCAGTCACTGAAAAAAGGACATGGGTCTGGAACGCTTGGGACATCAAGGCATGTACACTTTCTGTCTATTAATAATAAACACATGCACGCACAAAATTTACAACAGACAATTTTTTTAATGTAAAGAAATGGTTTTTCTACTTGTTTCCTCTCTCTTTGTATTGTTGAGCATATTTCTTCCATGAATTACAGAAATATGATTCGTGAACCTTTTTTTTTTAACTTTCACTTTGTCTTTCTTGTCTGTTATTCATATTATGCACGCACGCACACACGCGGACACAAGGATAGTCTGACATACACAGCTGTACCCACGCCTGGGGCTGGTTCAGATCCTGTTTCCCTCCCGTCGCATGGAAAGAGTCGGTGACCGGAATGTTAAGCTGCACTGAGACTAGTAAGTGTTCCAGACTGAAAAGCAGGTCAGTCGTGTGGTGCTAATGAGGTCAACGCTATTTAGAAAATGAGATCTGGTCTGGAGGGCTAACGAGGTCCCCTATGCTCAGATGATTAAAAGGTCCTGAAGCTATACACTTCCCACGCTACTCAGGGAGGGGGAATAGGTGAATACTACTTGCACTGTTGTCTTTGCTTCTCTCGCTGGCACAATTATGCATAAATCTTGGGGTTAAGGAGTATTTGTCCATGATGCAACTGCATAGGAAGATAATTAAGACGGTGATCACTTTTTAAAGGAGTTCGATTTCAGGCTGTTGGTCATCTTGCAGTCACGCCGACGATGCAACGAGTGAAAGTCCAGTGGAAGCATCTTCTGAGGTCACGAACAGCACATGGGTTGGGGACGGGTGACCAATGGCGAGGGGGGGGGAGGGTAAAGGGGGAAAATGATCGTGCCTGTCACATCTTGTTCAGCCGGAGGGTTCGTCTGACTGCGAGCAGAGGTCAGCAGGCGACGTCGTTCATGGAGTGACGCGACAACAGCGCACTGCGAGACTCACAACAGGGGAGATAATCGCTGACATTTCCGGTGTAATTACGGCTGCCATGTCTGGACACGCTGAGTGGATGCGGGAGGAGGAGGGAGACAGGAGGACAGAGCAAATAAGATGGAGCGAAGGATGCAGTCCCCACTACCCGCATCGGCAGCAGCAGCAGAAAGCAGGTGACCGCCGTCCCCACGCACGACGAGACCTTTCAGGCAACTTAGACATGGCTGCTGTGGCAACCAGTCGATGCCAGGACCATTTACCGAAGTAGCTTTTAGTGGGTCCACGACTGAGTGATGTTCCTTTCCAAACCGCTTTCTCTCTCCTGGATCTGCCTTGACTTTTGGTTTCTCTTGTTGCCTTGTATTTCGTTTTGTACTGTACACCTATTATTATTATTACTCCGGATTATAAACAAATCCCTTCCTGGCGAGAGTCACGGGCTCATGTCAGACATTTTATAATCACAAATACGTCACGGCCTCGTGTCAGACAGTTCATTTCAGATTCATTCCTCCCCTTTTGTGTTCTCACCCTCTAACCCTCCTCCATGTTCTTACCGACACACGTGACAACAAAAACTACATTGATTGGAGGTGATCAGGGTTTTCTCCCCTACATAATGCAACAGTAGTTAACATAAGCCTCGTCCTGGCCATCACGCAATCCTTAATATTAAGGACCACTAAGCGAAGACGAGGTCGCCTTTCTATGATGGTGATCGATTGCCGCCAGGCCCACTTCCTCACAACTTTATAATAATAACAGTAATAGCTGGAAAAAAATGTTCAGCTGCAGATTCAAAGTTTGTAATTTATTACACGGAGTCATGAAAAGTTACAATTCATCCTGAAATAATTTCACACAAAATAAAAGTTTAAATAAAATGTTAGTTGAAAGAAGTCCTCTGTGTGAAAATGTATCGCAGAAGATCACGCAGATAATAAATATTCTAAAGGTGTGTGGCATCTATAAATAATGTAAAAGACAACTGGAATAAGTTTAATAGAAAATCTCCGAAAGGAGTGAGAAAAGATTGTTAGAATAAGAGAAAAGATTGCTAAAAAAAAAAAAGAAAAAAAAAGAAAAAAGAAAGAAATCCCTGGTGTTCTGTCTTTCACCTGTACTAACCTGAGTCACGTGTCGTCTTGTCTCAGTCTGACATGTGGGTCATGTAAGTCTGGTCTTGTAGGCGTAGTTCCTGTTCGCCTGGTCTAATAAGTCAGGGAAAACAACAATCCTCATTTGTCAGACCGAGGTTAGAGGAGGTTGTTCTGACCAGTGACAACAGCACAACAAAGTCTGTAAATGCTTCCTCGCTTTGTAAACATGCCATCCTTGGTGGGAGGGAGGAGAGAGAGAGTGTGTGTGTGCTACTATCAATAATCAAAACTATTTATTATCATCATCCGTTTTTTTCCCCTAACCGGTTCCTCATTCCACGATTGTTTCGTTTATTCAAAACGTTTGTTTTGCATTTTGTGTTCAGTGATTATTTTATACACTTTTTAAAAAATTTATTTTTCTCCACTTTCATACATTTGTTTTGATTATCTGTTTGTTGTTATTAGTGCTATTTTCCCTTCTAATTGATGCTGAATCCTCGTCGACCGCTTATACAAACCATGCACGGTTAATGGGTGGTTTTCACGTGACGTCATCAGTTTTTGCGAGCTGCTTCAGCGGCCATTTTTCCTCCCCTCTTAAAGCAGTGGTTACTGAAGCTTGCTGGCAACTGATCGGTTATCATGGTCGTCTGCGGCATAAAAGGATGCGGAAACAAGCCCTGCAGTAAACGAAATGTTCCTCTAGATGTATCTTTTCATAAGATACCCAAAATTATTTTGAACCAAGGCGACGAAACAAGAAAACTTACAGAAGAACGACGTCGTCTGCTTTACCGAGAGGATATTACAACAGAAGAGAAGTGGAACAAAATACTTATCTGTTCGAAACACTTTGTTGCGGTAAGAAACCAGACTTTTCCAATTGCTAAAGTATTTAACATTGTTCTGCATGTTGTACACATTGTGATAAATATTCTCTTCATTGTAGGTTGGTGACAGTTCACGTGATTTGAGTGAACATCAAACAAGACTTTCATTATGCATGACCACGACTAATAAACTATAGCTATAGAGAGAGGATAAAAAATGTTATTTCTACTTCATTATTTGTCTTTTTAGACGTGTATTTGGTTTATTTTGTTTCATGCTGATTATTATTATTTTTTTGTAGTTAATATCACAAAGATGTAATTCATGGGTTGTTTTATTCTTGTGTCTAGGAAAGCCAGCATATGTGAATTTCCGGAACAGCCCTTCGTGGCTTCCCACTCTACACTTGGGACATGAGCGATCAAGTACTTGCTCAGAAGCTGAGACTTCGAAAAACAGGTATTTGAGGCTTGTGTCTCGCAAAAGAAGTAATGCATCCGTCCCTACTCTACACACTGCAAGCAAGAAGCGAAAATCAATCAGCAGTGAGACAAGCCAGGAAGAAAAAATATGTGAAAGTGTTTTTGGTTGCTGAAGTGCTTGCGAAGAAAGTTTACATGGTGACATAGAAGATTCATGTTCAAATGATCAGAACACTCAAACAGATTTTGTTGCTCAAGTGCTTGCGAAGAAAGTTTACATGGTGGCATAGAAGATTCATGTTCAAATGATCAGAACACTCAAACAGATTTGACTGGACTAAATATAGATGCTATCATGCAGGACTCTGAGACCAGACTTCTTGATTCAGTTAAAAACAGACAACATTGTTCTATTTATGAAAGACAGGTGTATGTTGAAGATGAAGCTAAAGTTCCATTCTACACGGGACTTCCTTCATTGGCAGTAATGGACCTTATTTTCAGAACGGTAGAGCCATACATGTCTAATCAAACACAATCACTGTCCAAAGAGCAAGAGTTTTTGCTGTGTTTAATTAAGATCAGACTGAACTACCAATTCCAGGATATAGGGTATCAGCTGAAAGTATCCGCGTCAACTGTGCAAAGGAGTTTTCATAGAACTCTTGATGTACTTGTAGCACGGTTGTCTTTTTTGTTGCACTGGCCTTCAAGAGAAGCTCTGAAACTGTCTATGCCTATGTGCTTTAGAGAAAACTTTAAAGATAAAGTTGCTGTTATTGTTGACTGTTTTGAACTTGAAGCACAGAAACCCTCGGGCCAAACCAATCAGATCCAAGTTTATTCCAACTATAAAAAATATCATTCTGCCAAATATCTGATTGGATCGCACCACAAGGTTCAATCAGCTACATTCAGATGCATTTGGTGGCAGGGCTTCAGACAAACACATCATTGAAAATACTTCTTTGTTGTCCAACTTGTTACCAGGAGATGTAATTATGGCCGACAGAGGTTTCAACATTGAAGATGAAGTTCTTTTTTATCAAGCTAAATTAATAATTCCAGATTTTACCCATGGGAAAAAGCAACTTCACCCACTACAAGTTGAAAATTCGAGAAAAATAGCCTCTGTACGAATTCATGTTAAGAGAGTTATAGGCTTTGTTCGCAGAAAGTTTGGAATTTTGCAGTCTAAAGTGCCTATTGACCTGATGGCAACAAAGCCTGGTGATGATAATCCAGTCATAGACAAAATAGTTCGGCTTTGTTGCTGCATTGTAAATTTACATAAATCCATAGTGCCTATTGAGTAGCTATAGTGCAATTTTTTAGTTTGAAATCAGCATTTATTTTCAGAATGCATGCTTGCAATCTGTATATGTTTACATTACCATAGAAGTTATTCTCAGATATAAAATGCACAATTACCTTACTGTAGTTCTTTTCTTTCGCACTTTATTTATAATAGCATGACGATATCCAACTGATCAGATAAGTTACTTGGTAAATTGATGTGAAACTGTGAACAATATAGAATTTGTTCTTTGCTGGAGATGTCATGCTTTGTATGATGTTGATCAAAATATTTGCTGTTGACAGAATATTGTTAATAATTTTTGCTTATTAACAGGCTACTCAAACATGTATAATTGAATCAAATGTTATTGTCATTTGAATGCAAATGCCGTTTGCTTGCTCAGAAGCTAATTCAGAGCAATATTGATGCCAGAGCTTCTTTGTGGATTTTAGATTACCTAACCAATAGTTCTTCTTAGTAATCCATATCAGTGATGTTATTTAGATTGGGATTTTGATATGTTCCTTCTTACCCTGTAATGATTTTTTTTAAGTTATGTTCTGTCAGCAGACACAAAAATTTTCTGAAAAGAATTAATAAATATGCATTTGAATGTGCAAAAGTTCTTGTTTGATGTTTAAGAAGAAAGAAAGAAAAGGTGTGACTGGAGATTGGGGTAGCATGCAATGAGTGAGAGGAGGTGAAACTGGACACTTAATGAAGGGGAGGAGGATTGTGTTTCTTATTGAAGGGAGAAGCCACTGCCGGGACAGTGTGTTTTAATAGGGAGAAGAGAAAAGGATTCGGAGAGAGGTGGACGCTTGTTTAAGAGTAGAGAGCCATTTGCTAGACAGTGTGTCTCACTAGTGTGTAAGAGATCGAGTACATTTTAGTTTGGAGGTTGTGTTAGTCGAAGTGATTGCCAAGACAGTGAGTTTTAATCATGGATTTTTGTGATTGTGCTAGAAGAGCCATTGCCAAGACAGTGTGCTTCATAATGTGTAGAAGATTCAGTGGAGATATGTGATTGTGTTAGAAGAACCATTGCCAAGACAGTGAGTTTGAATAGTAATAGATACAGGGATTTGTGTGATTGTGTTAGAGGAGACATTGCCAAGACAGTGAGTTTTAATAGTGTGCAAGGAGTTCGGTGGACTTGGTAAATGTGTTTGACGAAAGGAAGAGTCATTGTTATAGTGACTGTGTTTTCATAGGGTTTTTTATTTATTTATTTTTTTTATTAATAAACATAGGCAGACTCGTATAGGCAAAATCGTTTTGTTTATTTGAGTGAAAGAGCACGCAATTGTCCGACTCCGCTGGTGTGCTCGAGAGACTCTAGCGGTGTCGTGACACAAGCCGATACAGAGCCGCTGAAGAAACGCGAAGCGTTAGGGAAGGAAGATGGCGGACAGCGCCTCGTTGCTAACGTGTGTATCACGTGAGTGAAAACGACCCATTGTATGACTTAGTCAGGACCTACCCGTATATGTGACACCTTGTTCATCCTGAACCCCGACCTTTTGAGTGACCGACATGCGTTGTCCAGGGAATCAGGAGGGACAGTCTGACCGCCAGGGCTGAACTCTTATCGCAAAACAGGGTGTTGTGACATACCCACATGTCAGATGCACCGGACCGTGTGTGATGAGGTACATGGAGGTACATGGAGGTACATCTTTGCCCCTCTATCCGCCTTTCACATGTAGCGTGTTCCGAGTGTGACGATGACAGAACGAGGGTTTAACGCATCCTGACGGGCAGCGCCAACCGTGTCTCTCTACCTGTGCGTGTGTATGTGATGTGTTTGTGTGCTTGGTTATGTGATTATTTAACTACATGTTGGTTATGTGCCTGTATGCAATCTGTATGGGTGGACGTGTTAGGAGCTGCTGAAGGTTTGTTGTAGAAACATTTCAAAAGCTCCTGTGATTGCTGCTTTTACGCTTGAGTGCAAAGGTTAGTTGTCCTTCTACCGTGTGTGATGTCTGTATGTGTGCATTATGTCATTATGTTTACATACGTATCTACATACAATCATATGTGAAAGTATTTGCGTATACGTGTTTGTGAAGGCTGTACACGTGTCCAGATTCTTAACAGACTTTTTTGAAACCTTGTCTTTTTCGAGTATTTCTTATAATATCAGTTTTGCGTCTACTGCTACTTAAAGAGATATATCTCCATGGTGAGCATGTGCCCTTCCATAATAGGAAAGGGGCATTCCACTTAGTACAACTGTAAAAGGGCCCTCACACGCCACAGCCACGCTTTCGTTCCCTCCCGGCATCAGAACAAGATCCTCTTCTGTCGCCCTCGCTTGCCCTTATCTCTCCTCGTTCCGATGTCTTGTTGTCTCGCGCTGCAAAACCCGTGGGCCTGACTTCCCGGTGTCTAGAAGCCCTTTCCTTCCTGTTCTACCTCCTGACTCGCTTCCTGCTGCTAAAATTTATTTTACGTGTCTCACCTTACTTTCCTTTGTCAGAGAACAAAGGAAGACACTTCACCGGCAAAAGCGCTTCTCGGAGATGGAGCTTCGAACCGCATACCTTTCGTTTTGTGCAGCGAATGGCTGCCACTCGCTGGACGAGGCTGTACACGTTGAGCCGACAACCGAAGTTCGGGCAGATGGGTGGTGAGGGTTATCCTCCCTTTTTTTTCTCTGTCTTTCTCGCTTCTCTTCTTTCCATTCTGCGGGTCCTTCAACCGAAAATTCGTGTTTGCTTACCTTCCAAAATAGCCTCGCACCGTCGAACCGAGTTCCCAGTGCGGTGTTGTCATCGTCTCTCGTCTTCCTCGATGCCGAGGTTATGCGCCATATGTTAAGGAGGTATTATCGTCTTCTGCAACGACTGTTCTAGGGAAAGGGGGGATGGAGAGGCTAGGATGAATGAGGGGAGGTAGGAACTGAGGAGTAAGGGGAGGGAGAGAGCTAGTGAGGAAGAAAGAGAGAGAAGGAAAGGAAAAAGCTGTGAGTGTACTGGATGCAATTAAAACATAGAAGGGATAGAATGGGAGGAAAGCGGAGGGGGTCCCTGCACTTCACGTCGTTGGGTTCGCCACTCAGGAGATGTCAGTGACCATAGGCAGGCGCAGACCGGGGGCCGTAACACCGGGTCATTCAGTCACGATTGTGAAGTTGACACCAACCTGAGAGCGGATGTGTCAACTTAAGAGTAAATTATTCTGTTTCGGAACACACCGTTCAAGGACAAGAGCTTTGTTCGCGCTGCCATGGCCTCCGCCAGCCAGCCAATCAGCGCTCAGACCCTTGTCGCCATGCATCTGTGAGATGCTGTGGGAACCCCGACTTCGAGCTAACTCCACATTTTCTAGATGTGTGAACGATATGTAGAATTCAGGAGTAGTTTATGATAGCTGGAGACAGACTGGATAGGCATTGCATCACATAACCTCGTTATGTCACAAGCGACAGCTCCGCCCACCCGCGTCGAGGCCTTGACACGGTGAACCACTTACAACTCACTGTACCGAGTGACTTGAGGCAATGGAGGATTCACCTAATTGACTGAAGTCGAGAATAGAACACAGAATTATTATTTTAATATAAAAGGGGTTGTAAATATTGTTCACACTCATACTCTGGCGGAATATGTGTTAGTCTGTGAACATGAGGACACAATTCAAACGCACTGCATAGAAAGAAACTTTAGACATACACAGAGGTTTTATACAATATTTATATAATTTATACAATTATTTATACAATTTTATACATCTCTCTCTCACACACATACAGTTTTTATACAATATCCTCATGCATCTCTCTTTTTTTCTCTCTCACACACAGAATCTTTAGACACAGAGATGTCAAAAAAAGCAGAAAATAAACCAAAAAAAAAAAAAAGGAAGGTTGAGAGAAAATGAATCCCGCTAGTCCCTCTTGCACAACATACACATTCATTTAAGTGCCAGCATCAGTCTTAACTCCCTCCGCTGTCCGACCGAACGTTGGCACCTATTCTTCTCCGCACTCGGCAAGCCGCGCTCTGCATGGCTGACCCCGGGGTCGGCCCCGATACGCCTAGCCGCCGTGTGGAAAACTGATATATCTGTGCTGTGGAGAACACGAATTTCCTCCAGCTTGAAGATGGTGAATAGGATACCAAAAGATTGGGATGGCTGGCAATTATTTTCTGTCACTGTCATATCTCTCTAGTCGCCTGTTAGGATTAAGCACTGGCGGCCGGCGACAGACGGTCTTTGTCGCAAGGCCCTCGCTCGGTGTTCGTACAGAAACCTTTGTGGAGAGCGGATACGATGGTGGAGTGTTCGCATTTGTATTTCTCTCCTGTTCGTGTAAACTGGGTGAATATAAGGAGATTACGGGGGATTATTTCTGCCCGTGATGTATACGGCGGAAAGGACTTTTAGCCTGGGTCTCGCGGGAACCAGCGTCGGGTATTGGCCTGGCCTCACCCGACAATAGGAACTACGGGTAGTCGCACACATGCGCTCGTTCACTCGCTCACTGCATCATCATAATAATAAATATCTGTCCTTAAAACACACACTACTAGGTTGTCACAGTCTGCGTTTTTAGGCTATATTACAACACCAAAGTACGGGTTCGATTCTCTATGAGCAGGATGTTTTGTAATACAGCTTCATACTCTCGACATTGCAAAGTGAGGTTGTTGTTTTTTTTTCTTGTTCCTCGTCTTCTCCTTCCTTTTTCTCTGTCTTCTTCATCGCGTCCACGTGTCCACGGAAAATGTCTCTGATGCTAACCGTGCTGCCAGTCTGTCGGATCCTCAAAACAATGTCAGCCAATGATATCATGTGAGGCAGTGTTTACTTGCGTGTCTTCTTTCTGGTTTCGAGTTAAACTTTGTGAGCAGTTTTCTCGTGTTCTGCAGTTTCTTCGAGTGGCACGACAGTCGCCTGTCTTTTAGTTGTTTTGTTGTTCTCTACCCAGCAGTTATCCTTCCTGTGCAGAGTTATCTCCCCCACCCCCTTAGTGAACGCGCTGACGTCTGGCGATAACTTGCAGCGACATCTTCAACATGTGATGATTGCACTTTTTCATTCTTGATGAAAACCCTCGTGATTATCTTAATTAGTATTTTTAATTATAAAAGATTTCCTGCATGAAATTTGTTTATGGCTCATGAAACGTGCCTACAGTTGTACTTGAACTAAGGAAAATATCGTTTATTTAAGTCAGCTTAAGTCAGTGTATTCAGGGTGAAATATAAAATAGCGGCTGCAGCAGCCAGGGAGTTAACAGGATACTGTGGGTCAGGGATGAGGATTTTTTTTTCTGTCAAGATCCATTTGAATATTGATAAATCATTTGCTGGCCACTCGAAATCCTTACTCTAATATTCCCCTGTAATCTTTAGTTAAACAATAATAATAGTAAATGTTTATGGAATACGATGGACGGATGGAGAAACAAATATGCAGGCAAGCAATAAAAGACAAACATAAAAGACACACCCACACCCCATTGGTTTATTGTGTTATTTAAAATTGTACTTTATTATTATTATTATTATTATTATTATTATTATTATTATTATTATTATTATTCATTATTCATTTCAAATAAATTTCTTTTGCTAAGTAAAAAAGGAGCTTAGAATTCGACAAAAATGGACAAATCGGTCCAATGGAAAAGGAAAAAATCTCTACATAGGAACTATCAATTGTACCTTCAATGACTAGTGGGGTGCACATTTGTTTCGAATGACTGGATAAATCTCAGAGCAAGATACTATTTCTCCAAATTTGGGTTCATACACCCGTTGCATTCTCGATTTACTCCCATGCAATCATCACCACGTAGAGAAAGAGGTCAACTTGTGACGTCACGTTTGTAAGCCTACTTACCAACTTACCATAGAGTCCCAACTGGCCTTTGCAATGTAAAGGTAGCCATGCTCAGTGTTCAAGTCTCCGTTAAACGTTTTCTGTGTATGATGATATTTGTTAGCGTGTGTCTCGAGAAAGAAACGGGGTATTCACATAGACTAGGGTACAGGTAGGTATTTTGCCTTGACCTTTATCCAGTTATTTGTAATATGCTAGTCACACTCACGCTAGAATGGGAACAAGGAGACGTAGACTTAGATTGAACCATCATGCGGTATACGTTAAAGGTAAACAGGTCACGGAATGACCCCAAAGGACTAACAATGTATGTTAGGAAAGATTGATCAACAATCGTAATGCATGAGAAAATGAAGTTGAGACACCGGTTGTAAAAAAACAGAGACCACTGCCCCTTAGACACACGTCACGTGGTAGGAGCAGGGATGTTGATGATGGAGGTAAGAACCTCAGAGTTGCTGAGCCATCACAACGTTTGACTGGGAGGGCTGGTGTGGTGGTGGTGGTGGGGGGGGAAGGGGGAAGAGGTCAAAACATGACCCTGCAGCGTCTGTGAGGCGCGGTGGAGACGCCAGGAATCAATCAGGCTCAGTCCTACCATCCCTCGACCTGTCCTGTCCGCCCGAGCAGAAGACGGCCATCTCCGGAACACGGCTCCTTGCCACAGTCGCTTTGTTCTTGTCACGGTTGACAATGGCTGACCTGCCACACCCTGCGCGAAACAGTTTCCTCCCTTCGTCCTAAGTCTGGGGGAATCCTAGCGCCACCTAGTCCCAGATACGAAGTCGTTTTGGGAGAAGTTGCCGCTCCTCTTTTCCATCCTCATCTTCTTGTTCTTTGTAGAGGGGAGCTCAATGTGCTGAGAACAAAATATTACCAACAAGTAAATAGTTAACCATACACCAAACAAACAACAACAACAACAACAACAACATCAACGCAAGCAGCAGCAAACAAATGACACTGAGACACACGTAAACAAAGTGCGTGGAAGCCAATGAAGAATTGAGGAGTGACACCAAATATCCTGTCCTCTCGACTTAAGAGTCGGCAAGGGATTAGACAACAAGACAGTGGATAGTAGGGAATGGGGGGAAGGGGAATGGCGGGAAGGTCTTGTAAATGAAGTCGCAGAAACATCCGGGCCACGATGCGACTAAAAGCGGTGTGACACCTACTACCTCCACGGGGGAACTGTACACCTGTAAAAGATACGTAGGTAACACTTTGTGCTTGGAGGAGCGTGGGTGGGTGGGGAGAACTAACCAGCAGAAATCAGATCATTACTAAATCATGTTTCCATGCTGTTTCTAGGCGGCAGAAAATGCGGGGGTGGTGTAGTGGGTGGGGGAGTGAAAGCTCAGTGTGAATTGTAACGTAGTATGTATATATGTGTGTGAATGTGTGTGTGTGCAGTTAGCGGTGCTGCCGCCGCTCCGTTTGTGTGCTTTCTATTCCCCACCCCACCCCCTATCCCTCTACCCCCAGCCTCATTAGCGCTCTCGCCCGATGCCGTCACTCTGTGTGCATGTGGAAGGCTGGGTGGTGGTGTTGGGAGAGGGGGAAGAGATGATGGGAGGAAAAGTGGAGGGAAGCGCGAGGCGTCAAGCAAAGAGCGAGAGAAAGTGGCGGTGTCTGCTGCTGGCCCTGTAAACGACCTGGCGGTACAAATCCCGAGCACAGCGCCAATCTATCACCTGCAGGCGTACCACCGAGGTACGTTGGTCTAAGGGGGGACTACTCACTGCATCGTGCGGACACGGACTGTGTCGGAGTTACACTTAACCCATCGTGACCGTGCTTGGGAGGACATATTAACCCATCTGGTCCATGCGTGACCTCACCCGTGACCCTGTCGGGCGTCGGCAACGACTGCGCGTGAAGGAGGGACCGATGTTCACGCAATTTAAAGGTATGTACTGTGCGTGCGCTCCGCTTTCCTTCTTCTTTTGTGGGAAGTTTCCCGCTGTTCGTCTGCTTCTCAAGCCGCTATCCCCAGTTAGTGGGTGCATTTTTGGGGGGATGCTGCAAGGGGCCATAAATCTACGATCATCGTCTTGCCACGAAACTATCGCAGATGATAGTTCCGCTTGATGGAAAGAAAGAAGGAAAAGAACTAAAAGTGTCTGTAGCGTAACGTCAACTACTCGTATGTTACGTCACATAAGTATTCGTTCTTCAGCGTTGATATCTTTCCTGAGCAAGAAATGTTGATATCTTTCCTGAGTACCTCAATGTTGTTATATCACCAAGCTACCCGTCCAAGTATCCTCGCAAAAATCTTGCTCTTACACATACCAACACAGTATATATTAGTAGAACTCGTAAAGCCTAAACTATTATACATCTCCATTTCTTTCTGCTCTCTCACTCTCACACAGACGTACGACTCTGTCCGTTCACCTGACACATGCTAAAGGTCGGACCACTGTCCCCCATAGTGTGTCCATTAGCTCGCCTCCCTTTGGTGAGGTTCCCTCCCCCTGGACTGTGTACAGTGTGGGCAGGTTTCCTGAAGTTGTTTAGTCGACTGGTGGACTTCCTCGAGTACACAGACTCACGGCAAAGAGAGAGAGAGTGGAGTTGTGTGAAGTCAGCCGTGTAAGTGGTTCATCGGATTAAGGATATCTTGTTATCAGCACCCGGCTACGGGACTGAACTAGTTTTAAAGCAATATGTTACAATTATTTGGATTAAGTATATTTGTTTTCATTTACTGGAAACTCGCTCATCTACTTTGTTTCCTCTCACTTCTTACTGGATCTTTCATCTTTCATTACTCGGCTCTGACAATGGCGACAGTTCGTTGGTCCGACAGTCTCTCATATTTGCTACGTTTCCATCTTTTTTATTTTCTACCCACCAAACCTATTTTAGTTGAGGTGTTAGAATACTAAAAACATGGGAGAAAGCGACATTTTTCAGCTGCGCATCATTACACACTAATTTTCAGTTGTTTCGTCAACTTATACCAGACGACAGTAAAGTGTTGGACATGACAAGTTGATGACTGCAATGCACTTTATCACCTCATCACTCACTGTAGTCAGCTATTGTGTGGGCGGCAACCTCTGTGTGTGAGAGAGAGAGAAAAGCGGGCTCTTCACCTCTCCCCTTCCAAAGCCTCCCCCCAAAAAAACAACAACAAACACACATACCACTTTTGTTAAGAATACACAGTTTTTGTTCCACTGTGGATTTCAACTTTGGGGCCCAGTCGTACTGGCAACCTCAGTAACTTCACATTTTCAAGTTCCTAAAGTATGTTCTGATTTTAGAACTCTTGCATGTGATTTTTAAATAATAAAAGCTTATAATGAAATATCTTTGAATTTTCGTGTATAGTGAAAGTTCCCGGCATGCTGTGTGTAGATGTGGGGACGGACGGTAACTCAGTGTTGTGCTGGTTGTCGACTGAAGAGGGAGCCAGAGACCTGGACTATAAGGCTAGCGGCGGCAGGGAAGCTGGGAGAGGGATGAGGATGGTGCAAGCACCGGGGCTGTCACAAGCAATAGTCCCACTCGCCCGTTTTCTGTCCTGACAACTGGCACTAGCAGGCCAGACCGCAAGAGCGGGAGGAGTAGAGTGGTATCCTGGTTTCTTCTTCCTTTCTGTCGATACCTCCCCCCACTCTTCCCCGCAAACTCTCTTCACATCTTTACGTCCTCAACCCTTCCTGTCTTCTGTATCTTCCGATCCATCCTGAGAAGTTGGGATAGAAGCTGGATGAAAGGTTGGCGAGTCGGAAGACGCTGACTGTGTGAAAGGGGGAGGTTGAGGGGTTTGGAGAAAGCGATGGAAGTAGGTCTTCATTGCTTTTTGTCTTGATTAAGAGTATGACCATCACAGGACAACTCTGACATTATTACAACAGTTTATTTCTTCCCTTACCTCTTATTTCATCACTCTCTCTATCCCCCAAACCATTCCCTCCCTCTCTTTCTTTCTATTCCATTCCCTTCCTCTTCCCCCCCCCCGTTCTTCATCCTCCATCCCTCGTTTGTTTCTTTTCTCTCAGCGCACAAGCTGCAGGGCTGGAAGTTGGGTGTGTGTGGGTGGAGGATGGGGCCGCAGCGTGCCATACCTAACTTCTGGTTCACCTCATCTTCAGGACGCCCCTGTCTTATCCCGGACTTCTTGAGACTTTGCAGAAGGTCTCCTCCAAGGCTCGAGTCCCGCGAAAAGGCCTCCCCCGGCCACGGGAAAGGGGAGAGAAAAAAGGGGAGAAAGTGTTGTTACCTTTAGCTGCATGGCACAACACACGTCACGTGTCTGGAGCCTGTCGTAGTCGCTTCATTGTACAAACATTTTCTTGGAGATTTTTTTGGTTCCAGAAAATCATTTGTTCATCTGTTTCGTCGCTGACGAACAACTAACTAGGGGTTTGATAGATAGCAGAAGGGTCAGTCTTGAATGATGATGATGATGGTGATGGTGATGGTGGTGGTGATGGAGATGGTGATGGTGATGATGTAGAAATGGTGGAAATGCACGATAGAGAATTTTATGTAAAGATGAAGTCGTGGGATCGTAACTCCAGTATAATTATATTTTTATCCGTACTTCACATGCCTGTCTGTCTTTCTGAAAGAGTGTGAACTCGGAAGAGAAGGGAGGAGATGAGTGCTGAATGTATGGGCATCACACACTGTATTGTCAGCAGTCGATGGGAGAAGGTTCTTCAGTCTGTTCCTGGCAGGGTGGATGTTCTCTGGAACTTTCATCAGTCATGAGCTCTTTCATTTCTGGACAGTAATGGATTCCGATTTGTGCCTTCATTTACCGACATTAAAGGTCTTGCCGAATACTACCAAATGATCGTAGCTGCAGGCACAACAAAAACATTAATAACAAACATTTTTATTATTATTATTTTCACGAGAACTCCGTGGTCATAAAAGACTAGGTTAAACCGGGTTATTTTGTAATTATTCTGCCTAAAATGTTATCTAAAAAAATATTTTTAAAATTACACACACGTACGTACCTCCTTAAGGCAGCGCTGCATTCTGGTCTGATGTGGAATTTCTCGGAGTTCGGAGTCGCTGTGGCACCGGCAGTAAGTCTGGAATGTGGAAAAAATTAGTGTGTTTGCCATTGCTGCCTCGCCTTCCTTCATCAGCGCGAGCCTCGGCTCCCTGAGTGGGTCAACTAAGGCATAACTGAGCCTCCACCTCCTGTAGTAGTCTTGTTTGTCTCCTCTCCATCCCTCCCTACCACCCCCTGCAGCTTTCCTATCCCCTCCCCCCTTTCGTCTTACGCCTCTAACCCTCCCGCTTCTTGTTAGACTAATGGTTGCCAAAGTTGACAGCTTTCATTTTGTCGGATGGCATGAGGACCATTTAGTGAAATCTTCACTTTGTCTGTAATTCCAATGAACAGTGACTAGGAGTGCAATCCGAGGAATCAATTGTTCCTTGATTTATTCTTCTTTTTCTTAGCTACCTTTCTGCTGATTCTTACCTCGGAAACACAGTGGTCCTCGGGTGGAAAGAATGGGGCGACAACGCGATGCTTGTTTATTATTTGTTTGTTACCTAGACCTACCTGTGTTCGAAAACCCATTGGTTCAGACAGGGGATGACTGTTGCCCAGGACACACAAGTTTCAGAAGGATGGATGACCTACACAGTGGTCAAAACTCTTCTGAATGTACAAGGCTACAAAAGTCACCACGTGACGTCAAACCCAGCTCTCCCATTGGCTGTAACCTCGACAACGTAACGAATTTGTCAATTAAAATTTAAAAAAAAAAACACTTTGCACTTTGATAAAAATAATGTTACAATGACTGACTGGAGGAGTTAATATGGACACAATGTTGTGTGAAGTCTTTCCCTCCCTCATAAAAACAGAATTGTTCCTGTGTCGGTGGTAGTGTATGTGTGTGCGTGCGTGTACGCGTGTGATTGATGTTTCGTCTATGCATGAATTCGCGTTCCCTTCTTCTTCTTCTACCACATCACCCCAACAGCCCTCCACTTCTCATCCATCCGCAAGGTACGGAGCTGCATGTAACTAGACACCCCATACCCGCGTCCTCACCCAGGTATGAAGGCGACAAAGGAGGCGGCACGCACGGTATGACTGTGTTGAGGCTCTCTCCTCCTCCCTCCTTCCTTCTCCCTCCTCCCACCTCAACCTTGCGCCTCCTGGCCTTACGGACTCAAACATCGTCGAAGGGGAAAGAAAGTTTGCGGAAGGAAGACCTCCCCTTCACACACACACACAGATCTCCCTCACGGGTGGCCGCGGAGGAATCGGGGGTAGGTGTGCGAGGGGGGTAGGAACTCGGGTCATTATGATTTGATACGAGGTTATGCAGTGAGAGGGGGATGGGGGAGTTGCCAGAATGAAGTACACTTATGTTATTCTGAGGTTTGGGTAGAAGACAAACAGATGCAGAGGCTGGCAGGGTCCAGAGGCCACACTCTGGCACCAAGGGCCGGGATGGTTGGAGAAAGGGATGAAAAGAGGTGGGTGGAGAAACATCGCCATATGTTTTTATATAGACCATCGGCATAGTACACTCCATTTCCTTGGTTTGGCATTCTGCACTTTGGCCTTTTTGTCCTGACCTTACCACATCTTGCTTTTAAAACCTAAGTAGAATGTCATCACTCACTCTCTCACTCACTCACATACTCACTGTTTTGTGAGCACAGGCTTCGATCTGATGGTTTAAGATGCTCGTGGACATTTTTTCGCCATCGGCGCCTCAAATCCAGCTCCACTTACATAAAATTGAGCGCCATGATAGCCTTTGCTGACTTTGCCGACTACACAATCAGCACCAGGGATTTTGTAAACCTTTTTTTAAGTTTAACTTCAGCTTTCCCTACTCCCAACCTCTCTCTCCCTAGCAACTTTTCTCACCATCCGAAAAATCGCATTCATCTTCGAGGAGTTCCTTTAAACTCCGCAGTTTTAATCGTTTTTCACTTGCTTATTCTCATTCCCGCTGTCTGCGTGGATCAGTCGGACAGTTCGTTCCTTTCAGTCCTGTGTCGTTGTCTTTCTAGCTCACTGAACTCTCCTTCCGTCTCGCTGTCCCTTCCCGACTTCCTCCGCGCGCGGTAGCGAGTTTCTTCCGCTCCATCCATGTTCTTTCTCGCTCTCTTTCCTCTGCTCTTCTCGTCTTCTCCAGCGCCCCCTACCTGCAACCCTTTAGCGGAGGCCCTCTAAGACCCTTTTGCCAGGCTTGTTTAGCCGTGATGAAGGGCCTAGGGAGGATGTTTTTGGGGCTGGAAAAGTAAGTAGCCCAAGAAGAAACAGCAAGATGTATGTTCCTGGGGATAGAATCTCTTCTTGCTAAATGGTCTGATTTGCCCGTCTGACTCCCAAAAGTAATCACGGCTCTCGAATTTCGCTCTATCCAGCCTGTCAAAACACTTCTTTCCCCGCCCCGTCAATGGGGGCCAAATGAGGCAGAGCCATGAGTTGGGTTTTTTTTATTTGTTTGTTTATTTTTTTGTTTTTTTTGGAGGGGGTAGGAGAGGCTGAACACACGGGAGTCACTGTTGCGTCCTTCGGTTCTCGTCTCGACAGTAACCTTTAATTTAAATAATAATTAATTTCGGGGATAATTAACTGCGGATGCAGACGGCACAAAGAGGGTTGCGGCTTGAGAAACACTCTAAAGAGAAAGTTGCTGTAAACAAAATGAAACAAGCCGCAGTCAGAGTTCATGGAGAAAGATGGGGAAAGAAAGAGAACGGGGAACATAAAATGCTGAAGACACATTACACAACACAAGTTTTTTTAGCTACAAACACAATTTAACTACAGACAGCAAGCCAGGAAGTTTTCACGAACAAGAGATGTTTCCCCTCTCGAAGATATTTCTGCCGGCAAAATACAGTTCAGAGAAGTTCTGACATAGTCTTTGCCATCAATGACATTTCAAACAAAATCTTGGAGCGTTTGAGGCTGACCATGATCGCCAAGTGCTTTCTGGGAATACTTGTTCACATTCGCAAGACGAGTGTTCTACAAGTCACGCCAACTATTCCATTGAAGGTGCGAGAAATCAGGTGTAAAGTGTCCGATTAGCTGTCGGAGAAGAGG
Source organism: Pomacea canaliculata (assembly GCF_003073045.1). Taxonomy (NCBI): domain Eukaryota; kingdom Metazoa; phylum Mollusca; class Gastropoda; order Architaenioglossa; family Ampullariidae; genus Pomacea; species Pomacea canaliculata. The sequence goes on along the minus strand of NC_037590.1, from coordinate 32,869,485 downwards.
CAAGAGAAAATGGAAGGGAGGAAGATTCCACGAGTATTCCACGAGTCCTGTCGGAAATTACCGACGAATTCACGAAAGTTCTAGAGGACACACCAACCTTGACCAAGAAAAAAAATTGTGTATAAACCAAAAAGTCTCGAGTGTCATACTTTACAGTAGTTTGAAGTTGTATTGTATATTTATTTCGCTTTGAAATTTAACTTTTGTATTGAGCGCGGTGAACCTGGCCCTGGCTGAGACACAATGTTTATTATGTTCTGTTATTGTTATTATTATTAGCAGTTAGATGACACCCTGTATTATGCCAGTACGTTCTTTGTGATGTCACATGTGCCACTCTGCTTCATATATCTTATCCATCCTCTTGTTCTTGTTATTTGGTTCCTCTTTGTGTTTTCTGTATTTGATTTTATTCTTCGTTTAGTACGGTTGTTTATTATTTTTAGTTCATATGTTATTTGTTTGTTTTTCTATCCCTCGCATGCTGTCCATGTTTCGTTCTTGTTCTTAAACAAGGAGAGCATGGTCCTTAGAAGTGTGAGTATGCGCTCTGCAAATTTTGCATTTATTATTATTGTTGGTGTACCTCACTTGGCATATACAACATCTCAAGTAAAAAGGTATACCCACGTCCCCTATGAAAGTCAGCTCAGAGTTGCTGGAAAGTCATCAATAGAGTCCTTTGTGACCCATTTTTTTATTACTTTTTTTTTCTTTATGGAGGGTTATGGGTAGGGATGGTGAAGAGGTCATGTAGATTGACCTCAAGTCTAACGCACGAAAAATTTTAACATTGAAGTTTTCTTTCTTCAAAAAAATGCACGAGCAACTCAAGATATTCCCAAGCTTGTGGGCATGACAATATTCACTGAGATGATGGGAAATTGAGTATCTTCTTTCGAACCAAACTCACTCACTTGAAAAATAAGTGAGGACGCCAGTCGGGCTTTAAATCTCGCGGTGCAAGGCGGGCCCCTCCCGATAATCACCTCCACATGCTTGGCGTAAGTCTCCACGGTGGAGGCTGCAGTCGCTCGCAAGCTGTTGCAGTGAGGTAATTGCTGCATTGCCGACTGAATCGGTTGGCCTGGGAGGGAAGATGCTCCCATCCATCGCAAATGGACGAAGAAGCAACTTCCGCTGTCAAGGGAGTCAATCCCCGCACGATTTGCGATTAAGTGATGGCTGCTTCACGGGCCGCAGCTAAAGAAGAGAGAGAGAGAGCTTGTCATCTGTTCTTTCCCTTTGAAAATTATTTTCGCTTAGTGATATACCTCCTCCCATCTACCGCCATCATCACCACTAACATCAGGTTGTGGAGTTCAGTAGTTTTGAAGTGAGATCACAAACAGATTTGATGGTATTCGTGAGACAGGTTTTTATGTTTTTGTTTTAATATTTTTTATTATTTGATGTATGTATGAAGGTTTTGCTGGAATGAGGGTTGGGAGGGGAGAGGTAACAGCTGGCCAACCAGCATTGCAGCACGGTGGGTGAGCTGCTGCTGTGCAATCAGCGTCGTGTCGCATGCTGTGCGAGCGCGACAGTGCGTGCAATGACGTCAATTCACGTGGAAAACTCAGGTACCGTGACGCCAGCGCTGCTCCGCTCCACCCCACCACAGATTGTGCCATCAGGACCTGTCATTGTCGACCTCATCTGGTCGTGTCTGCTAGTCTGTCAGTACGTGCGAACCACTGGTCTGCGGCCTGCACGACAGTCGAGAGGTGAGGAAGGATTTTTGCCCCCTCACAAACTTTACAGGTGTACAGCACCCCTCTCTCTTTCGTTCACACACACACACGCACTCCCCACCAACACACACTAAGTGCTAAGTAGAGGCTCCGAGAGGCTGGATGGATCTGACGAAACGGGATCGAAGTTTGTCGACTGTTGGTGAGCAGGGTAAGTGGAATGGCAGCTAGAGATGGCCGGGGAGGGATATGTGTGTGTGTAGGGCAAAAGGGAGTGGGTGGGGAGGGCTTCCCGCACTTGGCAGTGACATCAGGGCTGCCAGTGTTTATGTGTGTCGCTGACATTGGAAGCAAATGTTTACTTCTCTCCCCTGGCTATGCGGACAAGTGTTTCTCTAATGGTCTGTAAACAAAAACAGACTGGAGCGAGATGAAAAGGGGAGGCGGCTGTGCAGGCTTGTTCAACCCTAGGGGCACCGCTCGTGCTCCCTGTCTGCGGGGCTGCAATGCGCGCGCCTGAAACTGTCTTGTCTAGAGAAGGGGAGTCGCTGGCGGGGGCGTGCGGGGGACGAGGGGTAGGGAGGGAAAGAGAGAGAGGAAGTGCGATAATGAGGCAGAAGACAAGTAGGAAACTGATGTTCTGACACAAGGCAATGGCCGGGAAGAAATGAAAAAAAGGTGGTTCACTTCTTGACTTTTTGTGAGTATAGGTCAGGTACCAACGCCTGTCTGTTTATGGACGATAATTACAGTCTGCAAAGCGTGTAGGAACTTTGACATTATCGCTAGCATCGTCACCCACCACTACCGCCACCACCATCATCAACATCTTCATCATTTTAACAGCGTAAACCTTCCTTCCATTTCAGTTTTCTCACATATTTCACTCGAAATGGGTGTTTACGCGTGTGGGCTTATGTGAAAGAAATTTTTAAAAAATCTTCTGTACATAGAGAGGACTCTAAATGTCGTTCCAACAATATTTATTTAAAGCTGAATATTTGTTTGCTTGTTGTTTTGTTTTTTGTTTTTGTTTTGTTGTTTTTGTTTTGTTTTGGTTTTTTTGCGTAGAACAAAGTACAGGATACAACCCTCTACAAATGCAAACCGTTTAAATTATATCAAATTCACATTTTGATATGCTCTAAGAAACTCTAGAACCTTCCTGCTTTTGAAAAAATAACGTTTAGTAGAAAGACAACAAATAACAGAAGGAAGGAGACACCACAAAACAAAAACCCCGAAGAGCACAAGGGATCCAAACATCAACATCTCTCTTCCCTGGTGACAAGGTTTAATTTGACACCAGCTTGTCTCGATTTTGGTTTTACTAAATTTTCCTTGAAATCTCCGACCAGCTGTCAATTATTTTACACGTTCTACACATGTAAAAATTTTTAAAAAAAAGAAACATGGCAAATACAAAGTATCCAATTCTTCGAAAAATGTTTTCAAAGAATAGAAAACAAGCCCAGCCTTTCAAAGAGTAAAAATGTCAAAAGAATTCTGTTTTAAAACATTTACCTCTTTCAATGTTTTCGAATATTTCTACATCGTGCTCAAGCGAAGAGTTTATAAAGAAATTTGCAAGAAAAGGAAAAGATGGTTCAGTTATTTGACAAGTTGTTGTTGTTGTTGTTGTTGTTGTTGTTGTTGTTGTTGTTGTTGTTGTTGTTTTGACCTGCGAGCTGAAGCTCTCGAAGGAAACCTCGCTCTTAGTCCAGGAAGGAGGGAAATGCATGAAGCACAGGAATGGGCGACAGAGTCAAGATAAGGGGAAGTTCTTGTTTCCCCCTCGACACAATCGTCTTCTTGAAGGCAAGACGTGCCTGGGGGTAAGGGGTGGCGCACTGCATTCCCTGCCCAGGGTGATATTCAAAAACACATGTCTGTTCCTAATGCATCTTTACACTAGCGTTTACTGCCTGGATTCAAACTCCTCGCCGCCTCGTCCTCGGTTTCTCTCTGCAACTTGCGCTGAGAATCAGGCAAGACCCGCGGGCAGCGGTCTACCACAAACACATCCCTCAACCTGTTTATATAGACTCTCCTAGTTTAAAAATCCAATGTTGCTTTGACAGGAAGCCAGTTAATATCGTCTTTATTTTGCAGTCTTAGCAGAATGGCATGAGGAATTTCTCTCTTTAAACCTGGCCTCACCTCACGTAAGCCTCTCACCTCCTTTTTTTTTTCTCTCTCTCCCTCTTGAACAAGTGAACAGAAATGTACTTGAGTTCTTCGGACACATCATTGGTTGTTGCTCGGTGAATCCCACTCACCCACTCCACCCCACTCTGCCCCCTTGCTCTGCTTATTGCGAAAACGCATTTTGAATCGACACCATTCAATGCGACCTCGTCTTCAGAGAAATCGTCTGCTTGAGAAAAAAAAAAAGTCGTTGCCATCAGCTGAGAAAGATGTCCAGCTGGCAGCGTACACATAACAACGAGGGTTGTCAAATGACAAACCAAAAAAAACCCCCCAAAACGTAAGAAGAGAAACTTAAGGTTGTGGTGTAAAGCTTCAAGCAAATGGCAGAGTTCATAGTGCAACAATCTGTGGCCAAAGAGCAACGAGCAGAGAGGTCAAGGTTCAAATCTGAGGCTTTGTGACGATACACAGGTTGGGAAGGTCCTGTCGCAGTCTTACACACTACACAGAAACACTCGTGATTTCTCGTTCTGTTCTTCGGCTCGAGAGATTGCCAATGGGTGGGAATATATTTTTTTCAATTATTATTTTAGGACTGAGGGTTGGGGAACGGGAGAGTAGAAGTGGCTGGAAAGTGGAAGGAGGGGACAGAAGGTCGGTGAGAGTGTTGACGTTTCTAGCGGCCAAAGTGGTCCTCTCTGCATTAGTGATTTGATGACAGGGCTAATATTTAAACAAGCATTTCTTACCATGCTGCTAGACGGTGCAAAACTGTCTTGTTGGATTTAGAGTTCTATGTCTTCACACACACACATGCCGCGTTCCCAGAGGAATCACCCTTCCCGCAAACCTTAGTTTAGTTTATTTTCCACATTATACTGAGACTAAATCAGGCGGGCATCTACCCTCCTGCCCTCCAAACAAAAGCCAAACCTTTTTTTGTTTTGTTTTTGGTTTTGGTTTGTTTTTGTTTGTTTGTTTGTTTGTTTGTTTGTTTGTTTGTTTGTTTGTTTTTTGTTTTTGTTTTTGTTTACATGACTAGATGATTGTAGTGGTTGTGTGTGTGGAGGTAGGGTAGCCAGTCTTAAGACTTTTAAACTGTTTTGTCATTTCGCTATTATTCTTTTACGACCATGTATAGGATATAAAGATATGGTTTGAGCATTTGCGATTTCGAGAAAGGTAATATACATACGTGTAGGCGTGTGTGTATAACCACCACCCGAGTAATACATTCTGTAGCATATCCCGCGAGTGTGAAATAGGATGGGTAGGTCGGGAAAGTAAAGATTTGTCGGGTTTAAAGAGTGTTCGTGGTAGAGCTGTCTTTGTGCTCTTCTTCTTCTTCCCCTAACCCTTCCAACAAAAGGCTTTGATATGCTATGTGCAACAAGATCAGCATTTCAAGGAAAACATTTAAAGACATGTCGTTCGTACTCAACTCCTGTTGGCCCCTCTTCGCGTCTGAAGAGCCCGCCCAGTGCGCTCCCCTTTCTGTCACTTTGCTTCGTTTCTGATTTTAGTTTATTCAGTTCAAGCTGAATGAAGGATCCGTTGGCAATGGGCCTAATTATTGTCAGCAATTCGCTGGTTCGCGCCCTCCGCACTCCTGCCAGAGTCCACGAGGAGTTTAGAGTGCCTGAAGCCCCTTTAAACCCCCTTTACCTTTCCCCCCTTTGCTCTGACAACATCCTTTTTCAAAAAAGCTCCTCACTATGGAACAATCTGAGTTCGTTGGAGACATTTCAAGGGACAAACACACTCTCTCTCTCTGTGCCTCCTTCACCTCCATCCCCCGTCCCTCAGCGCGGGGCACATTACAGGTGTACCTATTGAGACCTATTGCAAAGAGATGGGGGCTAGGCCTTAAAAAAAACTGGAGGGCTTTTTATTTTTCTGTGTCTTGCCGTGAATTTTGACAGAGTATAGAGTGACAAGCGCGAGAAAGGCCGGTGACAAGCCGGACAAATGAGTCTGCCAATTAGGCTTTGTGCCAGGGCCACCTAATTGTCCCGGCCTCGTGTAGACTCTTGTCCCCACCAGTCGCCCTCCCAAAGCCAACATCGGGCTCCTTGGTTAGCTCGAGCAGACGTGTGTGTGCGTCAGTGTGTGTGCTGGTGGCTCTCGTGTGGCTTCTGTGCGTGTGTATTTGTGTGTTTGTGTGCGTGTGTGTTTGTGTGCGTGTGTGTTTCTGTGCGTGTGTGGTTGTGTGCGTGCGTGAGTGTTAGTGATTATTTTTTAAAGAAATCTTTATGTTTATGAGTATGCTCGAAATAAACAAGCGATTCTCCTTTCTTTCGTTGTTTGCGTGCATTTAAAAATATTTGTTTCGCGTTTTTAATGTGTTATCTGTGTTTAATGTTGTTTTTTATTTTAATGTTTGCAATTTTGTGGTTTATGAAATTTTAAACCTGCTACGCGGAAGGTGTTTATACTAAGGTGAAGGTCTTGTACTGAAGGTGAAGGTTTTAGTAGTGAGGGGTGAAGGTCGTAAAAACAAAGGCTGTCCCTCCTGTTTATATACATCTGCCTCAGTCCCATTACTTTCCTGTAAACCTTCTCACCATGTCTTCTTTCTGTATCATTGTCATCCAATCCTTTTCCCCAGTTAAATGTTTTCTTCTTACCAGCTTAAAGAACATAATGGAGTGAAGTGACCAACACTCCGAAGTGCATCTCTGGGTGGAGTTAGAAAACGTGTTGTCAAAACCTGTTATCTCGACAGCTAGCTTCTGCTTGACTAGGGTGGGCAGTGAGCTTGAGATACCCGAGTGAATGTCCTCGCTAGAAATCGCTTCGGTGACCTCACTGCTGTTCGTACAAACACTCGAAGAGCCCGGATGATGCAAAGCGTGGCTTGTAGTTCTTTGTTGTCATGTCCGCCGGAAGTGACGTCATACGAAGGACCAACAGTCTTCACTGACGGCGCGGCACGTGCGCACAGAAACACGACGAGTGAAGATGCGCAGGCATCTAGCCTCATCAAAACCAATTCTCACAGAACAAATCCAGAAACTCTTATGGGACCTCGAGCATGTTTGGTCCTATTAACCAGACTGTGACATGTCATGAAGCCAGCTCGACCTCAAACGTCACCCTGAACTGTGCGACTTAACTGACATTATCGGGTAAATAGTAGGTGTGGACTTGCCACCCTTGCTGGTATGGAAAAATTTTACTGTTTTGAGCAAACTAATCTTTGAATAAAATGTTTAATGCTACATGTTAATTAACCTCACAAAAACAGAGCTTTACTGAATGTGATTGCGCAGTCACCTGCTATCTTGACGGAGGGATAGACGGGTAGGTGTCTGGGTAACCTACTATACCTCATAAAGGATGTGCTAACCCTGGCAGTAGTGTAGACAGCTTGGTGCTAACCTCACCTGGGCAGCGTCAGAGCTGGAGGTGTAAAAGGGTGCGTTAACCTTCTCGAGGAGGTACAAAGAAAAGGTACCTGTCGGCGCTAACCTTTGCGGGGACAGGTCTTTGTCAGGGAGGCCTCAAGCTGGCGTGTCAAGACACCTTATCATCTTCTCGTCAGGCGGAGGGTCACCTGCAGTTTCGCGGTTCATCACGCAGGCGTTGCGAGTGGTGCCGCCGCAGGCGTGACTGCCGTTCACTGTGCACTCCGTTGCTGCTCTCCTTCTCTCTATCTCGCTCTCCCGGTCACGGTGATTCCTTGCCGAGAGCTGCTAACGTCGGGGTCACCCTTGTCACGGTCGGCTGATCTTCTCTCGGTCTCGGAGAGACAGTTTCGAGGACAGAAGCGCTCTCTCGGTACTTGTCTTGTAGGTTTTGATTTACAGCGTCAAGTCTTTCTCAATTTCTCCTACATTCTTTCACTCACAGAATGTCAGAAGCTCCCGGTTTTTACTTTTCCTCCCTGTTTCTTACTCTATCAAGCACATAAACACCTCACGCATTCCAACCAACAGACACACAAACACAAACACTACCAGCGGGGGAAGATGCGTGGCTTTGGGAGGGGAAGGGTCAAACTCTGTGCTGACAGTGAACGATAAAGTTTTGAGGAGGGCAGCTCCCCCCTGGTTACTACTTCACTGAGTGACTAATTTTCATTTTAGTCTCTCACATTCCCCATCCCCCCGCTCTTGTTCACTCTCCCTGTCTTGTTGTTTTTCTTCTGTTCATTGCTCTTTGTCCTGCCCTGCTCCCGTCGTTCATCCTGTCACCATCCGATGCGAACTGGTGGTGTGTGTGAGAAACAGGGAAGAAAGAGTAGTGATTGAGGTTGCAGGTGAGAATCTGTTGTTTTGTTTTGTTTTTTGTTTTGTTTTGTTGTTTTTATGTTGTTGTTTTGTTTTGTTTTTTGTTTTTTGGGGTTTTTTTGTTTGTTTGTTTGTTTTTTTGTTTTTTTGTTTTTTGTGGAAGCTGGTACATGGTCTGAAAGATGAAAGTTAAAATATTGCCTGATTTACTTTGTCTTTATGGTTACAGAATGAACTGCCGCTAAATTCATATCCAACCCATTCTTCCATCGGCATTCATTCGACTAGCTCCCCAACAATCAGTCTCTCGATCACCTTCTATGATGCACGCGCAGTCACATGCAGACAATGTAGGACTCCGATCTGCAATGTAACATCATTTCGGACACAAACATCTTACACTTCACAGAACTGTTCTCGAGCAGACGGATAAAAAAAAAATATGGAAGAGTGCTCACCCTTCTTTAGAAAAAAAAAATACCAAAAAAAGTCAGCAGGAGAAAGAATTGAGTCATTTTCTCTTTTTGTGTCTGTGTGAACAAGCGTCAGAGTGAAGCCTGGCACCCGAACATGTGTTTTATTATGGGGGCTGGCATAAATGCCTCCCAAACCACGGCCCATAAATCTCCGCTTACTAGCATGACAAGTTGGTGGTAAGGACTCTTCACCGAGGTTACAAATCTCTCCGCAGTTTGAGTTCTTCATGCGGCTATTACATGGTGATTAACTCAATCATTCGCCCGTCATACGCTGCTCGCGCGCTCGTGATGAATGGCGTCCTTTCTCGCGCGCGTCTCGCGCCCAGTGTGAGGGACGCACGTCACACAGCGCGGGCTTTGCCGGCGGGCGGGTAATGTACTCGCAACCTCCGTGAGGAGGAGTGAGAGGAGGAGGAGGAAGAGGGTGAAAACCCTGATGAGGTAAAGCGTGAGCGCCAACCCGTCAGACAGCTGCTGTTGTTGTTGTTGGTCTGACGTGGCTGGTCGCCGACTTGCGCGCGCAAATACCTACAGAGCAGACAGGTTACGAACCCTTGCGCACATCCCTTCGTACTCTTGTGGATTATCGCTTCGATTTATTTGTTATTATTATTATTTATTTCTGTTTCATGTCTCTCAATAGTGTCACGAAAGTGACAATTGCAGATGAGCTTTGATGAGTTCATTAACTGCGCAATAGAGCCACAGTCACATTCCCACAGACCTACCCACCCCGGTGGTTTCGGGGTGTGGACTTTGTATGATTGTTGCGTGAAAGGTATGAAAGGGAGGTTGTTTGTTGTTGACCATAATTTTTTGACATAAGTAACCACGTTTTTGATGTGTTTGCTTTATTAATGCTTATGAATACTTTCGAAATAAACAAGCGATTTTCTACACCTCAGAAAAGATCTTAAGTAGACCAACAGCCAAACAGACAAAGAATGTCTGGGCTAAAGGTCTCGTGGTGACCTGACGTAGCCATTGTCTGTGGATGCCGTGGGTTAAACACCATCCACGTAATGCCACCTTCAGCCGTAAGGTGTGTGACCTTTGGTCCACGTCCAACAGAAAACGTCAGGTGACCCCAGGCCCCAGTTAAGTTCAGGGTTAAATAGAAGAAAGTCTTCACAGTACTTCTCTAACAGCGGTACAACTTGACCTGTCACGTGTTCAGATGATAAACCACCCGACAGTTTCCAGGTAACCCTCTGTGAGCGTCCAGACGTCTGGGTGTGAGGTGAGTCGAGTGACGTAGCCACGTGACCCTATGCTGGAGGTACAAGATGTCTGCACATCTCTAAAAGTTACAGAAAGCTGCTGGTCTGGGAAAATAAAAAGTTACTGCGTGACTTGAGGTGGATGCCTGTAGGCACTAGAAACTCCAATGACTGCAGCGTATCTCCTCTCCAACCTTGACTAAGAAGTTGCTCGGACAGAAACACACCAGTCACGTGATCGTCCACAATCTTTCTCATTCTCTCTCAGTAACAAGTGTCTCTCCTCTCTCTTTCTCTCCTTTTCTCTCTCTCTCTGCCTCTCTCACACACCAAGAACATGAAACAAAAGTCTCTTCTAACCTGTCCTCAGCCTTTCACATTTTAGACATCAACGAGAAGACAAAAAGAAAATTAAGCATGCACACAAAAAAACCTGTTGTAAAATGTTGTTAGAAATAATTTCTTGGCCTGGAGAAGCAGGCTGTGCAAATATTGTTTTAATACAGCCACCGAAGCGATTAGCCTATCCCTATACCTGCACAGATGCAGCCGATGTATTGATCAGCAATCGATCTGCCAGCATGTGTTAGTTATCAATCATGAAGCGGTTCCCATCCCGTAGGTGCTGTCAAGCTCGACGACCTGTCGTCCGTTGAGATGACGAGGGCAGGGGTCACCCAGCAAACCTGTCGGTGTTCCACATCTTGCTGGGTGGGTCACGGTATGGATCAGTCATGTGTGAAGCCACTGATGTGTGCACTGTGATAGAACTGGCTGAAACCATTCAACCATTTTACTACTCATAACTCACCTCATCCAGCTTGGAATATTAACACTGCGACATCTTCCCTTATGGGGTCAGTTATGAAATCAGTTCCCAAACCTGTGTTGCCAGCACAGACTTCACAGATGACAGAAGTCTGTAGTGACGACTGTGGTGGGGCTTCAAGCAGAGCCAGCCAGGGTGTGTATTCATTAGTTTCGAATTAGTGGTTAGACCAGTCAAATGTAATGCAGTGGATCGGTCAAATGTCACGAAGCCTTGAAAGAGTTGTTTCTTGATTTGCAGAACCTTCAAGTAGGGGCTGGAGCGAATGACAACAAACTGTGTGTGTTTGTGAAGACTTAAATGTCAAAAAAATAACTGTTGCATCCCTGACTCTCTTTAGCAGTATAGTCCGTATACTGGATGTACCCATCCTGCCTCCGTCCTCCAGCCTCCCCCATCCTCCACTAACAGTTTGGGGCACAAGGTCGGGGCACTGCCAGGCTGGAGACATCCGTCGCATTAATATGGCCGAAATGCAGATTAAGTCGGGAGATTCGTTGTCGACTAACCCTTCTACTTCCTTTCGTTTGTCTGTCCAGCAATAAAACTCTCTCGTGGTGAATAAATGGAGGCTACAAGTCAGGGACTTTTTTTCTTTCTGTTCTTCTCTTTTTTCCGTCGGGGCTTTAACTTCTTTTGTTCGGACGCAGCTCGCGTCACGCTGTAAAAAAAGCTGTGCATCGTCAAGGGTCCCTGCCGCATGGTGAACCGTAGGGGCCTGGAAAGCCAACACCGGCGTTCATCCCATGAATCAGCCCCTCTCCCTCTCTCCCCTCGACCCCAAGCAAGCCAGTCGGAAGCCGCCGTCGTTGTTTTAACCTTTCGGGGGGGAATAAATAAGTGTCGCCCACCATTAGCGGTTCCGACCTGCCTGCCTGGCCAGACAACAAGCCGTCGGCAGGGCACCGCTGACGTCTCCCATCGCTTCTTTACGCGGAAGCCAAGGAGACGAGAGTTTCGGGTGGGAGGAGGCTGTGAGGAGGAGAGGGTATCGGGTAGGGGTGGAGGAGGTGGAGATGGTGGAGAAAAGCCCTGCCGGGGTCGGGTATTGTATCGGTTTGTCTTGTCTTCCTTTCTACCAACCAACCAACCGTGTCAGGGACGCTACACGGCCAACTGGATCTGCGGGTGCTGGACGCTAATGGCCATGGTGCTTCGGCACCAGCAGGTGCTGGGTGTTAATGGCCATTGTGTTTCGGCACCAGCGGGTGATGATGGCGTGGACTGCGAAGGATTTTTTTTTTTTTTTTACCTCCAACTACACAACAACGATGAGATTTGGTGACGAGAAGATAACCCTAAGATGAGAAGACACACGTGGTCATGGGGACGAGATATAAAGTGGTCGACTTGTACCCTTACTCAAAGTTTTTATTTTTGAAGATATTTAGAAATGTTTGTAGGCCTGCTGCTGTCATAGCTGACATGTGATGTCATTTTAACACTCGCCAATATAGGGGCAGCATTTCCAGACCTCGAAGTACAATGCAAAGGATATCAAGAACGGCAACTCTCATGCAACGCCTGACGACCTGGGAGAACTCGCGGTCTGATGGTCGATTTTCCTCACAGTCGACCCTGCAGGCGTTAACTGCGAGCAACAATTTCCCCTTAATGCTGTTCCAGTACTTCCTTCCCTCACCCTTTACCCTACCGAAAAAATTCCCTCCCCTTAGTTTCATTTTTACGTTCCTTTCGATTTTTCAGCTGCTAGAAAATGGAGGCAGATGCTGAAAGCTCAAGAGACATTTTTTTAAAAAAAAAAAAAAAACCTTCAAACGAAGCTAGTACCGTAGAAGCTTTGTGCACAGATGGTCCTAAAATGAAGGAGATGAGGGAAAGGGAATATCGATGGCGGAGCTGTCGTTTTGTGTGACTTTGATGACACATCTTCTCCGGTTTCCAGGGTACAAAGCCCCAATGCACCAGTACAACCTAACACCTCTGTCTACGCCGAGAACATCGCTTTTAAGAGAAAAGACAATTATCGAATGTTCTTCTTTTCTTCTTGACCAAAGGGTTAGGGAAATGCCTCGGGGGTTAGGAGTACTGTGTGCTTGGCTGTTGCACACGTCCACACACTTGGTTTGTTTGTCAAACTGATTGAAGTAGTGATGGAAGTCTCATCAAAAGTCTTCTAAACTTGTTTACAACCACACCAGTATGTTTGTTTTAAACACCCCTGTTTCCACCCCTGTCTGGCTATCTACCTCTCTCTCTTGTGATGAAAGTTGTTTTTATGTCTCTTCGTCTTTGGTGTTCAGGTTTTCTTGGTTGTCTTCTCTTGCATGCATATCGTTTCTTCTATCATCTGCAATCTTTCTCTTGTTTTCTATAATCACTTATAAACTGCAGACTTACATATATATATATTGCGAATTCTACACAGCATCCATCCCTGATCTTTGGGCTGCATTGTTCTGTTATTCGGGTATTACATCCACATGTTTCTATCTTCTATTTTCTCCTAACGACTAAAAACAACTAAATGAAAACTTTCTCATCTAAGCAAGGTAAGAATAGAAAAATTACAAAATAAGCTTTAGTAAATTTCCGACGATTTGTGAGTGTGTGAGACCAGGTACACTTGCTTGCCGTGCCACAATGAACGCACAAACAATAGAAGTAGAGGCAGGCGGACATCCTGATTTTTAAGGCAAGCCCGAACCTGAGTTCACATTAGTACGAGATGACAACGAGATTTTTTTTTTTTTTTTTTTTTTTAGAAAGTCAAGGTTGTCGCTCTGTTTACGATGATTTTGGAGTTGTGCTACTTTATTTTCCAGCATGAAAACGAAAAAATATAATAAATAAAAGGATCTGCTTAATATTCACTTTCTACCTGCAAGTTGTTGTGAGGAGTGTATGTTTCCTCTCTGAAACCATTTATCGCCTTTTTTTGTTACTGATTTCGAATGTATATGCATATAAATATATATTGTGTGTATGTGCACACTTCCCACCTCCACCAAGTTGATTCTTTATTTGGTGATTATGAGCAATATTTTGTATTACAGTCCTTTCTAGCCAGCATGTAAGACTGCACTTGAGTTGCCAGGACAAGTCTTCCTAGACATCCTTGGCACACGCATGCGCAGCTATTGGCTTGTCCTTCTTCGGTTGCACAGAGGCGAACAAATTAACTCCGTTGTAGAGGTGGTTAGACTAATGGGAAGTGATGCCGGCATATGTGCCCCTCGCACAATGTCTCACTGCAAATATTGCAGGCAGCTGCCAGACCGGGAGACTCTAGGTGCCAGAGAACACGGCCAAAACTCCAGCTGTGACGTGCTTGTGCTGGAGGTAGCTGCGAATTGTGCGAAAAAAATTCAGGATTTTGAAAGATAATCAAAGTGTTTAACCCCTTTCCCCTTCTACTACCCTCATGAAGATGCTGAATCAAGGTTATGATTGTCAACCAGCATCGTCATTAGAAATAGGTTACATTCCAGCAGCCATGCCCCGTCTGTGCCCTCGGTGCAGTTTTGTACCGGAAGTTGTTGAAACCCTACTGCAAGATGTTCGTTGTAGTATGTGATGAAACTTGTGTACAATACAAATACAAAACATCTTTATACATTTTTTTTCTGGATCTTGTTTATCTGCCAATATTACTGTTACATCAGACCTCGAGATGAACGATGTACATCCGGTGTCACATGTTTGACAATGCATGGCCGAAGAAATTCTTTTATGGTGGTCGGCGTCAACGTCTTCACACAATACCTCTGTCGTCTGACCATTATCACTAAATACTTACATTGTCCTGCCGACTTGTGACATAGCATAGGTCTGTAGTTAATGTTGAAACAGATTGTGCTGGTGACAAAACTTCGGGTCTGTACAAAATTCAAAAACTCAGATATATGAGCAATGTCGCTCACAACATGCCGGGTGTGAAAATCCCTCGTACTGAGTGAATATACACATCTACCCACAGATTTATTTCATTTCTCGGACTCCTCATCACGTGGGAGGTGTCTTAAGAAGCTGACTGTGCCAGAGGTGGGAAAGGCATGGATGACGAAATTGTCCTCCAAGAAAAAGCCAACGCCAGTTGTCCACACTGAGTACCTGTCTGCACTTACCTGCCATTGGTCAGGTTCCTTTCTCGTCATTTCCGTTCAGGTCGCCTTTAATTGCCTGGACTTTCAGGATGGACGCACGATTTCTTTCACCCAACATTTAACAACATTGAGATTTGCTCGCATTCCGATGGATTTGTAGATTTACATTTGACACAAAGCGAGTTTGTTTGTTGTTTTTTTGAGGGGGGAGGGGAGTTACAAAAGGAGGGAAGCAAAACAGATTGTTTGTGTCTGTTTACTTTTTTTCGTGATGTCTCCAGAAAACATACACTCTCTGGCAGACACACACACACAAACACACGCGCGGATACGCACTCACTTTCACCCACACACACATATTCTATTCCACACTCTAACCTACACACAGACATACTCACTGACACACGCCCACACACACATATTCTATTCTACACTCTTACCTACACACAGACATACGCACTGACACACGCCCACACACATACACATTCCCCTCTGCAAGTATGTGCTCCCCCCCTGTCGTCACCTCGGGGGCCCCGGACTAGAGGCAGCTATAGCACAAGCCATCCGGCACAGTGGCAGGCGGGCTGACGGTTACGGGGGTGTCGGGGGCACAGCAGTAGTCAATGGCAAGAGTGCGATGTGAGTGGTGCAGCGAGGCCGCTGGCCTGGTTCTCTCCCTCCCCGACTGCACGCTGGCCGTGGCGGTAACAAGCCTCTTTATTTCGGCCTCAGCAGCTGCCGCCTGTCGGGGCCCAGCGCTGATCGTATTCATCAGTGTACGGTGTTGACAAAGCACATGCTTGTCCTGCGCAATGCGACTCCGAGTAGTTTCTCTCCGTCATGTTTCCTCAACACGGGATACACACCAGTCGACTTTGGTCCAAGCTCCGCTCGGCTCCCGCGCTCACTACAACAGCCCTCTCCTCCCAACCTTGGGCCATCATCTCTCCTCCTCCCCTGTAAGTTAGCTCCGCGGAGAATCTCTTCTCAAAAAGCACGTGCTGAGCGTCTTTGGTGGTGGTGGCGGTGGTGGTGGTGGTGGCAACAGCAGCAACATCAGCTTCTTCTCAGAGGCGAGCATCAAAGACAACCTTGAAGCCAACGTGGACATGCTCCGTTCTGTGATCATCGCTTGAGGGGTCGTCCGCCTGCTCGGGATGGGGCACTGCTGCCTGACCGGCCCGCTGGCCGGCCGTGGATACCTTCAGAGGAGCGGTTGATCCCCCAGACGATGCCAGAGCCGCATCGTGGTGCACGTGCGCCTGTAAGGCGACGCCGGAGGAATGATTGTCATACATTCTTATGCCGTGTCGCTGACTTTTCGTGCCACACCCTCGCAGCCCCGTCCGACCCCAAGGTTTCTCCTCCACGCGCGGCTGTTTCTCTCTTTGATTCCTCAAAACATTTCATTAAGGAAAGAGGAGAAATACGACACCAGTGGTGAGTCGGTGTTCTTTTTTTTTAAGCCTGATGCAAACTCGGTGCATATGCGCGCGCGTGTGTGTGTGTGTGTGTGCAGATGTGTTTGTTTGTGTGTATGTGTATGTGCGCGCGCTGGCTGTTTGTTGACACGTGTGCGTGGGTGGCGAGAAAGATAAACAAATCGTGCGAGAAGGGGCTTGTAAAAACGACGTTCAAGGTTTCTGTGGAGTGGAAGTGAAGGGAGGAGATCGAAGCCGACCGTGTGATTAGGTAAATCTCTCTCTCTCACACACACACACGAGGTAGTTTGTCAGGCGGTGTGGGGTTGGCACTTGTCACGGAGTTGAACCAGTTTCGTCATCAAGTACCAGGCATGAGTGTGACTAATGGCGGACACCCAGCCGACATACCGCGAGCCTGTCCTGCCCACAGTACGCCATGTGTCATGTGACTGTGACACGCGGGAGGGAGGCTAAGAACGTTAATCTCTCGCCTCCTCCGCATAGCTACAGTGGATGTAACGGTACATTCTCTAACTGTCATAGCTTCACATAGCTACCCGTGGATGTAACAGAAAATTATTCTCTAATTGTTTTCCTTCCACATAGCTACAGTGGATGTTATAGTACACTGTTCTCTAATTGTCATAGCTCCTCATAGCTACAGTGGATGTAACGGTACATTCTCTAATTGTTTTCCTCTGGTCTCTCATAGCTACAGTGCATTCTCTAATTGCCATAGCTCCTCATAGCTACAGTGGATGTAGCAGTATATTCTCTAATTGCCATAGCTCCTCATAGCTACAGTGGATGTACCAGTATATTCTCTAATTCCCATAGCTCCTCATAGCTACATTGGATGTAACAGTAATTCTCTGTCATAGCTTCATTTAGCTGCAGTTGATGTTACAGTGCATTATTCTCTAATTGTCATAGCTCCTCATAGCTACAGTGGATGTTACAGTATATTCTCTAATTGTTTATTTTCCCTCTGGTCTACTTTTCATAGCTACAGCAGATGTTACTGAATATTATTTAATTAATAGCT
Organism: Pomacea canaliculata; assembly: GCF_003073045.1. Taxonomy (NCBI): domain Eukaryota; kingdom Metazoa; phylum Mollusca; class Gastropoda; order Architaenioglossa; family Ampullariidae; genus Pomacea; species Pomacea canaliculata. The sequence goes on along the minus strand of NC_037590.1, from coordinate 32,852,344 downwards.
TTTTTACTATTCTGGGTTAATCATACTCCTATTTGTATATGCCAGAGAATATTGCGTGTGTGTGTGTGTGTGTGTTTGTTTTACTAACTTAAAAACTAATGAAGAGTTGTGTGAAACGTTTTGGTATCCTCTGTCAACCTTTTTGTAACATTCCACAATATTCACTCACAGGTTAATTAGGTTTACTTGATACTTACACAGTAAGTGACCTTGCACCTGCGAAACTAGGTAACACCCTCACCTTTATTCACATGGCTACTTGTACGTGAGCCTGTACATCGACTAACTTGGTGAACAAACTAAGTCACACAACCGATATCGTCAGACACTCGTCGCCACCCTCCTCAAAGGACGGGTAACCCTCAAACTTTCATCATGCCTACTTGAAACTTGAAAAATAGCTTGAAACGCACACTGTTAACGATGTTTGATAGGTTTGGTGTTTACACTGCGAAAAGCTTACACCTTGTTTATGTTATTTGGTGTTAGACAACTGCTTAGTTACCTCTGACCTCAACTGACGTAAGATAACTTCTTTAATCATTTTTTTTCTGCTAGTATAAATAAAACTGATCGTGGAAATGTTTCAGTAGGCCAGTGTCTCAAGAGGTTGTGTATGGAGGGTCTGACGTGTCAGCGGCAGCCAGGTTGGAATAAATAGAAAAGGAGGGCTGTTGGGAGGGCTGTTGGGAGGACTATGGGGAAGGCTATGGGGAGGACTATGGGGAGGGCTATGGGGAGGGCTGTGGTAAGCTGCTGGGAAATAAAGTTAAATGTAAGTCGATATTTTCGGGTGGGTAACGGGGCTGTTATCATGACTAGAATTGTCGGTGGAACCTTCCCTTGATATTCTATTTGCGTCAAATGAGCCGAAAATTTATTACTTTGCGAATCTGACATAACAGGGGTTAGTATAAGTTGAACTGTTGGCGCCTCGGTGTGTGTTTGTGTGTTCATGTGTTCTGTGGCGATGCAGCTTGACTTCATTATTACCAGCTAACTTAAAAAATTTTTTTGTTTGAATGCATGTTGAATTCCGAAGTTTTGTCGGATTTCTGTCTGATCAGGATGTTACTACATTAATGAAAATAAGTATCACAGAGTCACATCTTTAGTAACATTCTGCTTCGCACCGACACACACACACACGCACACACGGAGGAAAGTGGTTGATCGTGCAAGTTCAAACACACCCTCCACTCCCCGCAACAGTAATATCATCGAAGAAGGAACGTCATGACGAACATGCGTTAGTCTGCATGTACGAGCGTGCAATGCTTTCATGCATTCCTCTACTAAATTGTCTGGAAAATGGCGGTAGAGATGACAGACACACAAAATAAAGAACAAATAGTTTTTTTGTTAACTTTCCTCTAACCTTAGTACCCCAGGAATTGGAAAAAAAAATAAAATACACACCCGTTCAAACACCGTACAAATGTAATCACTCGGTATTCAGTTTGTCCGTCCTTGCGGTCTGTTGCGACGATGATCGCTGCTTGTACCCGTAATTCAGATACCGTTAACCTCGGCCAGGTCGATGGCTGTGGCTGATATAAGCAGATCGGTGCCTTGTCACACGTGTACGCTCACAGGAGCATAAAAACATTTACGGCAGGGTAGGCCCCATAAATCAGCCGGCGCGACTTCACTTTTACTGTGGTGGGCCGGGTACGCATCATCGTCCTGACTCACGTTTATAGCTGTGTGTGCACTTGCTCAATCCCTGTACATTAGTCGGTGATGAGGTCTGTTCACGAGCTGAACGACGATGACGGACTCGGGTGGTGTGTTTGTCTGTCTGTCATTGGTTTGCATCCGGTAGTTTGTTATAGATTGTTACAGAATGAACAAGACTCATCCTTTATTTTCCAAATATTCGATTGTGTTGATCATACCTGTGTATGCGAGTGTGAGAGTATGTGAGTGTGTTTGTCTGCACGCACACGTTCTTCATCCATGCGTCTTTATGTCTCTATTTATTTGTGTGCGTGTCTGTATGCGTATGCGTACACACGTGCGGTCACGCTAAGCCCTAGAAACATTATGGCGATGTGAGAGGCGGGTGTTCCGCACCCTGACCCGAATTGTTGAGTAGCACGCTTGTTGAGATCCCCGAGCGGGAGCTCTTCAGCCCCTCGTAAAAAATGAGCACTAAATGAACACTCGCTGATGAGGCCTCGTTTTGTCGCTGTTGCAGGCTTCACTCACTGTCCGGTGCCAGCGACACCGCCTGCCTGCAGCTGTTGTTGTTGTGATTCAAGGTAAGTCCACCTTCAAAACTCTTTCACTTTGGCTTGAGGATGATACGCGCTGCTCTGAGGGCAAAGGTCAGCTAATTAGTATTTGTTCCCATGTCTTGTTGTGCACTGGCGTGACCCTACGACAAACTCGCTTGACGTCTCGGCACCGCCAGGTGAATCTAGAATGGAGTTCGGTGGTTCTGGAATGTTGAATCGACGGCTTGACAGGTTTGGAGACCTTCATCAAGATAAACACATAGATGCGGTAGACTTTTTCCAACAAGTTTGCTTCTGTCAGCTTCTCGCACCTCGGCCTTCACAAGACCTACTCGCACGGTCTGTGATGTTCACTTGGGACCAGATGGACGGTTGTATTATGTTCACTTCGTGTGAGAACGAGAGACTGGTGGCGGCGGGAAGCCAGTGTGCAGTCGCCTATGCGCAGGAAAGGCGTGCAGCTAAGTGATGGTAAGTATGATAAGGCTAACAAGTAGCCGTGGGACAGAGGAAGTGCCGAGCTAGGAGTGGGACTGGCAACCAGAAGGCCCGAGGACATTCGCTAGAAAACAGAAGGTATAAGGAGATTTTCCCCGAAACAGATGCAGAAGGCATTAGCCCTCCTCTTGTTCACGAATTGAATTGCACTACAGAGCACAGAATGATCGAGAAATTTAACGGATCTTAACCCGCATCAAACAAGTGATTCACTTTGTTTACGGTATGGCCATGGAGAAAGAGGTAGTCAACGGTTATCATTCAGCTGCCTGGATAAATGGGACGCTGTTTTACTCTTGGGCTCGCAGAAAGAGCTTTCCAGCAGCTGGCCAGGCCGAGTTTCGAACTCACGACCTTCTAGCTGGAGCTCACTAACCATACGATCACGGAACACGAGGCGAACTGTTGTCATCGTGGCACCGCTGTTCTGATCCACACCTGCATACCCTTAGAATACCTCATCCGTAGCATTTCCACTCAAACTGATAGATAAATTTCTGTAGCAAACACAAATTGCAATATTATTTCATCGATTACCGTCGCTCTCAGTAGTTAGTAGCTCAACACATTTTTGTAACTTACAAAAAAATTCTACATTTGACAGCAACTAACACAACATATATTTGTGTTAATAAGGTGACTGCAGCTTTAAACGAGCTGAACACTAAGTGAAAATAACAGTATTCAAATAATTTCACTGGTTTCAGTAACCGAACTTCCAGTTTTTATTTAATGTTTTTTTATTGTTTATTATTGTTTATTATTGTTATTATAATAACAACATCATGTGCCTGTAGTCAATGATCTAAATCCCTAGCTGATAAGGACAATCCGTCGGCTAATCGAAAGCATGGCAGTTTTTACGACCCTTCATGTTTCCTGCTCCACACGTGAACGTGGCCCTCGGTCCGCTCGCCTTGCCAGAGTTATGGCGGCGTTGGTGTGTGGGGAGGTAGGTAGGACCTTACATACGACTCAGACAAGGATCTTACTAGAGCAGCACGAGGTTTGTGTGGGAAGGAAGGAAGACAGTGTGCATATACTTCAGTTTACAATGTCATCATCCGATGAACTACAGGAAAGGCTTTCACGGCCAGCCATCCGCCATCAGAAGGTATGAAAGCAAGCAAGGGAAGGTAGATCGATTGAAGGATAAATATTAAATTTCAACAACGTCGTGTTTGATATTTGCTTGAACAGACATTCGCAGTCATTTTCTCTGTATTCTCTTTCTTTCCTTCTTGTTTGATGTCTGTCTTTACGCTCTCTCTTACTCTCTCTCTCTCTTCCTTGCATCCATTTCTATGATTTAGGACTCGGGTCTACCTGAGCTTGCTATTTTAAAGAATGAATGGGTATCGACTCTGTTACAGTTTATATGTCTTTGCTTTGTGGACTTACTGCGCTGGTGGATGACATTAACCCTTTATACGAACTTTATACGAACAGGTAGACAGCTGAGAGTTCTTCCTTGCGTTAACGTCCCTCACGTCTCTGCTTCCCCACTCCGTCTCTGATTTCCTCCGTCCTTCTGTATGATTTCAGACAAAGACATTGTCAGTAGACATGTTCCTCATAGCCTAGAGCTCAAACCAATTAAAGAATCTAGACCATCTTTACATGACCTCATACATAAGCCACATCGATTTCCGGTTCACGCAGGTTGTGTCACCTGGAGTCAGACTTTTCTTTTCCCACCGTCGTGATTTTAATGCACGCGACTAAAACTGGGGCCTCGCGGTACTTTTACCACCGGAGTACAAGCGCAGCCAAGTTATGGCCTTTTTACGATGAATAAGATTTATGGAGACATTTGCCTTGGCACTTTGAGAGTACTCCAAGTTTGGGCTGAACTTCGATCGGAGAAACAAACGTAATTTATCTTGTGTACACCGTGGACCCCGTTGTTCCATTGTTGTGTAAGAGTCGACTTGACTCGCGGCTGGGATAGAGAGAAAGAGAGAGGGTTGAGGACGGGGACGGGTGGGGTCGGGGTATTCAGCTCTGTTAACCGCCCGAAGTTGATTCGAATCAAGGTGAGCTGACATGACCTTCACCTCTCCTAAATTAAAGAATCATGTCTTTAGTCGGTACTACGGTAGCGTTTTCTCTTCAACTCTTCCATAAATCATTTTGGAGAGAGATTTGGCGGGTTTCTCTTGCACTTTGTAGTCAGTGCACGGGGGTAAACATTGCGCTAGCATGGATGGAATTAGTAATGTTTTCACTGTGCTGACGTCGATGTCTCTGTCTCTCTCCTCACCAAGGACCTGCGTGAGAGACGTAGGGTGAAGCAGGACGAGGCCAAACTACAGACTTTGTATAAATACGCCACATGTGCCGCGTACAGATCGCAAGTCGCGATACCCGGCGCTCGACAGACTAGCGGGGAAATGGAGCTGCGCGCGCATTGTTAGGTACAAATACCTGAGTGATAGCGCGGTGATGACGGACACAGATTGTCGCCACGTCACACTGACGTCACCGGTGAATGCGTGCCTCGTGGGGTTAGCCCGGCATGTGTGTCGGGGTATCCACAGTCGCTCGTGGTCAGCGTCACATTTGTTGTCAGATATTTTACGTCACATAGTTGTTGGGTAATTTCTTAGCAAAATGTGTCACGTCTTTTACGTCAAAATTTTATATTTGACGTCAAAATTCGATATTTGATGTCAAAATTCTATATTTGACTTCAAAATTCTGTATTTGATGTCAAATGTCCGGTTTAGTCACATTCTTTGTTTAGGCTCGCCGAGACTAACAGCGGAGAACTTCGCAAGAGGATAAGCGTTGGTCTCAGCAGACAGACAGCAATCCACCTATACACGTCCATGATATTTCATGTCAAAAGTTGTCAGATATTCCTCACTTTTAGAATGGTAACAAAAATAAAGAAGTTAAAAGCTAAGCAAAGGAAAAACCTTTTAATGGCTTAACAATCAAATCAGTGGTTCAGAAAGAACAGGTCTCAAAACAAACAAAAAAAACCAACAAATATTGATAAAATAAAATCCAAGAAAGACCCAAAATTTACAAAAAAATAAAAATAATTTATAAAAAGAACAGAAGTCAGAAAACGCGAAAATAATTTTTTAAACAGAGAAAACGGAACGTAATAATGGTTCAAGCAAAAACTATTCTTGAGAATGGTTACAACCCAGAGCCAAACTGAGATTGCATCAAAACAAAAGCATAAACCTTCTAATAAAACGAAGTCATCAAACATTTCAAGTATAATGTCAGGAACAAGGTATAGTCTAACATCAGTAATTCTCGAGTATCTTCAAACGACGTCCATTTCACTGTTTGTGTTTTGCGGTACCTTGGGCTGTTTTCAGTTTCAAATGATCCAAATGCCGACTCGAAATATCCACATTTTGTTATCATTAATGATTTTCATGATGCCATTTGTGGAGGTCATTCTTCACTTTGAAGAACACCATTGGTTTAAAAAAAATATGAATCAGTATACAGTCTTGGCGATGTCACCCTATTGACCTCAGCTCAAAATCCCAGCCTTTTTTGTGTCATCAATAAAATCAAATAATCCCTTACTTTCATTTTGTCGCCTCTTTGTGCTGACACCTGTTAATATCCGCTTACCAATACTAACAACATTCTCACATTCCATACACACAATAAGAAATACGACAAAAAAGCACAGCAACCTTACGTATGCACTGAGGTGAACACACACACATACACACATGCGCACAGAGAAAGATAAGCAAGAATAAGCATAATTGCATGTTTGATTGAAAACATCGGCAAGTCTCCTCCGTCCCACGTTCTTCACCACACTGAATTTATCGCACCACCCTAAGGTCAAAGCGAAACAGCAAATTCTTTATGTGAGAGGCACATGGAAACAATCTGTGTATTGTAGGGTTTATCGTGCTGCTGTTAGACATGCAGTTCTAAATAATGTAACCTAGGCAGACGACCCTTGGCAGCTCCTGGGAGTCTTGACAGCATTCTGAAATGTCTGGAGGGTAGTGGGAGGGCTCGTGCCTCCCCCCTGCCACTGCTTGGAGACCTGGCCTCTCTAGGTGATGAGGAAGAAACGGGCAACCAAATATTTTAGTGAAAGAAGAGATCGCCTCATCTTGCCTTTCAACACTACATCCGGGCCATCAAGCCGTCCGAGGTCGCGCCGAGAGAGTTATACGTTGCAGCTTGTGTAGGTTTACGTCATGGATGGGTAAGCAACGGCTTTCTTCTTAAATTTAAAAAAAAAAGACATAAGAGGAAGAGAGTGAGTTGAGTAGCAGTCGTGATATGACTATAGCAAGCATGTCGTACAAGCAAAGGTTGGACCGTCTCGCCGTGAAGGTGGCGCGCCATTTTCTCACAATTAATTCCTTTGCCATCGGAAGCTGGCGGACATGTCAGTTCGAGTGTCACGGCCGTTAAGACAAAACAGGAAGTGACCTTATGGTCCTGACCGCGCACGCGCTTCGTCGGTCCCTCGACCTGGTCAGAGTAAGGAGACGAAGGGGCAGCAGCAGCAGCATCCTCCCATCCACACAAACCGCCATATCCCCCTCCGTTGAAAGCGGTTTTGGAGTGTGGGAAGGGGGTTCTTGTGAGGATGGAGAGAAAGCAGCCTGAGTGACAGAAGCCTCACAATGGCTGTTAATTGGACCGGATATTACGCGCTCTTTTTCTCTCCCTCTCTCCCTCCTACGTTCAGTGGCTCGGCGTCTGAGCATGGCTGCCGCGACTACCACAGAACAGCAGCAGTAATACCACCAGCAACAGCAGCTGCAGCCGGCTGCCTCTGTGTTTGTGGAGACCGGGGAGGTTGGGGGGAAGGAAGAAGAAGGGAGGGGCGGTCGGGGCACGGAGCAGCGTAGTTAAGCATTAGCCCCGCCATAAATACAGTTTTGACAAGCGCGATAGAGAAAGTTCACTGCGTGTATTCTAGACTCGCTGCCGCCTGGTCTGTCGGCGGCTGGTGCGGGCTGCCAGGAGCCTGGCGTGAGTGGCAGGCAGCGCACCTTGTTGAGGCGAGGTTACGTCACACTGAGGCGATTGTATGGCACCTCATTGAGCTAAATGTATGGCCCCTTGTTGAGGCGAGGTTACATCACGTTGAGGCAAATTTATGGCACCTCATTGAGGCACATTTTTGGAACCTTGTTGAGGCGAGGCTCCTCACTCCGTTGAGGCGAATTCTTCACCTTGTCTAGACGTTACGTAAAAACAGTGACGTCACACTGGGGGACAGACTCGTGAGTGACGTCATCTGGTTGCGTCACCTTCTCGAGATATGCTCTCGTCCCCTCGTTGGCTCCAAATTAATGTTGCCTTGTGATGGCAAAGTATGCAAGACGAGCGGTGCCAGAACAGAGCCTGGCGTGTGGTCTGATTGCAGAGTTCATCTCCCACCTACCCCCAGTCCCTTCTTATTCCATTCCTACACAGTAACAAGCTGTTAATTGTATGTTCTGGGGGGAACAGGGAGGGGAAGGGGAGACTGGATGAGGTGGGAATGGCGTAGCTTTGTCGGACTTGGTTGCTAACCCTCTTTAATGGTTTGTCTTCAGGGAAGAAGAGGGGATCAGTTTTCCTGGGGACACTTCTTGTAATTATGTGAGGTGTTACCTAAAGATAGACTGACGGACAGAGTGACAGAGGAAAAGATTTACGGCAGCAAATGCGGAGTGAACAATAGATATTTCGCTTGTAAATGGTTCCTGGACAATTCCTTACTTACATTTGTAAAATTCTTGTAAATTTGTTAGAAACCTTTGTCATAGAAGAAAAAATAGCGACTATTGGCATTCCGTTAATAATTTGTCATAATTGTACCACAGGGGGTACTGCGATGTTTTGTCTTCGTTGTATTGTTTTCAGACGATAGCTGGCGGCATGCTACAAAGGAAGTCGATGGGGTTGGGGAAGAGAAATATGAGTGGCCATGATGCTATCTCGAAAATATAACTTTGCGGAAAGAACTAGCAAGCCGTTTTGCAGATCAGGTAATCAGTGTTTTATAGACATTTCAGGAAAACACAGGGGCTACGTTTCCTCGAGGAAATAATAACGGTTATTAAAACAAAAAAAACATGCAGCCAAGGTCTCATCCATTCCCTGACTGGTTAGCTGGTTGGTTAGTCGGGAAAGTGCTTCCACCTAGAGGTAGAACTATGCACTATGAGGGGAGATAGGGGGAGGAAACCGGAGTACCCAGAGAAAACCCCCGAGAGCGAGCCTTGCAAATAGGTGTCACAATGTCTCAAGACGAGATCTGATGGCATTTGTCTAGACAAGATGGGTAACTCCGTTTTGGCCACCATTTACTTACGTCCCCTTGGTAGACCTTTATTATTGTGAGTTATGTGAGGAGGGGTGCGCGCGTGTGCCTTTATGGAATAGGGAAGAGGGTGTGTTAAAAGTTATCCCAACCAGTATCTTTCAAATTTCAAATATTAAATGGTCATGAAGCTGTGGCTTTGCAGAATGATCTACTCTACTGTTTGTTTACAGACACTGACAGTGTGAAGGAAGGGATGCACGAATGTTGTTTACGTAGCTGTTTGCATGACATACCTTTCTGTGTATACATAATAGGGCTAAGCAGACAGAAGCAGAAAATGTTTTATCTTTCTTGGGCTGGGAGAAGAGAGTAGACTCTCTGCGATATCAGTATTTACCCGCTTCTACAATCGTTTCATCTCTTACCTAGGAGATGTTTTGAGTACAAGGGGTGAGGTGTTTTCAGCTGCATTCAGAAGTTACACTGGAGATGTGGCGATCACACACACACAGAACACGGGAAACACACTACGTGATGCGTCTCAACAACGTCACGTCGAGCAACGTGTTTCACGTGCTTGGGAGGGAGGCAGCAGAGCGACCTTGGCGGCCCGCGCAGAGCTGGACCCGCGCCAACCTCCGAGGCCCGTTTGGGGTGATAGGCGCGGGCCCAGTGCTGAAATGACTGTTGTGGGGGATGCCATGTGCCAGCTCCAGCCTTATCGGCCACTAAATAATTTTCTTCTTGTTTGCCTCTCTCCCACGCCAGGCTTGCAGGAGCTAAAGAGATGGAGACAAGAGGGGATGGAGAGAGCGAAGGAGGGTGGTGTGGAGAGGAGTGGAAGAGCGACTTCAGCCCTGCTTCTTCTGCACTTTAACTAGGTCCGAGATTTTCCCAGCGAGGAATGTTTTTTATGATTATTATTATTAATTTTTTTTTAGTGCACACGTCACAGGAGGCGCGTTGACGCGCGGGAGAATGTAATGACGTGCCACGCGCAACAAGGAAAAGCAAGCTCGTGAATGATGACGCCGTGCGGAGGTTTGGCGGGGGACGACAGCAACACCAGTTAGGCGGGCACGCCGGTATTAAAGGACGGGCCAAAAACAAAAACTAAGCAAACAAACAAAAAACCAAAGCCTGACAGGCGCTTCGTGTCGCTGATTTATTTAATTATTTATTTGTGTCTGTTTGAGGAGTTTCTGTTTTTTTCGCCGGCTTCTCTTGTGGTTCACACCACCTCCTGCTTGCACTGCTTCCCCCTTCCAGACTCCTCCCACGCCGCCTACCTACCATCCATCATATTTTCCGCATCTGTTCCCTCCTTCACAATATATGTTCACGTGTTGTGTTTTGTTCTTTTGCCCACCCTTACACCAAAACTTGGGGAAACGGATGGCCGAGTGGTTAGAGCGCTGGTGTCCGAGCTGAGACGCTCTTGTTCGATACCCGTGTCTGCAGCTCACTTCCCCCAGCTAACGGGAATGACCACCTGACTCCAAAGAGGGTTAGTGAAGTGAGACAGCGACAAGAAGACAGCTGCCCCGAGAAAAGTGAGGTTTTATACCTCACACCCTAACGACCACGAAAAATGTCATGTGACAACCTTTACCTTTTTACAGTGAGAATCGACCGTCCTGGGATCAGATCTTGATTTTGGCAAACTGTTTTTGCCGTGTATGTGGCACCTGTTTACAAGGCCGGCTGCTTGATCTTGATATAGCCTTAAATGCTGGCATCCTTTCCTACTTTACCATCTGTTTTAGTGCTCGTTCTCTTCATCTACCTCCGCCTTTCTCTCTCTTCATTTATTATATTTTAAAATCGTGTTAATTGTGCTATTCTGCTATATTCCCGCTTTGTTAAGGTCACAAGTTTAAAACGATATTTATTCATTCCCTTCTTTCCTCCCTCTCTCTCAAACACACACACATATATATATACACTCTGACGCATGCACGCACGCAGTGTGTGCACTCTGGCACCTTTTAATTTTTTTCAAAAGTAATGGCGTAGATTTCACAGAGTAGCTTCGTCTGGTGTTATTGTACCTCTACATCATTTAATGAATCAATAATAATCGCTGCAACCCTTCTCCTACACACACACACACACACGGAAAGTTCAGTACTATCCGGGCAACTGGCCACGCTGACAGACACATCATCTGGACACCAACCATTAGTGTCATGTTTGCAGTGGGATGTGAAGATCGAACTTTGCATTCAAAATGTCAAGACAGTCTAACGCCTAAAATTAGCATGTTTCGGGCTGATAAAGGTGAGGAAAAAGGTTTGATTGCTTGAGAGTCCGATTGTGATAAACAAACACGAGGAGACAGGGGGAAGGGGAGGACAAAAATGGAGACAGGAGTGTAAATCACATCAACCCACTAGATGTGTACCTGCGTGTTTGTGCAGTAAAGCACCCACTACCTGAAAATCAGGGAAACAGACGGGCTCCATCGGGCAGCAGGCGTGTCTGTAATTTCACGCTTAGGTAGCAAAGGTCCCCGGGAGGTGCGGAAAAAGGGAAGCAACTGCGGGGTCATTGTCTTTGCTCCCAGAGCGTGCTCTCTCTTTGGTCAACGTCGCGCTCTAGTAACAAACAGCCACAGAAACAGTTTTCTCGCTGCATTCTCGTTTTATCTTTAATGAGAAAAGAAGATACTTTGCACAAAACTGCCTGTTGGCTAATTTATATGGCAACAAGAGTTGTTGTGAGAAATAATTGTTAACAGTGGAGATTCTGTAAGCTCTCACGTCAACCATTGCGCTGTCACTTGAACGAATAAAACTTCTGAAGGGCTGACCTCTGAACCTACCAGTCAGATGTGCGTGGTCTGATGAGAGGAACAAACGCAGGAATAGAGTGGTACAGAAATGACCCCTTTGAACTAGTCAAAGACTATATGACCACCATTTTTGTGTTGAAACCAGAAATAAAAAACAAAATTTAAAAGAATCTTTATAATTTCATTTTTTAAGACATTTAAAACATATTAAAAGGCGGGGTGGTAGGAAAGGTTCACCATCATCACAGGGTAATGAACAAGCGCTTTTGTATGTATTATCATCAGCAGATATCGCATTATGCATCTGCTTTATCAAATTCTTTGCTCTTTTCAAGTGGAGGAGAGTGGGGTGGGGTTTTTTTTTTTCTAATATCTGCCTTGAGTCTGTGAACGCGAAAAAAAGCTTAGCCACATGAAATACATGTGAAAGTCGCTATCAAAATGAAGAAAGTGAGGAAAGAAAGAGAGGATGGAAAGAGAAATCAAAAAGACATTAAAAGCGAGAAAAAGAATAAACAAGAGATCGATGTGCAAATATATGAAAGAATATGTAAGTAGTGAAGAAAGTGAGAAAGAAGAAAAAATGGAATGAGAGGAAGAAAAACAAAAGAATAAAAAGGCAGTAGGAAGTGGGGAATTGAATTGATTAATTAATTAATCAATTAATTCAATTAAGCTGACAGGGAAGAGCACACCGTTTGTTTGTGAACTGGGGAACAGCAGTCAATGTCGCTGCTTAACACAATGCGAAAATGGCCGCTAGGTGAGAAGTCACGTGGTGTAGATGAGGTTTCACTGTAACCGGTCATCCCTGTTCCAGTGGCACGCTCCTCAAAAGCAAAATTATGTCTCCGGAAGCACGGCAAAGTTATCTTCCCTAAAGACCTCGACTACCCGTGTCACGTGATTTTAATACTAGTGGGATTTTCCGCCTCGTTTCCTTAAAGACTTCGGGAATTTTTAAAAATAATTTTAAAACATTTTGTAGGCACTCGTTTCGTCATAAAATTTTGGAAACAAGGGATGTTTGAAACGATAGCTTCTAACAATCGTTGGAAGAAAAGCTCAGGCGAGAGCTGATCTACTTCTAATGTGCAAGTGATTGGAGGGATGTCACACCAAGCAGTTCGAATAAGTCTCGCTCTCTTCTATTCGTTCTTTCTTTCCTTCTTTTTCTCATCACGTGCGCATTACAACTGGGGGCTGCTAGCATCATGCGCTGACACTCCTATATCGGTTTGACATGAATTCGATCCCACAGTTCATCTGCAAAGTTTCCGGTTTGTGCTTGTTAAGAAGACGACATCCTCATCTTCTTCCTGTTGCAACGACTTTTTCGTTTCAAACGCCTCAAGACCTCAATCAAATTTTTTGTTTTTATCATTTTTAGGGTAGAATTCGAACTGTTGAACGTCAGACATCGGATTATGCGGCAGCAAAAGGTTCAGGAAGGTTTTTGTGAAGGTTAACTGGGGGAAAAAAAACTTACACGTCGAACCTGTCGTGAGATGCATCTCGCGCGCGCTTACACACGCACGCACACGCGTTCTCTCTCTCTATCTTAGAGCACTGCATGCTGGGATGCTTCACCACCACCACCCCTATCGACACACACACACACGCACAGAATACCCCGGATGTTGTCCATCGCGGTGGCCCGGGGAGCGCATGACAACCTCCCAGTACGCGAACAAGCTGTGGTTCAGACAGAGCGGCAGCAGCTGGCAGTGGCTAACCCCTCATTAGCACAAGCGCGTTAGCTAATAACACGAGAAACCTTTCACAGCGGGAATGCACACGTGCACTACGCAATTTCCGGTTGCGCCACCAGCGCCACCCCGGCGCGATCAACTGTCGCTGCATGTATGCGCGTGAAGGGCGTGAACTTCAACATAATTGCTTTTGTTTGCTTTTTCTTTTCAATAACATATAGGTGTCATGGTGCAGTTGCCGTCAAGTTCCCACTGAGGCTTTCTTAAAATCATTAGAAAACTGAGGGACGACTATTTATTTATTTTTTTGCTTTTTTTTTCTCTCTCTCTCTTCAGCAGTCTTTGATAATTTCTCGTTGTAATTTATTTACATTAACTTTCGGATTTGCGGTTTCAGATTTCTTTTCCATTTTCTGTTCCTCTTCCGCCTTCTCTTGATCTTCTTCCTCGGGTTTGTCCCTCAGGGGTCAGGGGTGAAGTGCACGATCACCGCGCTAGCAGCTTGCCTAACAGTCAGCTAGACTGTCGAAATTTTTAAACAAAATCTCTTTTTATCAGTTGTAGTGTTGGGGAGGAGGCTGCCGGGGTGTTGGATGCTCAATGTGCTCCTTGAGACAGCTTACGATTAACATCCTACACGTGGCCAATTTTCAGGCTAAAACGATGGATGTTCTCTGCTGCCATTGGCCGAAGTTCTAAGATCATCTTATTACTGGCGTTAACCCTTTCTCCAGTTTTAGGTGGAACCTGTACTTGACAATCGTCAGAATCTCCCGGATGTTGAAGTCACAGTGATCCGTCAGCCCCGTACAAACTGCCTGGTTTTGACAGTCCAACGGGTTTTCCATTCCAGTCGATGCCTCAGTCTGAGAGAAAACCACCGCCTTGCCACTGCAGTCTCTCGGATGTTGGGCGCATACTGATGCGCCTGCCTCAGACAACTGCCTGAGTCTGAAAGTTTGTCGAGATTTTCTTGTCCCTCGGTGTCACAGTGGAAATGAATCCACGACATTTCTCAACCATTTCTCTATGTGCCCGACTCCTCCACCAGTATTTACGGTTCTTTTCTGCATTTCCGCTCGATGGTCTATGTTGAGTTTTTTGTAAATATAGCAAAAAGCAAGGGAGAGAACTGTCATAAAAAAGTAGCAGGTGAACTAGCGCAGACGAGACTGTCTCCTTACTGGTCAACATCAACAAACAAGAATGTTTTGCTGTCGTTTGAGTTGAATGCAGCGTTGCTGTTAAGAGTCAGTCACTGGATTAAACCGTGGCAGTCGATGACCACCTCTCTTGAGCTTGTCCTATCAGAACTTCCATACTGGTGGTCTCCCTTCGCATTTTTCTCTGTGTGTGTCTTTCATTACGAAACAAGACTCATAAAAATGCCACCCGAGTTCATAAACATGCCACACTTCTTACACACTACTTCCGCGTATATATAAATAGCCCTTAAAAAAAGGACAAAACCGAATTTTGTCTCTCTTAAATCCCTTCTTGCGGTTGAGGAGGACGACTTTCTAAGCGCCAACAGCCAAGAATAATCACCGTCTGGATCCCCTGAACCTGTTTCCTGCGTAATATAGGGCTCCTATTTTGGCTGAGGTCGTTTCACCTGCTGGGCGACATCATCAGTGGGATCTGTACGGGAGGTCTCACGATACCATCTGGAAGGGGATGCCTGGCCCAGACACTGATGGCGTAGTTCTGTACGGGCAGTCCTTACATTTCAGCATGCTTGTCGCCGATTATCCCTCTTAAATCGCCCCTGCCAATTAATCTCCATGTCAGAAGGAAGCGGGTAACGGGGATGTATCGCAGCGGATGCTTTGCTTCTTGAAAAGAATGTTATGGGAAGGGGAAGTAAGAGAAGAAAAGATGGTGGGGGGAGGGAGTTGCTTACAGGTTAACGACCGTAGAGATAGACGGGGGAGCCGGTCCGCTTCGAGCTTATGTAACTGAATGAACAAGTGTTGAGACAGCACGTGTCTTTCAGCCATTGCTTTCTGCCACAACCACCCAGTTAACTCCCTTTCCTTTTTCCTGCTTGTTGGTTTAACGACGCCAAGTGCATCATTCGATCTTGACGGGAAATTTGGTAATCAAAATGGCAATGGAGATAAGATTTGGCAGGCCGTTTATCTCGGCGCACATGAATGTAGCTCTTAAGAGTATCCTTTTCAAGCCCGTGATGCTAGCCTGAAATAGTAGACAGGATGGAAGAATCGAAGCATTGGGTAGCGTTTTTGGCCAAAAAAAAAAAAAAAAAAAAAAGACGAAAGAAAGAAAAAAAAAAAGTAGAACGGTCTGCAAGTTTGGAGTGTTAAGAGCCAAGATTAGCTACGTGGCAGGTTTAGTGGTTTGTTTAGTGCTTTTTGAGTACTCGGCTACATCTGCTTCAAAATGTCGCGCAATCGCCTGTCCAAGTCGAGGCTGTGCTTGATAAATTAGTGGCCGCACGCTCAGTGGCGACGCTATCGTCACAGCCAAGTGCAAGGGGAATTAATCCAGCCTCCTGTTCGACTTCCAACCGGATGACGTGTTTCTGTCCAAAGTCTGTCGTATGCGCGTGCGTTTGTGCGCGCGCGTGCGCCCCCAGACTTGATAATCTCGGCTTTTGGTTGTGGGTTGTAGTGTTTTGCGCTGAGGTTTCCGATGAAAGGCTCATCTGAAGGCGGTTGTTCACGGACAAATATGGCCGACGTTTGACGTCTGGTAAATTGTTCACGTGACGGCTACATAAACACTTGCCCAAAGTTTTGTCAGGTTAGGAACTGCGTTTAGCAGGCACACGTCGTCGAATTTTTGGCGGGAGAGGAGAGGGAGATATTTTGTACTTTTATTTTGAGCTCTTCCTACCCGGTGTAACCCACCCACCCAAACTTTCAACCTTTTTATCAAGCTCTAGTGCTATAAACTTCGAAAGCGTACCGTGGTTGTCATGCATTTGTGTCACGCACCTTAGTCCAGGACATTACAGTGTCATTCACCATAGTGCTGTGACATCCTCTATGTCGCATTCCATCGTTTTGCGATGGCCAGACTCGATGATGACACAAAAGACAAGATCTGAGTGTTCAGAGAGAAATAAAAAAAAAAAAAGTGGAAAACTTTTTTTTACTTTCCGACCACCCGAGGCCGTTTGTCGAGGGTAACAAGTGGCCCTGCTGGTCTCGGCGACGAGTTTGTGTCTCGTCCCCCGGGGGTCTCAGCTTACAACCGCATCCGTCTGGACCTGCAGAAAACAGCGGCTCGCGTCAGACCTTGAGGGTTGATGGAGGTAGTGGGGAGGGACCGGTTTGGAAACATCGACAGTGTTTGCCAAGGGGACCCCAACCTTGGCCGGTTCTTCTCCTTATCGCCTGCCTCTGATTGCTTTCGAAACGTTTGATCTTTGAACCAACAGTTTATTAGGCAAAATCCGCGCGCCTCCTGACAGCGTCCTCACATCTCGGTCTGTTGGCTTCTGTCAAAGGAAGTCCCGCGAGAAGACGGGACGAGACTCCAGCTTGTTGGGGACTCGAGGGGGTCCGTATCAGGCTTGCCACGATGTTTCCTTGGGCGTGATAGGGCCAGCATCAAAGGCCGCCACCGCCGGAAATATTCCTCCTCTCATCCTTGCCTTTTCATTGACAAGAGCTCCAGTCTCTTGTCCTCTTCTGCAACTGTCAGGCGTTGAAGAATCGTCGTTTTTGACGTCAACAGGTCACATCACCAGCCTGCGGAAGTGATGGATTTCAGCTGTCCAGAAAACGTTTATTTACTGTTACAAAATTGGGGTAGGCAGGACGATAGAGTGGAGGTAGTCACGCAGAATAATTCGCGGAGAGGACAATGATGGCCAGACTGACTTGACTACTCTGTGTCAGTGTTGTAACTTTGACCCCATCCACCCTTCGAAGTTTTGCGTTTGATTGTACGTAAAACAGTTTTGTTTTTATTTATTTATCCCACTCATTGCATGGTCTACCCGTGCCGTCGCTAAAAGTGCGCTTACCTGTAGCACACACCTGGTGTCAGCCGTACGAGAGCTCGTGCTCACCTGCACCAGGTGGCCGTCTCGTTGTTGACACAAGGCGCTCACGAGCGCTGTCCTGTCCCCTACCCCTACCTCACCTGCGGTCACATCAACATTCCTGCCGACGACATCTCTTGATAATCACAGCACGACACCTGTCAGGTTTGCTTGACGGGGGAAGCACACTGCGGGGCCTCGGTGTCCCGGCTGTTCTGATTGGCCGCTCCTTGTATGTGTGGTTGTTAGTGCAACACGTCATCTTCATTATTATCATTATCATCATTATTATTATTATTGAAATATCGGAAATTGTTGTTAGCTGAAAATAACTGAAAGTTTATACAGATAAAGGTCAGGACACGAGTAACAGATGATGATGATGATTGATGGATGATGATGATGGGAAGAGGAGAAGGTTAGAGATGTGTGTCTGCAGTCGAGAGGTAGAGGTGTGGTGGTTTCGGGTGGGGACAGAGCTCTGTTTCTCTGTCCCACAGAGCTCTGTTTCTCTGTCCCATACTAGATCTTAAGTTCTAAATTTTTTTTTTTTTAAATGAAAAGTTAACAGGCAAGTGTACACACGAAGTTCTCGCCTACCCTGAACAGTGGATGAAAGACGTGTTTGCTTGCACCCGTGCACGCACCACACCTTACGACTGAACTCATAATCGACATTGCACGTGCTGAAAACTTGCAGACGCCAGGAGAGAGAGAACTAGTGTCTTGACGGAGTGAGTTGTAATCCCATTTATTTGTTTTTCAAGTGAGCAGAAGGGGAGAAGGTGTAGGGGAAGAGAAGGGGGTGTTCATGTTCAAGTCGGGGTAAGACTTACTGTGGTAAGACTTCAAGGACTTGATCTGTCGCTAGAGGGCACTGCGAGGCTTGTTGTCGGCAATGGTGGCGTGGTCAAGTGTCTCAACCTTCATAAGTCAACTCATTTGTGGCGTTTGTTGACGACCGTCGTGCAGGAGGAATTTTCATGTAAGTACTTCACAGTTTTCATCCAAGTTTGAGACTTTTTTCCTCAAGGCGACCGTCCGTCTATCCGCTTTGTCGGTGTGCCTGTGTTTTTAATTATGCGATGGCTTTGAACAAGAAATTGATTGTCTCCTCCGGTCATGATTATAACGCATTCCACAAGCTGGAGTTGAGTCGAAACTTTTTTTTTTCGGCTGGAATATTTCTGATCAGGATGATCAGAGAGAGAGAGAAGGGTGAACGAACCTCTATTAGTTCAATCTTTGGCGTTCGGCCATTATTGCCATAGTAACGAAACTTGAACCGTGTTCACAAAACGACTGAGTATAGAAGTTGGCGGTTACGTCAGGCGAGATCCTGGAGAAGCTGATGGAGTAGAGGAGTGAGGGGGAGTGAGTGAGGGAGAGAGTTGCGCGGAGGGGTGGAGAAGAAGAGGGCTGGTGAAGCAAAGATCGGCAAGATTTTGGAGAAGAAGACCTGTCAAAAAAAAAAAAGTAATAAAATGGAGGGAGGGGGTGGGAGAATTCGTGCTCAGTTCAGAGCCCAAGCTGAGAGGAGTAAAATGGGAGATAATGGCCCAGCTTGTCGACATTCATAGCAAAAAATGGCGTGTCGGGTTTTAATAGCCGAAATCGGAGGCGGGCCTGCTCTCTAGTGGGGTCTGGGCCCCCACGTGACCCAGGAGAAGCGTCGATCCCTGCTGGAACTAGCAACAGAGGGAGGGAAAGGGAGGAGGCTGCTGTCCTTTCAGCCTTCGCACGGGCTGCGCGCGCATAGACACAGCAGCAGTGTAGTCCGCTTCCTCCGCTTGAGGAGACAGAGTAGCCGTTCCTGTCTTTCAAAAAGACATTTCGTTTATTCAGTCCAGTCCACCACCACCACTCATCTTTCCATTAAAATAATGTAGTCGCTTGCAAATTAGTTTTCATTGTTTCAAAACATCATTCTTTTTTAGTCTTCATATTTTGACAATGACATTGCAGACGATCTCGATGCAAATTTTTGTTAGTGATGTTCGCATCTACTGTTGTCGCCACCATGACCTGATAATTGTTTTGCCTTTCAACTTTCCTTTTACATTCTGGCGCGAATATACCATAGGAGAATGTACCTCGATCTGTAACCAGACACCCCGCATGCCTCACTTCTCCTTTATATTCCTGAAAATCATTTATATTTAAATCTTGGACATTCTTGTCTGTTAACAACGCTTTTCATTTTTGTTCTGCAAGGATGTATCCTTTTGTCAATTATTCCATGCAGCTGACGGTCCTAATCCAGCATTTTCTTCCCCTTGTATTTTTTTTTAATAATCTAATTAAATGAAAGCCCAGCTTCTTTCAGTCTGTTTCTTTGTGGAAGGGACGTAATCCACAGACGTTTCAACCATTCGGAGAAAAAGACAGGAAAATGAAATCATTACTCATTGGATATTCCTTAGGAATCACCAGGGGGAAAAAAACTGCTGAAAATCACAGGCTATTAGGTACCTGGAATACAGCAATTTATGTCTGTGTGGTTTGACTCCACTTGGACTGACAGCAGCCGGCACGCACCCAAAAGCAAAGAGAAGGGAAAATCGGGCATTGAACCGCCTCCTATTAGACGCCATTCGGGGACGTTAGCAAATATTGCGATTTTGTGGGCGTTAATGGTGTTCCAATGCGAGTTACGTCCCCGTTTTGTCGCCATTTTCTCCTTCCTTTACTTTGTCTTATTGATTCGTGCAAATCGCCATCCGCAAATTTCAGCTCACCCTAAAACTGATTTCGGGGACTCAATAGATTCAATTCGAAATGTTCTCATCCTATGGAGGAGGTGGGGGAGGTAGGGAAAGGTTTCTTATTAGCAGTCCTAGATAACAAAACGACGGCGATATCGACCTGGGGGAGAGCCTCCACGTCTGACTACACACTGCGAGGCGAGAGTGAAGAGAACCGAGAAAAAGAGCAAAAAAGAAAAAAAAAGATAGAGGCTGAGTTAACATTCTTGTCGCTTTTTCCTCAAGTTACTCGGTCTCGAACTCAGCAGTTTCAACTTTATCTACAAAGTATAGACCCTTAAGATAGCGATAGTGATTGCGGCTAGAGAAGACACACATTTTAGACAAAACAAAAGAATAATAGTTCAGAAAAAAGTCCTTCGTAAATTCAGATTACTGAAGGTGAAAGTCTTAATTTTTTTCTGTCCTGTTAATGCGATGTAATTATACAATCGAATTTCCACCCGCCTACGCACCCACTAATGCTAATTAATGCTTAGTCTGTAATGATGTTTGCTACCTAAGGAGTTATCTTCAGGAGTACTCGTGCAAATCGTCCCTTTACAAATAAAAGTTTCTGTGCGGAAATGGAAACTTTTATGTGTAAATGGAGTGTCACAAACGTAAATGCATCGTGACCAAACTCTAATCAAATCGATTAACCGGTCAACGGATCCTGTTGTGTGATGTAACAGCTCTCAGTAGTTTGGACCTGACTGCTGTCTCATATACCTTCCCATTCACTTTCTTCCATCCTGTTAGCGTTCATCTCTCACTCATTCAGACCACCATCCCTTCCTCATCCGTTAATATCTCTCTCTCCAGTCTATTTCTCTTGCATTACTTGCTGCGGCAAATACATTTCATCGATTTTATAAAGTGTTCCTACTTGTAATGTCGAGCTAACGGTTCTATCAGGGTGGACCCAGAGTCGTTCATAGTACGTATTTCCGACAGAGCACCCGTTCATTAGCCTGTAAGTGGAATGTTAGGTCTAGTGTTCAGACTAGACCAGAGCTTTACTGAGCTGCTGCTTGCTTCCCTCTCCACCCCACAACCACCACCAGGGAAAATGTGTAAATATAGGAATGATGTAAGTGTGAAGAAAGATGTTATGAACATCAGCGATGTGAACAAGCCAGGAACCAGATTCAAGAGAGCAGATTTAAAAAACGGGGTAATCCGGAATAGGATAAAAAAGGAAATTAATTTAGAGCTGCATGAGAAACAAATTAATCCAGAATAACACAAGAAACAAGATAATCCTGACACATCCTCACTCGCTTATGCTCCATTTCTTTCCAAGGCAAGACGTCCGCTTGTATTAAGCAAAAAGATAATTGTACACTTTAAAAACTATCTTAGTTCATCAAGTGGGTGAGCGCCATTCCACAAAGCGCGCGCAATCCGACAGAGCAATCTGCACTCGTCTGACGCTTTCTCACGGCAATTTACAGCAGATCATGCTGAGCCGGGCCGACCTGCAGTGTGGGTGGCTGGAAGGATGGAAGGATGGAGGACAGGACGGCGGGAAAATCTATTTTCCAGGAAACTACTGATTCGTCATGTGTTACTGGCAAAATAGGTTTTGTTTTTGTTCTTTTTTGTCACATTATCGTTATCAAGCAGGTTTGATTTGATTAAATGGTAAATTTTACTTTTTTTTTTTTGGACATTCCATGAAATTAGTAAAAGATTTCTTCTTTCTTTTGTTTTGTCTTCTTCCTCCCCCAACACACTCACACAATCACCACCACACACACACACTCCAAACGTTGCAGTGTCTAATCTGTTTTGTTTCTTCTTTTTTCTTTCTCTCTTTTTTCCTTCCTGTGATCTGACTCATACCCGTACTCAGGGACCGGAAGCATGAACGTTGCTAAGCGTGTGGCTAACTAACACACAGCAGGTAACTAAAAGGTTTTATACCCGTTTAAAGCAGAGTGTTTAGTGTTTGTCGTGTACCTAACGCCCAGCAAGCGCTTCGTGTATCTGGGCTCCCAGCTCATCCTCCCTTACCCTGTCCCCCACACCCACTGTCCCCTGTCCTGATCACCCACTCGAGAAGCTCTTGTCGCAAACATCATTGTGCTCGCTGTAGCCTTAAGCTTTTGAACGTTATTAATGCGCGTGGCGTGGAAGAGCGGCGAAATTTCATATAGCGATCTCGGAGAAAAGAGGGGAAGATGAGCTGATGGAAGAGGATGACAGCAAGGAGTGGGGGACGGGGGAAACCGACGAAAGAAAAAAAAATGTGCAGAGTTGTTTGATGTACGGCATGCGACATGTTGGACACGATAGATGAAGACCGGCAGCAAATAATATTGGTATGAAGCGGATTCCCTCTTGTAGTCGCGGCTAGAGCGGTTAATTAACCCTCCATTCCCCACAACCCAGCTTCATCTCATTAGCGCTTTGAGTGAGAAAAAAAAATCATCGAAATTGAAGTTTGGACTGGTCTGAGAGGATTGTGCCTTGGGCTTCCAAATATGCAGCGTCCTCTATAACAGGTTTTTTTTTCAAAGCGGTTTGTAAGTAGATTTGTGTTCCGTGTGACCGTTATTACTAAATGTACTCAAGGATCCACAAGTATCAAACAGAATGGTCACAATTTATTTGAGGTTAATAATGTTTCGTGTATAAAGCTCTTCTACTTGATTGGTTTCAATCAGGGTTTTAATTTGTGTTCTTTTATAATACTTTCTGATTTCAAATTTGCGTTCAAGAAAGATCTGGAAGAAAATGCCCTGGTTTTCAAACAGCACGTGCATAAAGTGCATGAGAGCACGCGCTTGTGCACGCAGCGTCTCGCTCGGCGGCCTGACTCACTGATTGAGGCAATCAAAGACCCGGAACGCTGGAATTTCCACAGACATGGAGCGACACCGATGATGTTGGATCGGCTCAACGACCACTGTCGCAGTTTGCTCTCTCTGCCTTCCTGCCTGGAATTCCTAAGTGGGCAGGAATGCCATGCATGGCTGAAAATAATTGCCGAGGGCGCCTAGAGCAAACACAGAACGCAGGACCATCATGCTTTATTCTTCTCTGTCTTTATTGTGGCTCGCGAAACGGTAGAACAGGACAGCTGATGATGACATGATTATTGTACCTACAGTGGAAATAATCATCAGTTGCGATTTTTGAAAGAAAGGAGGAAATGCAGAAATGAAAAGCAATCTTTTTTAAAATTTAAGATGTTTTAAATGTTGTCATTATCGTTTCTCTGGTGTGCATTAGAGACAGGCATCAATGCCGGGATGGCAGGGCGGTTGGGTTGGGTTGGGAGGGTGGTAGTTGAGCAGCTTTGCAAGGACAGCTGGTGGTCCCTCCCTCCTCTGCTGCAGAGCTTCAGGCGGTGACAGGCTGCTGCTCAGACTCGTCATTTCTTGTGAGGAGCAGGGTCCTGGTATCACCAGTTGCCACTGGCACATGCAAGGCGAGCTTTCGGGTGTTTATTCCTACCCGCTCTGAACCACCACCACTCCACCCCCACTATTGGATCTGTAAGCCTTACTCTGCCTCACAATTGCATCCCAGCTTGGAAGGGTCGAAGGTCAAGAAATATTCTCTGCGTGTGTGTATACATTGTTCGACTGTCTTTGACATACATCGAAATAGTTTTTCTCGTCGGCTTGTCATTCCAACCGTGATCTAAACAAACAACAAATTTGACTCAACCCTTATTTCCTCTTTTTCTCTCCCCTCCCTTCCATCTTATTTGTCTTTCTCTCTCTCTACCCCACTCCCTCCACGTCTACTTTTCCCGTGAACTCACTGCTGACCCCAGTTTAGTTTGCTGTTAACACCCGCAACCGTTTAGTTTCGATTTCTGTACTGGAAATAAAAGGTTCTAGGTGAATCAACTTTTCAAATGATGTTCATTGTCATGGCAACAGATTCGTAGCCTGCGGACATGGCAAGTGGATTGTTTCTCTCTACAGAGGCTGTCGATGTTCTGGTCCCGGCGAACGTGTGGCGCCGTTAAATTGAACACATTTGTCGCTTGGCTGACATCTACCTTCTCACCCCAATCTCATTTGTATAACCCTAACATCTTATATGTGGAGGGGAATTTTTTCCCCCCGATGAAACCAAGCGTGGATCCATACTAGGCTTTTTTTTTTAATTATCGTCTGGTAGTCGACTAAGAAAGCCGGTGCGACACGAACAAAAGCGCTTTGCCGATGATGATGGCAGCTGGACGTCAAGGGTCGTAACCTACTAAAGGGACATCAACGTTTTTGTTCTTCTCGCGCATTTACCGCACTATCTCGTATTTGTACGCGTGCTTGAAATAAGAACAAGATGAGCTAAACAGTATTAAAAATATAACTAATAGGATCCAAGCTTTTTTTAGCATTCTGGTTTTATATTTAACCAAATTAGACATTTGCCAGCCTAGTCAAATAGGTGCATTTTTTTTTTTTTTTTTTTGCCTTTTTGGGAGGATTGTTTTGTATTTTGTAAGGTGTTTTAATCCTTGCTGGACAATGTCGAACAATATCAAACCCGTTAAAACCACCATACCATTCGCAGAGTTTTTATTTTCTGCAAAGGTACATTGCATACAAAGCAGGTTGTGACATAACAAGTGCCATTTGTAATCTGCCTGGTCTAGGCCATTGATTGTGCAACGATAATTATTAGTGATCTCAAATATTGTTTCTAGCGTAAAATTGTAAGCTTATCTTTATAAAAGGTAATGGGGGAAAAAAGCTCGAAATTATTTCTGTCCTTTCAGGCGATTGCGTCTCCTGATATAGGATTACACCCGGCAGTCAGGCATGCCATCTTGTGCTTTTGTGATTTTGCGTGCAGACGTAGGGTTAACTGGGGGAAGAGGGGATATAACGGTTAACGGTAGATAGGTCAACATTTGTCGAAGTCGACAAGGTGTTTAGAAAAAATATACTTTAAAATTTGGACAAGCGCTCATGTTTCTCCGTTCATGAAAGGGCCATTCAGAGAGGTAAAGATCCGATAGCAAACGTTTGTCGAATGTATGACCATTTTCAACAAATTTTTACATTATGTTCACATAAAACCTGTGCCTCACGTATTTTATGTCTTCGGTTAAGGCTAGTTACAGATTTGGAGATAAAAGTAAAGACCATGCTGTGTGGAATGTCATTCCAGTGGCACAAGACTGGCGTGCTAGATTGTTTTTTTTTTTTGTTTTTTTTTTTTTTGTTTTTTTTGTTTTTACTGGCCTTTGTCATGCAGAAATACGATGTTCATACAGTTCACACGATAACATGTTCACTAGAACGGTGACAAACCGTAGCTTTACCCTCTTGCATGTTGTCTGTTGTTACAGGTACCCAAGACTCTGGAATCGATCTGGTCAGGTGACATCGTTCTTGCTTCGAGTCCAAGTCCCTGTTGTGACAAACCTCGTCCTCACAGTGCGAGGTGGATGACTGCTTCTGTAGGTAAGTCTTCCACTGTCTACTAGTCAAATCCTATCCTGTCTTGTACGCCTGTCAAATATTCCAGCATAACATTAAGAATTAGACTCTGGAAGATAAGACATTCCCACTTTTGTTATTTTTTTTTTTTTTGATATTTTTATTTTCCCTGTGTAGCGGTTTCAAAGGCACCATGTCTTTCTGACTTGCATATTGTACAGATTAAAGGTATGCGAGTAACATTTCCATTTATTTGAGGAAAGCAGTCCACTAGCTTTGTAACTGAAATTCCTGTGACTGTGAAGATGAATTTCATCCCATTGCGTTTTACTCTGTTTCACCTACCCGTACAACGTGAAGTTCATGTGATGTCTTTCCACCCACTTGAACACCTCCCATCATGGGTGTGGGTCTCGTGAGCAGAGTTCACTCAGTATGTGTCGTTATTTTACTCGGCCTTCAGCGCTGGACAGCAACAGATGTTCCTGAAGTCATAGCCTTGTACTTCCTAGATTAATGTTTGTCTTCGGTGTAAATCATTTTTTTAACATTCATCTATTTTATTGTTTTGTTTTGTTTTTGACATCCTTCGCTTTTTTTTAACTTCTTAAAATATTATGTCTGTCCGAGTAATAAGAGAAGTGGTCATTGTGGTTCTGTCTCGGCTTTGTGAATGGATGGTTGACAAATTTTCTGATCATCCGAGAAACGTCAAACAGGGGCATCATCGAGTTGCCAAGATAAACTCGTTTTTTAGAAAATCATAAACTATTGTCTAACCCATCCACCTACCCACCCCAGCCCCCCAAGAGGGACGTTTTCCTCCGCTAAGGAAGACAACTGTCCGCACTGACTGCTGGCTGTTCCACCATTCGTCAAGTTCGAGCCGCTCTTACTTCACGTGGCGGCGGCTGAGGGGGGAAGTTGCCGCCACGAGATGCCGCGTGCAGAGTTTGATTGACACCTGTCAGCTCAAATGATGCTTACAGCCCGGATACAGAATTAATCAGCCGCCCCTGCCCGCGCGGAGGGCAGCGCGCGCGCTCATTAGCGCCAGAACTTTTGCTCTTCTGCTCAGCGGCACGTCGCAGGTCTCGCGGTTCCACCCTGTCAGCGCGGAGTCTGGTTCGTCTGCGTGGATGGGGTTGGGGGGGAAGAAGAGGGGGAGACAGAGAGAGAAAGAGAGGACGGAACCCCTTTGCTTCCTCAGGTTGGAAAGTTTTGCGAGTCTCAGCAGCAGCGTAGGATCCCTAGCTACACCGTCTCCACCCCTACCCTTACCCTTACCCCGCCCGCCCACCCTTTGCTGTGCAGCGCGCCAGGGTGGGTCTTGCAGCAGTACCAGAGCGCTGCTTGCAGCGGCAAGTACCGCAGCGCCCGGCGTGCATGGGTGGAAGTAACCTCCGTGCCCCTACACATTTACAATCTGCCGAAAGTTGGTGGTTGGCGCCGCGTGCAGGCGTCTGGTAACGAACCCCGGCGTCTGGTTACACAACAGCAAAACCAACTCAAGAGGTGGTGATGAGTTTTACTAGATGTCGGTACAGATAGTCAAACAAGAAAAAGGTTTAATCGTAAGTATTTTATATATTTTACGGTTGGTTGTTGTTTTTTTTTTATTTTTTGTTATTTTTTTCTCTAGAGACGGGTATGTGTCTTCTCCGCGAGTAAAAGAATATTTTCGGAACTGTTGGCAAGATTGTTTAATGGTTTAATTTTTTTTTTTAAATCAGTGAGGATTGTTAGAAGTCGTTGAGTGTATAAGGTTGAAAACAGTTTGTATGAATTCGCGGACTGCATCAGAATTTGTAACTTTTAGGACCTTCTATTTTATTAACATTTGGCTGTAAGGGTAAATAAGACGATATGTATATATAGTCTCGGTAAAGTTTGCATGCACATCGTAGAGAGTTCCATGGTGGGTCATATCGTGACATGAGTGGTAGAAAATCTTGTCGGCAGGTTGTCTGGTGTAGGTTAGGCCAGGCACCTCAGTCAGGAGGACCAGGAGAGTCGGGTTAGGCTTTGGACAGCATGAAGGCCGTGCGGCTTGTCACGACAAACCACTCTCATGTCCTTGATGGCCAGACAGCAAACTGGACGCTTGGACGGCCATCTTCAAAGGTAGATGGCTGGGGCTCTGTTTCATTGACCATGAATGCTGTTGTGAAAATGTAAATGTGATCCTTACTACTGTAAGCCATTTATAATATTATGGTCTGTCTAGGACGTGCATATAAACTAAAATGAGGCTGTTATTGTTTCTCTCTCTCTGTGATTTTGAGATCTGCATCAGGACAGCTCAGACACACATATGTACGCAAAACACTAATGCACCCCTTTAATACTACTGGGAAAATTACATAAGAGACCCCAGACCTCTTAATCTCATTACCGAGAAACGGACTGTAAGTTCGATAAAAGATAACACCGATTGCAACAATGGCAAAGACCGTCCGCTCTCCGTGGGCCACCATCTTGTTACCTACAAAACCCGTTAGTGTCGCGTGCATCCCTGTGCCATTTCTCGCGGTGAGGTAATTTCTTTATTGAGACTTAAGTTTGTGATAATAGTGATATTTTGTGTTGGTTACTTTTTCAGCTTTGTTGTTAGGGGTTAGTATTCACAATATGTTCTTGTTTGTAAAACATTTCGACTTCAAACCCGATCTTTGCATTTTTCGCTAAGACAAATACATCAGGCCTGGAGAGAGAGAGAAAAAAATGTGTGCGTTGATCAGAAGGGGAAGGACAAAGGAGGCTGGGATGTGCGGCGTCAAGAAAAGCATAGGAGCGAGAACTGCAGTCCCTTAGGGTCCAAATGAGCCAGACGCACGGTCCGCGCGGCGGCACAGCGGCGCGATGGTCGACAGGCGGAAGCGGTAGGGGAAAAAAAACCTCAGTAGGATCGTGAAAATCTTTCGCATTTAGAGAGCACTGCAGGTTGCCTGATTTCTTTAATTTTTTTTTTTTTTAGCCAGCCCCACATCTCCTCACCTTTTTTCCCTCCTCACCTTTTTTCCCTCCTCACCTTATTTTCGTTCATTGTAAGCGCGCATGTAACAACAATTAATTCAGTTAATTGATTTTTAAATTATAAGAACAAACATATGAATGCATAGCAGTTGAGTACATTGTGTCAACGATCATTGTAAGAAGCACATACTGTGCTGGGTTAAAAAAAAAAAAAAACAAAAAAAAACACATTTTGTCGCAGCATAAATAATTCCTCTCGTTTCTAGCGAGCATCAGGGGAGTTTAATTTTGCTACCAGACGTTCTGTCAGTATCGCAAAGCATCGCTGAAAGCCGCTCTGAGCTCTGGTCGCTAGTCCGCCGTGTGGCTCGAGGCCATGATTGCCATTTCCATCAAAGAGCAGGTTTTTGTTCTATCGATTTTCTGGTTTTAAAAAAAAAACTAATTGATTTCTGATCCTTAGGGGCTGATGTCTCTTGGTGTTCGAAACGACGCTGTTCGCCCAGAACTGGATGCTTGTTCATGTCCTTTTTTCTGGGTTAAAAACAAAATTTCTGTCAATGTGCTTCCCGCTACATCTACCCCTCCCTTGATTCCTCCCCCCTCTCTCTCTCTCCACACCTCTCTCTTTTTCTTCATTCCTCCCTGTTTCCTTCCTACGACTATCACCACACACTGTACTCTCCTTCTGTAAGACGATCAACTAGTGATGGTTGAATTAATGTGAAGCTACTTTGGGAAGACAGTTTTTTTGCCTTTTTCTCGTTTCGTTCGTTTTTCGTTCTTGCACTCACTTGTCATTTTAGCCATGTCCAGCATGGAGACGATTGTTTAGTGTCTGCCATGCAGTGCAAACTCTAATGTCTTCCATTTCTGAACATTTTTCTTTTACTGAAAGAATTCACGAATTCACGAATTTGTTCTACGATGTTGAAACATGTTTTGGTATCTACATGGTATGATCGGAATGAATTCGAAGGTATGCACATATATTTAAATTTGAACCACTGTGTCTTTATTATTTCAATTTGACATTACTATTGACATCAATATGACATTATTGACACATTTCAATGTTCTGCAACACATTCAGAAACATAGAAGATTGAAAAAAAGAATGCAGGAAATGAGTGAGGACTTGTTTCAGAGGGCATTGGAGGTTTTAAGGAAAGCAAGTCTGTTGTTATCAAATTTTCAGTTTGCTATCCCATAAAAACTACAAAATTTCTATCAATGCGACGAGACTAATGAGAGAGTCTCTCTGAGAAGGAGGGAGGGAAGATGTGAATTGCTGCTGATCTGGTGCTAAAAAAAATCGATAGCAAATCACTGTCGAGCCCTTCTCTGCATTCTCTGTGTCGCGTCTTCTCCGCTTTTCTTGTCGTCTTTCCTCGACGACATCTTTTGTCCTCTATCTCCGACTTCCGCAGATGTTCGTACTCGACGACGTTGGAGGCTGAAAGATGCAGACAGCGCCGAGGAGGTCTTCACACCGCCGAGGACATCTTGGCGAGGGCCACGTCTGGTCTCGAGCCGTGAACGGGGCCGTCTGTGAGTGACGCCAAGGGCGTCAACGCGTCCCCAGGCCCCAAGATGGCAGCCTTCTTCACCCGACGAGACACCCGCTAATATCGAAATCGATTTACAAAGCTTTCCGGGAGTGAGCTGGATTCATTCTTTTCAGGGTATCTACGATAGTTTCCACTTGCCTTTTTTTTACCCCTGAGAAGTGTCTTTTTTTTTTTTTTTTTGAAATCTCGGTTGTAATCTCTTCTCGTTGTGTTTCAACTGAACAGAGTCGAAGTGCATATAAGGGTTTAATGTAGCAACGGAAACAACACACATAACCATCTACATGACTTGAACTCCAAACTTCAATGAACCCTTCTCTTGTCTATAAATATTCAGATACTTCCAAATCCACACGACCCACTCTTTTCCTCCGAAAAAATCCAACTCTCCCCGACCCATCCCTCCCGATCCAAGGGAATTGTTCAAAAAAAGAAAACCCAAAATAACCTTCTAATGGAGCGGCGGTGATTGCTGCGATAATCCTGATCAATGCCAGCTTTCATTAGCTGCAATGCTCCCCTGATTCCCCCGACAGCCTCGACTTGAGCAGCAACGACAGGAAAGAAATCTTGAGCGATGGCCGTTCAGGTTTGACGGAATACAATATGAACAAGACCTTATGTTGTCGCTGGTTATCATTAATCAAACGTGTGGCAGACTGGTGGTGGAGGGGGAGAGTGGCTGCAGTGTATCATTGTCGTTTGTTGTTGACGGAGACACATTGTGTTGATGAAAAATAGTCACATGCAAATTACTTGAACAATATCTACACATGAATTAGTGTCTTTGAATTACTTTATTTAAAAACTGAGAAGATTTCAAAATTAAAGTATTTTAGTTTATGATTGAATGAGCATAGTTTAGAACCTAAGGTATGACACGTCACCAACTATTTTCCGCGAGACAGAACACGTGACTGCTTGGAACAGCATTCATCATCACTCGTGAAAGCAGTTTTGCGGCATCTGCCATTGTAGATAAGAAACGCAGTCCTCTGCCAACCAGACAACTGTATCCTCCCGTAGTTAGACGATGAAGGTGAAAATGTCAGCCAGGTTCTTGCTAATAAAACCACCTTAAGGTCGCCAAGAGCCACAAAGTGTACATGTAAATGCTTTTTTAATTCCCTCAAAGCTTTTTTCTAACGCTTGCACCCACATGATGTAGGTCATAGAGTATATTCTCAGGAGGGAGAGAAAAGAACAGAAAAACATGCTAATCGACAAGACTGTCTTAATGAACTCTTTTTGTGAGTCTGCGCCACAAGAAATAAACCGTCCATTGTCGTCAGGGACAAGCACTGTTTCACTTCTGGTTGTTGAGTTCGCCTTCCTCCACCCAGGGAAATCTGAAAATACACTCAGTCTATTAAGTATTGTGGGAATCTAATTACCTTGGACTGGAGAGAGAGAAAAAAAAACAAATTCTGGTCGCGACAGCTGAACTCCAATTAATACAGATTTTTTTTTTTTCGTTGTGGTAAGCAAATGGTTGGCACAGAATTAGTGGGTCTGAAGCCAGACACTGAACTTTACGATATACTCTCAGAAGTCTCTTTGCTCGAGCTCCTACTAGTACCTCCGAGGCAGGGAAGTAGCGAATAACGACACAGTTCCTCCGAGAGTAATTAAGCCTCGTTCTAAAGCTCGCGACGGCCACTCACCTTTCAAGTTTTATCTTCGCTGCCGTCTACACGGAAGCCTCTGCTTTTTGGCTCGGGAAAGGAGCTGGGAAGCTGAGGGGGTGGCCGCCGGCTTGCGACTCTGAACTCGAGGGTAAAAGATGCACGAAGGCCTGGAGGGGGACAAGAAAGGAGGTGAAAAGTGACAAGTGCCTTTGAAGACCAAAATGAGCCTTATCCCATTTTTACACTAGCAGACACGGTTTCAGAAATCGAAGGAGACCTGTTGCAAGCTGCGGGTAGGATCCGGGGGAAGGGGTTGAGGGGGGAAAGAAATGAGGAGACAGTTCGATGATACGAGGGTCTTCGGCGTTGGAATTTCCTTTTCGGTTCTTTCCATTTTCCCCTGACCTCTCCTCTCCCACTGCCGCTCTTCATTTTTGTGTCCTCCATGAAGTTTAATTTCATCCTGCGAATGAAAATTTTTATGCTTTTATACAAGATTAGGTGAAAGATTTTTTCTTTACCAAGTTTTTAAAAAAGAATTTTGGCTATTGTTTTGTGTGATGAAGTAAACAGTTTTAAGCAAATCAAGAAGAAAAATTCGATATGCGGTAGAAAGAGAGAAAAAAAAAGAAAAACAGAAAAGGACTTGTCTATTTATTGACTTGTATATCAGACGTAGTTTTTGGAGCATGTGGATATGCCAATGATGATCGAGAGACAACCAATTATTTACTGATGTTGTGAAAGTAGGACTAAACCTACATGCAGAGCATGGGTAAGGTGAAAGGTCAAGGAGTATATTCAGTCACTATTTTTGCTATTATTAAAAGATATCCAAAACGATATTTTAGTGATTGTGACCTGCAAACGCAGAGAAAGAAATCTGTGTAGGTAAAATATACCTGCCATGGTTGTGTGAATGAGAGATAAATTAACTCTACTAACGATAATAAGTTGAGCAATAAACAGTGTTTATGTTCGTATTTCACTCTCAGCTTTGTCGGATTCCAAGTAAAGAACAAATTAAATGCAGAGCTTCTATCGATCTATCAGTTAGCTTAGCATCTTCGATTCCAGCTTAGCATCGTCTATAAATTCGTCTTTTAACAATAGGATTTCCGCTGAAAGCAATGTGCGTGCAGCTTAAGTTGTTCATTGTGTTCTACTAAAAGTCTCTTTCTTTTAACTTTGTGAAATAAAATTTAATTTAAAATATTTGTTAATAATTGGACGATTTTCTCTCTAAGAATGCAATTTTTTTAAGTGAGCGAATATCGGTGGATATTTATAGTTAGAATTTGCTCAGCACCAATCACTACTGAGCTCGTCATGTGTGTAGACACGTTTCTATTACATATGAACCACTACACTTTTCGCATCAAATTACTCTCACGGGTTTGGATCACTAGTTATTCTGAGTAGTATAAAATGCCATCCGTTTTCCATAGTTATTCTCCTCCCATCCCCATCATCCCCTTGCCTCTCGGATCCTGAGGGCACGTGACCATCACAGCGCCCTCTTACAGCCCGGAGATGCGCTCTAATTTCCTGAGATAATGACTGGCCCCTGGCAAGGTTGTGTCGCCAACAGCAGGACTGCTCGTGCTGGCTGCTGCTGCTGCTGCTGCTGGTGGTGGTGGTGGTGGTGTTGCTGTTGCTGCTGCTGCTGCTCGCGACTTGGGTTACTTGCTGGCCCGGTGTGATGTGTTCCTCCTGGACATCGTAAAATCCTGGAACTTGATGTAAATCGTCTTACGCAAGAACCATTCGTAATTAGAAATCATGGGACTAATGGCTAATTATCTGGCCTCGGAAGCTTGACGAAACAAAATGCATGTGAACACAGGATTGGGTGTTGATCCTAATCCTAATCCCTAAAGGGCGCTTCTTCACTAGCCGTTGTACTGTTGAAGGAAGTTTGCGGCCTTCGGAAGAAACACAACTCTGTCAGAAGAGGACCGATAATGAACATTATTTTTTGTGTGTTGTCGTTTTGTGGATTTGAATGTCGCATTGTCATCTTCATCATTGTCATCTTCGTCGCCTATGTTCTCATCCTCATCCTCGTCATTATCACACCCGTAATGGATGACCGTCGTTGTCATCGCCGTCGTCATTGTAATAGTATTGTCATCGGCAATGTCGCTGTCGTTGCCATCATCAAAACCTATTTGCCTTCCCTCTTTTTTTTCTGTTTCGATTTTAGAGGAACCATTAACGATCTGAGATTGTTTACGTCCCC
Organism: Pomacea canaliculata; assembly: GCF_003073045.1. NCBI lineage: Eukaryota > Metazoa > Mollusca > Gastropoda > Architaenioglossa > Ampullariidae > Pomacea > Pomacea canaliculata. The sequence continues at coordinate 32,818,251 of NC_037590.1, read as the reverse complement.
CAGTTTTGTGTCTATAATTGGTGTCCGTCCTTAGGGACTGCGCAGTCTGTGTTCTTGTAGACGTCCTCCTCAGGGCGCCCTCGTGCTGCGAGTCACGTGGAAGAATTGTTCTCGGAATTTCTAGTGTTCTATGTAGACGGATCTTGCTGATTCTCTAACCCTGTTAGGGTGCACCGAAGGTCATTTCTTAAAGAGGTGGAATGTCGTACTATCTGTACATCTAACACGAGGTCGCCACAATGGCACGCTTGCAGTCCGAAAGAAGCACGAGTACGTGGACAGGACCTTTTGTTCTAATACCCTGAATTTTTTTGTAAATTCTTGGCACGCACGCACTACCAGTCACAATTCCTAAGACTCAAACACGATCAAAATTGAGAAAGAGTCGCGAGTTAACTATTCTGAATGTATAGTTTTTTGTGCGTCCACCTGTGAATATCTCGGTCGGAGGAAAAACGAAGCCGAGACAAGAGCTTCGTTATCGTCCAAACCTCGCGATGGGACGCGACACAGTCGACAGATGGATCTTAATGGCGTCGTCAGATCATGCCGCCTGGACGCTCACTGAGAGAGGCATCACCCATCAGCACGAATCAGCCTCACCCACTACCAACTCCACACATCTCTACTACCCAGACTCCGCCAGACGCTGTGACCTTTTGTGCCGACCACAGTCACAGACCTCCACACCAAGCCAGACACTCACTTATAAGTATTTCCGACTGATGGACCACCAATCGGAGCTCCTGCATTCATCCACGACGAAATAGGGACGGGAAGAATTTTTGTCCTTTCCATTTTCTGTCTACCCCATCCTCCCTTCGTGCACCCGGTCCTGCCGCCAGTGAGTTTTATAATTTACTTCTGCCAACCTAATTTCTGGCATTAAAGGTGATTACGGGGTATTAGTTCGATTAGGAAGGGTTCCTGTTTGTCAAAGCCCCGCGCTGGCTTAAATGTCGGTCCGCGAGGTGTCAGCGCCGCCCTTTCAGCACTTCTTTCAGGGGCTGCTACTCTCGCGCTTCATGCGCGACTGGGCTTGAATGCGGCCCCTTGCTCGCCGCACCACTCCGCGGAGAGGTAATAGCGCGGCTGTAAAGGGGTGTAATCGGCCTGACCTTGGTCCTGTTGGCCGTGTCGCTCACGCTGACGTGTTTATTACTCCTCAGCCACCCCGCTTGGCTTGCCACCCTCTCCCCACCCCACCGTCCCTCCGTCTCCGTCACAGTATTCACCCTGAAAATGTTTCAAGGGAAAGCGCCGACGGACTTATTTATTCGATGTACGCGATGTTTTTAGCGCCGTTAACCGGGTACCGATGAAATTATTCAGCGTGGAGGTTGCAGATGGACAAGGCCAAGAATTGTTTCTTTTGTCCCTAACGGAATGGTTGTCTCGGATGATGAGGCTGTCCCTCCATCTCTTTCACTCGCTGATTCACTCGGTGTAGAGTTAAGTGCAATAAGAACGGGTCCAGATAAGTGTATTAGAGAAATGTTTAAAAAGCTGAGTGGTCCACCGTGTCTAAGGCGTGGATAGTGGAAGGTGGAGTCCTGCCATCTCCTTCTGTCGCTTTTATCTCTTCAGGTTTCTGGTAAACTAACCTGTTAGTCGGCTTTTACAGCAAGGCCTGTGGGACTAACACCACGAGGTACAAAGCCTACTATTTAAATTGTGAGTAATGAAAGCGAAGCTGACTGTGTCGAATTTTTTGCTTTTGGTCTTTGCTAAAAACTAAAATATCGCCGGTTCCAGGGACAATCTATTACTTTTCTTTATTCCTCGTGTTGATGCCATCTCCACGTTGCTGTAGGAATTATTTTTCAATTACAATGCATTCACCCTGATTGAGCTTGCAGTGGCGACGACTAGGTTTAATGTCATTTCCCCCTGTTGTTGATGAGATTAACCATCTCCACCAACAGCACCCTCCACCACACCCAGGAGACTACAATTAGCATATCAGACAGGCTTTGTGTACCCAGAGTGATGCGGACTGTAGTATATCTTGGTGATCACCATACACCCCGTCTCATCGGCGTAATCGCAAAAGTTAGGACCTAGACACGTTGTCTACTTTTTTTAAAACTGAATCATTAATTTTTTTAAAGAGTAGGTCTCGTGGACGTTTTTTGTTGCTGAATTGTTTGCTGTTCCTTCCTAATCTTTCTCTCGTTCCCTTTCCTTCTCTACTAAAAAAGAAAAATAAGCACAATAGTTTTAGTGCTTTTTTTTTCCCCTTCTTTATACTCCCTGCTCTCCTCTGTACGACCTAGTCCCTTTTAGACTTTCAATGTTTTTCCTTTCTTTCTTTCCTGCCTGTCGGACTCGATTAAGCAGTTGACGTAGAAGTCGCGTTCGCAGTTAGGAGCTCACGTCTTCGCCTTCACTTAGCTCTAACATTCTTCCTTCGTTAAAGAGAAAAACGACTCCTTTCGAAGCTCACAAAAAGCTTTTACGGACATTTTCTTCTTGCCTTTCCATCTGCCGGTCCTCTCAGAAGTTACTGACAAACGGTGACTTCCGCTTGCACCACGTGCCACGTGCTCCCAGACTATAATTAGCTTCGAAACTTTGCTCGTAAATGTCACGGCACCGGTCCTTGTCAAAAATTATTTAAGTTTCTTTTCCCATTAGCTTAAGTTTAAGAGCGACGACTTGGGTATCTTTCCCCTGGATCTGTCGTAAAGGTAGGGAGGAGGGCGGGGAGTTGAGTTCCGACCCTCGTGGGTTACGTGAACACTTTGTTCACTGAGCGACAATGGCCGTGAAGACAGACGACTTAATGCAGTCCTCCGATGTCCTCGGCATCAGTGAGGAGGTGTTCGAACAAATCATTCCATACGATTGTTTTTACGACTGTTAGTTAATTTATTTGCAACAGCTCGTCGACAAAGAGTCCTGAATGTCAAGAAAGGAAAATAATTGCAAGGTACGATGGGCGAAAAGGAGAGAGAGGAAAAAATATAGCCTTGATGGTCACGTGACTGCCTCGGCTTTGTCACGGTGACTTCTGTGTGAGACAAGAGAGAGAGAAAAAGAACTTTCTTTTCATCGTTTTATAATGACGAGGTTTCCCCTGGTTTTTGTATGAGCAGAAAGATGGTTAGATTCTTGAGCCAGGTATTCACATCTATGCGAGCGTTCCTACACTGAAAACGTGTAAGAATTTTTTTTTTTAATTTCTTTTGAAATATGTTCCTAGGATCCCACAAAAAATGTAAAACATGTTTCGGAGTCAAAACGAATTGTCATAGTGCAACAGCCCATCTGTATTTACGGATTAAATCAATCTAAAAGAATAGGAAAAGAAATAGTCCAGACAGGACATACCACACCTGCCATAATAATAATAATGCAAAATTTGTAAATTTGCGAACTCGCACTCCTAACGAAACATGGACAGCTTACGAGGGACAGAAGAAAAAGACAAAATATAAACTACCGAAGGAGAAACAACAGAGCCAATGATGAATAATAAAGAGAGATTTAGCAAACGCAAAGAGGAACCAAGTAACGAGGACTGAGAGTATGGTGATCACGCTAAAGGACAAGCAGGGAAGTAGCAATAAAAATAAAAGAAAACAAGAGGACAACAATTATCCTGAGCACTAGCAGAAAGTGGACAATTGCATAAAGGTTTCGTTCACACTCAGCTGTCGGTTATTTACAGAACAGTACACCAGGGGCATAATGTTTTGACTTCTTTGTTTACATTCTGCTCTCAAGAGATGTTGCATAGATGAGTGGTTCATGCAGACTCCGCACAGCATGTATCAACGCCCAGACATGCACAAGCTCGGGTGCGGGGTACCATGGCAATTATAAGCCGGGATGAGAGATGCCTGCAATGACAGCAAGAATGATCTCTTGGAACGTGTTTACAATGGCGCCATTGTTCAAAAATTAGTCGAGGATGGTCCTAGTTACTTTTTTTTTTTAAACAAATCATCCAGACTTGTCTCGCAGGCAAAACATCACGTTGAAGAACCGTTAAGAATAGGTAACTGAGTGGCTGGCGTGTGTGCGTGTGTGTGTGCGTGAGTGAGTGATGGAGGGAGAAAGAGCGGCATTTCAGTGCTTCTTTCATTCGTTAGTCTTCGCTCACGACAGTCGACAGCCCGTCTGGCCACGTTGAGCATCTTTTCTCAATGTTGGTAACGATGCCAGACAGGCCATCCTCCAAGAAAAAAAAAAAAAGCGATGACCCCGAGAGTAATTATGGCTTCCTCGTCTTCATCCAGAGACCTGTCCATCCACCCGCTCACCTAAGGGTGCCTTGAGCTTCGCTTTTTTTTTTTCTTCTTCTTCTTTTTTGCAGTTACAGAGTTTCGACGATTCCCATTTTCTGACTCTCCAATGACAAAGAATTATTTTTTGTGAAGATCCCTTTTCTTGATCGGGAAAATGTTATCGCATGTGACTATAGGAAATTTTTTCATGACGATCATGGAGAAAGTGTTAAGCAGAGTATTAGATGTCTTTGGTGAAGATTCCTCATGCTTCTCTCATCTAGTACATGGGCATGCTCCATCTCCGTCTGTGTGCAAGACGCCTGCGTGCGTGTGTGAGCGCGTGCATGCGTGTTTGTGCCAGTTTCCTTCACTGCCCTTTTCACTGCCCTCTCAGTTTTCCCCGTCCGCTCGGATGGACGGAAGAGCGCAAGGGGCAGGAGTGATAATTCAGTTTTGATTAAGTTATTTGCGTGTAAAATCATTTCTCTGAGTCATCCGAGTCACCATCACGACCTAACCTTATCGGGAGACAAGCCCCCCTTCGGCCTCTCTACCCTTTCTCGGTGCCCACCCCCAGCCCCACACACCCATCCTTCCGCACCCAGCAGCAACTCGCCCTTTCCATCTACCCCCTTCCACCTTTTTTTGCAGTCTGCACATCCCCCCACCCTCACTTTTTCGCCACCACCCTTCCTTTTTACCATCCTCTCTTCACTGTGCTGGCCTGGGGCTTGTCGAGGGGGAGGGGAGTAGTTGCGGAGGGAAGAAGACACTGAACTGACGTCACAATGGCATCCCGTCATGTCAAATCAGTATGCTAATGAAGTTACTCTGATTGGACCGGACAGGGTGGAAGGAGGATGCCGGGGGTGTCGACTTCTGTTTCCAGTCTCTCTCACTCACAGACGCACGCACGCACGCACACAAACACTTTCTCAGCTTCCCACCTCCATCCTAACATCTTCGGAAGCCGTTTTCAGCGAACGTCGGAAGTAACACGACCAAGTGATGCGCGTGCGTGGATGGCGCAAGTTCTCATTGAAAGAAACGGGATTTTAAATCCTTTAAATTATCTAAACCTTGTTTAATTTATATCTAATATATACTTGTATATAATTTTGGACGAGATTTTGCTAAAGGCGTTTCGGTTCTCCTCTATAATGCAGTTTGTCCTCTTATCACCTTTCCCATTGGAAATTGGAGTTCATCATGATGAAGATTGACTTCCAGTGAATAAGATATTTATTTTTAATATTTTTATTCTATTATAAGCAAACTTTTTGTCTACTAAAGTAGACTTGGCTTTTATTTTAATTACAGTGATGGCTTTGTATTACTTTTTGTGACTGGCGGACCGTGAATGTCTTGATATCCTGGACCGCATATTTCCGGTGATGTGGACCGAACATTTCCCTCGATAATCTTCCCCTTGTTCTTACGAGGCTAATAATCTAGACCTCTACACATATATTGGACATAGAATTTTTTTTTAAGATTGTAAGGTTTGGTCCCAGGAGTGATTACACTTACGAAGTCGATCAGTACTTTTTCGGCGACCGTTGTCGATGTCACCTTTGACCCCAAGGCTATTCATACTCGCTTTCGGCTTTGTAGCCCAGATTCCACAAGCTGTCTGGGGGCGAGCATCATGCTCTCAGATCCGTAGTGTGCTCAGGTTGCTGGCAGTGGTCTGGCTGCTCGCTGGCCCCAGTGAAGATGTATGAAGTTGTGCGCCATGCTACACTCTCCAGACCACGATTGGACGCGGCCTCTTGAGGTGACCCGCGCCCGATGGGTTCAGCACTCGTCTGGCGGCAGGCGCCAGAGATTACGGTGAAGCAGATGGGTGAAGAAGGTTGGAGAGAACTCTCGAGGTCCTGTTCAGTCAGCTTGGAGCTAAAGGTTGCTTACTGTTCCATTTCAAATAGGTCTGTACTCGTGCTAGTACCTAAGTAATGTCACATGGGGGTGGAGAGGGAAAAGTAATGAAAGAGAAATGCAAAGAATAGATATAAAAATTTTCCCTTTTTTTGGTAAAAAAGTTAATAATAATAATAATAATAATATGTTGGGGGTTCTAATGTGAAGATGTGTCTTAAGATAAGCGGACAAGGTTCCTTCTTAACAGGACACACATCACCGAATACCTGACTATAGTTGACAGTTTTAAAAACGATTACATGTCACATTGGATTAACGTTTGACCAAGTTTCTTTTATGAGCGTTGGGTACACGTTTGTCCCCTGGTTTATCCTGTTAATAATGTGTATTAGAAAGTGTATGCAGCGAGGAAGTAAAAAGACTTGGGAAGCCATTACTGATGTAGAGATTAGGAACGTTCGTCGTGTCGCCATTAAACTTTTCGCACTTGTTTCCGAGCATTACTTGTTGGCACGAGGTGAAACCCAAACAAATACTGACCATTTCCGGATGTGAACCCACAAAACTTACAGATCGAACAAAGGTTGTCTGCTACACAAGGAGACATATCTTGACCTCTGGTCAGCGGATGGGTGTTACTGTATGTTTAACTGTCTTTCGTCAAACGAACTCCTAAACCCAAAGAGGTTCTAGATAAGCTTTCGGTCAACTCTCCGAAAACCTGTCATCTTTCGCCTAATGGACACCTCTCTCTCGTGTTCGCTCTCAGTCCTTACACTCCTTCTCCTCTAGCTTTTATTAGGCTACTCTCGAGCCCCCCACCTTCAACCCTTGGTGACGCACCACCCTGTACTCTCCACCCCACTCCACTACCCAGCACTCACGAACACACCTTGTCCGTACCTGTGCCTAGTGTTACCTGCACGCTGCCCGTAATGTTCACGACAAGGCGGCCCGTGGCCTCATTAGCTAAAGGGTAAACGCTGGGTGGCGGGCCCCTCTGTGTCGTGTCAACAAGGAGTTCAATGGCGCAAATACACCGTCAGCGTGGTTCTCCACATTCCCTCCCCTCCCCCTTGTAGACAGTTCCTTATGAAGCATTTGGGCTACCCCTCCTCTGTTCCCCCACCACAACACATACACGCACACGCGCACGCACTACACACACTCGCTCACTCGCGCCACTCGGGTGCTTTGGCAAAGTAACCCGTTTTTGTGTAGTTTCGGGTGTCGGGTTGTAGTCGTCTGGGGTACCGGAGTGCGATTCAGCAACGTTCTCTGCGGTTAAAAACAAACTCTTGAGTTTTTTGACACCCGTGATAGACTGAAGGGGGAAGGGGTGCGCAGCCAGATTTGCATCTTGATTTCCCCCACCCCAACACCCGTCATTCCACTGCTACTACCACTCCTCATTACAAGGGTTCGGGCCTTCCTACAGGGGCTAGCATATCTTGCTCCTTTGTGAATCGCGAACTCAGATGTTGAGACGCGAGATTTTTCCGAGAACGGTAGGTCTCTCTCTCACAACCACACACACAAATACATCATTTCACTCAAATCATTCGCCACCCGTAATATCGCCTACCCGATATCTGCAAAAGTTAACCAAGGATCATATACCCTCTCTCAACAGTAATGTTGGTCGGATGGCTGCTGAGATAACGAGTTGGCACTAAACATTTTTTTTTCCCCCACATGCTATACTCATGCTCACAAGTAGACATTGGATGTTGGTGTGTGTGTACCCGTGCTGTCACACTCTCCGCCGCAGCGTCGCTCTTGATTCAGCGGGTCGACCTCGCGTGCTGTCGGGGTCGTCTGATTGGCTGCGACGGCGGCGGAGACTGGCGATGTTAAGAAAGTCTGACAGGAAGTTTTATGCCTAAACAAAATATCACATTTATACCTCGGCACTCTTAGAAGTGCATACCAGTTAGTGGCGAAATCTGGTCTTAAAAGTATCGGCTATTCTCTCTCTCTTTTCTATTTTTGCTATCAATACTTGGTGTCGATACTTTGTGGTGATGGCGGTGTTTGTGGTGGTGGTGATTCAATGATTGCAATACGTTACTTTAACATACGTTTTAATTTTATATAGGCATAATAAGTATGACATGCATTCAGTAAAGAGCTGAATGTGTCTTTAATGTAAACTAGACTACCACCTATTATTATTAATTTTTTTTTTATTATTATTATTATTATTATTATTATTATTATTCAATTAAGATTTTCCTCGCTTTTTGGAAGCTTTTACTAGCCCTACTGTCTTCCGCGCGCCCGCACACACACCAAGTCAGAGAGATAGATGAGGGAATAATGTAAATAATTGCCTTTTGCATCTTTTTCCAAATAAATATTTAACAAACCTCATAAAAATATTTTCGGTGGTAGAGAGATGTTTATACAGATCGAGTACACATTACTAAATAACACATAGAACACATGTGTGCTGTGGAAGGTGGAGTAGAGGCCGTGCTTGCAAGATTTTATAACTTCTTGTGAATGTTGACTGTCCGGCCTTACCTTTCCCTCTTATACTCCAAGTGTCATCAGCATTTTTTTATATTACTCTTCAGTCACTGTGACACGCTTGTGTTTGCCTCGATAAAATGGAATTTAATTATCATTGTTTCATAGCTGTAAGGCGTGAGTGCATGTGTGTGTAAAACTTAATATCTTAGTCTTTGAGAAATCCTGCTCGGCGGTAAGTACACTGGTGTAGTTCTTTTACAGCCAGGCTTGATTTGCTTGTCAACACACGACTCGTGACAATACCTAATGTAGAGAAAACAAACACTACCCGTGAACCGAGCTTTTATGACCACGACAGCGAAGAGCAAACTAGAGACAAGTTCGGAAGAATTGTTCTTATGATCTGCATGGAAACGGAAAGCTAGGGAGTTGACAGGCAGTTGATATCTCGAGTTGACAAACATGAGTGTTTGCAGCAACTTGTCCAGCTTCTGAAGTGGAAGTTAAAGGCTCTATCGTTATGACAATCCCTCTCTACCCGACCCCTGTCTACCCGACTCCTCTCACAGCCTACCTATGACCTACGCAGTCTCTGTACTCACGACTGGTGGTACTCACACATCGATGACCGTTTGTTCCTGAAAACAAAACGAAAAAAAAAAAAAACAGAACTAGCGGAGAGGGTTCTCTTCCCTCCCCAAACTGATTTATGATTGTACTTGATGCTTGGATAAATAATTGTTGTATTATTTTTGTCGATTTCTCTTCTCGCGCACGTGCACTTGCACGTTCCCACACATATTCACACTGTTCAGAGAGGGACAACATGTTTCTTCCTATAAAGCATTCTCAAGCTTTTCCTTATTATCAATGTTCCTGAGTATGATTTGATAAGTGTCAATCGTAAAAACAATTCGCTGTTATTTTTAGTTGAGATGGCGCTGGTGTTTTGAGTTCGTCAATAAGTGTTTCCGGTGACCCCAAGAGCGCCGCAAACAGCAGGTCATGGCTGCCATAACCACTTCCGCCAGTGAGCTCTTCTACCATACACAACATCCACTTTGAGGCAAAGCTTGACGACTTTCAACAAAGTGAACACAGCTTTGCTTTGCTGGTACTCTGACCACTAGAGGGTTCATGTTCTGTTTGTGCAAAACGCCGTGGGAGTTGTTCGGTAACTTTTAAAAGCTCAAGACAAAAACTTTAAAGAAAGCTCACAAAAAAGTTGTAAAAAGAAGTGTCAGGCCGTTATCTAGAAACGGAACCCCACGCCAAAAAAGATTTAACACCAAATCCCTCGCATATTTCGGCAGCACATTCCACACTCCCTTTCTCTGACGGTATCCTGGATTAGGAAGTCTTTCCCCTCAACCAGGGTGGCATGGAAAGTTGGGGGGAATCTCCATCCCTTTTTTTTTTTTTTTTTAAGAGTAATCTCGGCCGCCTAGGCTTTACACGCTCCCCGATATCTAATGGAGTGCTGTTCACCCCTAACAACATTACCGCGGTCCCCCGAGCAGCGGGCCGCCATGTTGTTGCCAAGACCTCTTTGTGTCGGGCGAGCTCTCCGCTGGCGGAGGAAAAGACGCTCAGCGCCGTTCCTGGTAATTACCTGTTCGAACGTCATCAACGGCTTCTCGGGTCTGGCGCTTGGGCTGCGAGTGCGAAATCCTTTTCACCAACTAATCTGCTACCTTTCACCTGGGATTTCTTGCTGTCTTCGTCTTCCTTCTCCTTTCTTGTCGCCATCATTTTTTCCCAACTTCCTGCTTCAGCTCGGAAATGCGTTGCATGAGTTTTTTTGTCATCTTCCTCTCCACACCCCAGAAGTATTTGAACGGTCTTAAATGGATCCTAAATGTTCTGGTGGTTATACTTCGCAACCTGGCTCAAACAATTTTTGGCCGAGACTGCAAGGAATGTAACCATACTGCTTTGAAAAAAAAAATTACACAGACCATTATTTTTGAATTTTTATTTTAGAAATTTTCTCCCAGATTTTTGCAGGTTTCAGAGACTATGGTGGATTTGTCCCAATGCAATTAACTAAAGGTCCACATGTCATGGACTTGACATCCAATAATGCGACTTATATCATCTTTAATCGCTGCTGAAGGTCCTGTACTCGAGCCTCTGGTCCACGTGGGGCAACAAGCACGACCGGCTTTATATTTTATTTATTTATCTTTTTTCTTTGGCAGCAAAGCTGCATCGCTTGCTGTCCAAAAAAAAAAAAAAAAAAAAAAAAAAAAACCAACAACAACAACATTCACACACACTAAAAAAACTAACTACCCGATCTAAGCATATGTCATCAACTCAAGGGTAAGGCGAAAGCGTCGCACCTGTCACCGTATTTGCACCTGTCTGACACTCGAGTGTCAACGGATGATGTAATGACCGAGCTGGCAAAGACTTGGCCGTGGTGTTAGCATCCGTCAAAATTTAATAGTCACACACCTGCTGACATGTGTCAGCCTACCCACCTCCTCATCCTCAACCTGTAAATACATTTAACCGCTGTAGCTAAAGCTAGCTGCACTAAAACTTGTTACACTGACAGCTCCCCGGCACAGCCATCTAATTGACAACTCCTTTGTGCGCGATCACTTTGCTGTAGTCAAGAGCCATTAAAGTACCTTCACGCTTCTCCGCAGTTTGTCAGCCTCTTCCCCTCCCCGGGGGAGTGAGGGACCAACAGCTGGTGTTGGAGAGGAGGAGGAGGGCAGTCAGGGAAAGCACGTTGTTAGGATGGAGTTTAGGGATTTACTGTGACTGTTACTGGCTAAGTCTACAGTAAGTCCAGCCTCATCATGGTCAAGCTTAATCGATGGCGATGGCTCTTTAACGTTAGGATCACGTGACTTCATCTACATTGAAAGCGTGGCAAGACGAGGAAAGAGTGTTGGACCTTTGGGATAAAGGAGTTTAAGCGGGTACAGGCTTGGTACCTTTGTGTGGGTAGCTAGGGGTTACGATGTGTTCGAAAGGTAATGAGGTGGGACCTAGCCCTGGCCTTTGAAGGAGTTTGAACTAAAGAGAAAAAAAAAACTCACACCCTAGGGTTTGTGAGGTTAACAACAATGAAGACAGGTTGGCAGTGAAATCATGTTGCTTCTTGTCGGTACACTGAACCCTGGAAGCACAGCTGATGAACAACTGTACACGTTTCTAGATAGTGGGATGACATTCTTTTTTCTTCATGTTTTTGGTCGGTCCTTCGTTCGATCAACTCAACCGTAGATCATGGTATTTGCTTAACGCTCATGCTGGAATAACAGTGTAACAGCTTGAAGAAAACCACCGATGATATAATTGTGCCATTATCTTCAAGTCAGCTTAGACCTGTCATGTGGTTCAGTTGTGTCACAGTGGTCCTGTCGTGGTAACCTTTCCCACTGTCCCTTTCCAAGACAACAATACTCTCTTCAAGCCCTCAGCGCTGACAGTTCTGGTCTTGCGCAGTGAAACGCCTCCAACAGCTGGTGGAGGTCGCGGGCCTGACACTTGTCCTTCTCTTCAACACCTTCCCAGGCTCTCGAGGGCCCCTGTCGGCGTCCACTTGAACCCTTTCAGCCACGTCTACTTAATGACACGCTAATAGACTACCGTGCCACAGTCCCTCTAATCCTCCAGCTCCCATTGCTAACCACCTCATGGGTCTGAGCTCATTCACCTGTCCAATGAGTTCCCCCACTGCCCAGCTTTGGCCTCCAGGTGTCGGACTTCGTACACCTTGCACCACCTGTAGGCTTGAGTTGTTTATTGTTTGAATGTCAATTAAATTTCTCTAAACAACGTGTTTGTGTGCGTAAAAGAAAACGAAATCTTGATCTTGGGTGTTATAGAACCGACTGACCGGGTACTACTGGACTAAATGGCAATGATTGCCGAAATTGTGACAATATTTGCATTTAAAAATAAAAAAACAGTAAAACTGTCGGTCACATCTTCGAGTTACTGGTTAAGAGGTAGTTTACTTATGTTTTTCAACAGTCAAAATAACTAAAAACACTTCAAATGTTCAAGTAACTATGTTGGTTCAGCATCGAACCAAACATGTTACAGCTAACTGGTCGGGTAGAGATGGACATGGCAGGTGATACACGCAGCAAGTCTCGGTGGCTCAGCAGGAAAGCCCAGCGGATCATCTCATTAAGCGGTGGACACGACAGCCAGACGTCGACTTCAATCGATTGACCCGGATGGTGACATCACCCAGCTAATGGCGCTAAGCCCCTCTTTCCCCACCCTACCTTTGCTACCACTGTCCACCCTTTAAAACCTCGCTCGGTCACTTGTTTGGGATGGGAGTTCACTGATTGCCCTCGTGTCCGACCAGACAGGACCACACACCGCTGCTCCCTGCAGCTGAGCTCTTGTAGAACACAATACACTCTCGTTATCCCCAAGTCAAGTCTGTAGGACGAGGGCTGTAAGGGCAGGTGACTGGGTGGGCGTTGTCGTCATCAACAGTCCTTTTCTCAGACTTTTTAAACATCTTATAAGTTAAGACCGATTTTGGTTCGTTTCCCTGGTTATGTGGCCAGTACTACACTTCTTTTGTTTTGGGAGTCATTGGCGAATTTAGCTCCCATATATGTCCAAAGTTCTCCAGACCACATCTGTTGTTGTCTGCACGAGTGTTTGAAAAGAATGCTCCTATGTCGTATTGGCATCTACATCAATAATCCTTCGCAATGAACTACTACCGAAGAAACTTCTTGAAGGCATCAATGTTTTATTGAGGCTGCTTCCGAGACAAAAGACCTTTGGAGGAAAAAAATCTTTGTGGAGACGAACTGAGCACGCAGGGGTTCCTACTTCTAGCCCGTGATGGCTCTGGAAATTTGTTGAGGAGTGGACGATGGAGTTTCAAGACTGGAGGGTAAACAAACCCGCCCAACCCGACTGCTGCTGTCTGCAAAGTTGTTTTCTGAAATCGTTTGTTTTGCCGACACCATGCACCTGACAGATATATTGATTATAAATGCAATAAGGAAGCTGGGAAAAAAAGAAACAAATTTAATGTATTTAATGTCGACATTATCGCATCACTCGCCACTAGAAATTATATGGCGAAGCACAGAGGGGCATCCTCACAATAGAGACGAATAAAATAAAAGCAGAAATGATAGACAAAGAATTTTTTTTATTTACCGTCTTGAAACGGTCGAAAAAAAATAAATGGATGCGTGCCTTCCCATTTATTCATTCGTTTCCGCAACATTAGCCTTCTGTGATTTTAAATTAAAATGAGCTTAGAAATGATAAAGGCAATGATTTTCTTTCAAAAATTGTTTTCTGAAAGCAGTGAGAGAACGTGATTAATAAATAAACGAATGAAGTGAATCAGCAAATGCGGCCAGATGATCTGGGACCGTGCCACTACTCTGGCACCGGCACCTGACTCGCCCTCCACAGTCCCTCCCTTGCTTCTCTTCTTTCTCGGCCTCTTCCTTCCTTTTCTGCTTTCCCCTCTTGCCTTGTTCTTCTTTTTATTTTAATTGTATTAATACTGATTACGACTGCTTTCCTGTACTTTTCGATGAGCTTTCATCAGTTACAAGTGATTGATAATGCCGCGAGTACACTTGCCTCTGATTGGATAAACTCAATCGATTACTGCGCAGCTGTTTTGTTAACGTGCCTGGAAAACTGGTTGCTGATGTTTGATAAACTGGCGCGGTGTCAACTCGATTACGGAATGACCCTCCGTCTCCCCCCATGGCCTCCCCCCTCTCCCACACCCTTCACCAACCTCTCCTCCCCGTCTGACGTCCCCTTGATTGCTTACAGCCGCGCGAGGCACAACAGCTCGCGAGGGCGTCGTTGTGCAGCTCGTGAAAAAAGTTCGCGCCTCCGCGGAGAGAAATAGAGCGCTCGAAATATGATGGCAGTGATGTCTGTAGTGGTGTCGGCGGCAAAAATATTTTGTGTCGTTATGTTTAAAACCTTTTTTTTCTGCTAGTGTGTAGTAATTTTTTTAAAATCATTTTATATTTTAAATGTTTAGGGTTTGTCTCCCCTGCTAATGCCCACCATACAGTGATTAGTAAATAATTTTTGTTGTTTGGACATACTTCCTGGGTCACGTGTTCGTCTTTCGGCAGTCTTCGTGTGCTGCTCGCCACAGCGTGACTGTGAGTGACATGAGCGGGTGGAGCAGGGAGGGTGGGTGCGTGTGAGGAGGAGCGTGTCGCACATCACAGCTTTGTCAGAGTCTCGAGCTGCGACTGAGGAGCACGACCGTGACCCTAGCTAATCTGATTTCACGGCTCTAGACTGACACTGTCACCTTCCTTCCTGCAGCCTGTCAAGGTGGGAAGAGGGAGGGATGGGTAAGGTGGTTGTATTTGTAGGATGGTGGTGGTGGCTGGAGGGATGTACGTGCGCACGTCCATGCATCAGTTGGAGTTAAAAGAATGGGGGTGTGTGTATGGATGGGGATGGTTGTAAAGAAGAGAAGAGATTTTAAAATAGCCTTATTATAAATTAAGTATAATTTAAGTAATTTTGCATTTGTTTATATTTGTTTAGACCGCCGTGTACAATTATACAAATAAAGTCCAATGCTGAGTGAAATATTTCAGCTTAAGATTGCCTTTAAAAATGGAGGAATTTTTTTTTTTCTGTAAACAGCGGGCAGATGGCAGCTTTGTAGTTCAAATTTTCACCACATGCTTTAAATTTTCTTGCAGTGAGTTTCTGAAATGATTTGTTTTTAAGCTTTCTTTCCTATAGGTCTTGACACGTTTTATCAATATTTCTCTTTTGTCGTCTTTATTATAAAATTAACGAAGATAGCCACAGACATGGGTTTGTTCCTTCATATATTTTAAATTGAATTATTCTTCTTTTTTTTTTCATTTGATTCTCTTAAACAAAATTAAAACATTTTAAATGATACGAAAAAGTAACAGTATTTATAACATCGATAACATTTTAAAAATAGGGGACTGATGACCGATTCAGTGGAACAGAATGGTTCCACTAAAGTGGTTTCTTGAATCTTGTGAGCATCGTCTATCGAATCAGTCTTGGGAGGAGAAGGAGGAGGAGGCCTCTACAGTCGGGGATTTGGGGGCGCGGGAAGTTGAGCGAGCGAAGGCGCTGAGGGTGTTGGTGACAGGAAAGAGATAAGAAAGCGGAAGTCTGGGATCAGAAGGGAGGCTCAAGGTAGGAAGAAAGTGCTAAGGCGGGAGGAAGCCAGGAGAGAAAGAAGTGGCTTCTCTTGCATCCAGAAACATAGGGGTGGGTGGGTGTGTATATGTCGGACTGAAAGACTTTTTTGCCTGAGTAATAATTGTGCTCACACTGAATTAGGGGCTGGGATGGCAGTCGAGGACTCTTACCCAGCCCCACGAGGGGAAGGAATGTCAAGCACCCACTGCCAGCCGACAGAGGTTGAAGTGGGTTGAGAGTAGGAGGGTGGAGGAAGACGAATATAGTAAGAGATGGGGGTGGGTAGAACAATTTTAAACCGTTTAACTACAGGCCAGGGAATAGGAAGACAGCAGGTAAAATGTTGTAAACATACACGACATATTTGTACCCAACACCTTTGATTGTCACTAATGATAATTATGGAGATGATACAAGTCAAGGGGACGATGGATAAGCTAGTAAAGACTGGAAATAAGTAACTCAAAACCTCTGACCACAGTATAACCCAGACTGCCACACAACTGCCTTAAAAAAATTAGACGACATAGAAAAAATTTTTCCACCTGAGATTTTTTTTTTGGGTGCCCATCTCTTTTTCTCTCTTTCTCTCTCTCTCTACCCTCCACATCACATCCACCCCTCTCCTCAAATCAAACCATGTAGGATTTAACTCCCCTTGCCACACCATGCGGCCTTGATCGTCGTGACCTTTATTTCTGTTAAAACTCATTTTCTGCTCTGCTGCTCTTCGATGAGTAGAGAGAAAGAACACGTATCCTCTCCCTGCTGCTATTTAACTGTTGGAATCCTTTAAATTGTCACTCATCTTCAGAGGATTACAGGCTCGCTCTTGATAACATTTTGCCCTACCCGCTTTCGCCTTAGAATTTTTTTCTCTCCCCTTCCATCAACGGCCTTTGAAGACGGCGGCTGTTCTTACATCGCTGTAATAGCTATGAAATTTTAAAGGGTGTAAGTGGCTTTGTTGAGGTCTCGTTGGGGTGGCGGGTAGGGTATGGGGTAGGGGAGGCAGCGGCGGAGGAGGTAGAGGGGGAGGAGAGAGGGTCCACCGAGGTCCCGGTGTGTGTGTGAGAGAGAGAGAAGGAGGCGGAGGAGGGCGAGACCGCGTGCAGTTTGATGCACATTAATGAGAACACAACACCGTGTCGGCATCGCGCGCCTCTAATCTCTCGCCTCAAACAACTTTCTTTACGAGACAGGCCGCCACTCAATCCCACGGCGGCATGAAACGACGACCTGTTTTCTTTGTGTGTGTTCATCAACACTTTTGTTGCTGTATTTATTTCTTGATGTTCTTCCTTCAAGACTGAGGTCGCGTTCGTTTGGGGTTGTTTTTTTTATTATTATTTTTTTTTTATTTTTTGCTTTTTTTTTGTTTTGTTTTGTTTTTTTGTTTGTTTGTTTGTTTGTTTTTTGGGGGGAGGGTAGAGACGGGTGCGTGCATACATCTTAATAATTATAACCAACTAGAAAATTTCTCTTACAAAAAAAAACAACAAACAACAAAACCCATATATTTTCTCAATGTCGAAACCATCCTTCCTTTCCAGACGACTTGTTTATTTACTCAGTGTTCCAAACATCTTGATCTGTTTGTCCAGGTTATTATTCTATTTGTTATTTTTGGTAATCGTATTGATTGAAAATATGCTTAATTGTGATTAAGATTGGTTAATATAATTATTTTGATTTCCTTTGAGGGAAATGTTTGTCATGGCTACAAAGAGAGATACCCGCGCACTCACATCGGAGGAGCAGGGAGGGTAACTGAATCATTTAGGAATCGTGACACTCACATTATCCACCTCCTAATGTTTCTCTCTTATCGCCACAAACCTCGCGTCCACTAACCCCTCACCTTGAACTTTCTCAGTGCCTGTCTCTCCATTTTCCATTGATTAAAATAAAAAACAATTTTGTATTTGTCTGTGAATGGACTAGGCATTGAATCACTGTTTGAACACCCAAAAAATTGAAAGCAAGGGTTTTCTTTTTTTTTTTTTTTCTTTCCTTTTTTACGAGTGAAGTCTGTGTAAAGAACTCTGTCTACTCTTCCCCTCCTTCTCCCTCCCGCACACCCTCCCAGCACCACCCCCCTCGCCCCGCAAGTTAGTCCCTCCGCAAATAAACATGTTCGGGTGGCGCAAAGGGTGCGTTTCAGATGTCTATCTCTGTTTTCAGGAGTCGGCGTGAAAGAAGTTGTCAAGCGGGGCAAACGAGTGGGGCGGAGTCAGCGGCGGGCCAGCAGCGAGGCTCCGCGCGTGAGGGCTGCTAATTAGCCTGCTTTTCATTGGATGACTGACAGCTGACGTCACGGCGCAGGCGCGGAGTGAGCGAGTGGTTAGTCGGGCTCAGCGCGGGAGGGAGCCCACAAGCGACAGCGCGCAGTGCGAGCGAGTCACGAGGGACGGAGCCGCCAGCAGTTGCAACTCCGCCAGCGATTGGGTGTAGCATCGCCACCCCTTTCCCCTTTCCCTCCCCGAGTTCCCCCCCCTCTCCCCTGGCTCGCACCCGTAAAGAGTCAGGCCCTAAACCAACTACAAAAGCAACTGGCGGAAAAGGGGGGAGTCTGAATGCCTGTTCTCTCGCTGGCAGTCAGCATTGTTATCTTTCGGTGAGGATGGTTGTAGGAAGCAAACGCCAGTTGTAGTCGCACCTGCGAGCTTGTGGAGGGAACCTTCTGCCGAGAGTCGAGACAGTGCCGTGCATACATTCCTCCTCCTCAACGGACAAGTAAGAAACTTTCTTTGACGATACGGACTTGAAGAGCTTCTTAAACCTTGTGTGCTGGATTTTTTTCCTCCTCTTTTCTGTCACTTCATTCACTGTTGCACTTGAAGACGACAGTTTTAAAGTTTCTATCAGAAGAAAAGATTGTGTAAGAAAAAAAATTACTTGAAAAGGAACACGGAGATATTTTGGCCTCACCAATCAGAACTCCAGTATTAACAGGAAAGGAAAAGTTTGGGAGACGAAGAAATCGTTTTACTTCCCCTCCACAATTTTTTTTATTATTACAGATCGTGAGAGTGCACTGACGCTACCCGCTATGAGATCAGAAGTGACCTTAGATGGGTCACGTGAAACTTGTTCAGATGTGAGGAGCTGAGTTGGTGACATGGAGATACCCGTGCAAGAAGGACCTGTGTATGTGTGACATTGACAGTGACAGGTTTTATGGTCAGTGAAAACAGTGTACATACAGTGTAATAAGTGTCCCCTTTCCCCCTCCCTTAACTGGAGAGTTGAGGTGTCAGGTTTTCCCTCCACTACCTCCAGTCTACACCGCGAGGTAGAGAAGCTGTACTGTCGGCGTGGAGCAGCGGAAGAACCCTCGAGTGTCTGTAAGTTAATCGGGTGTGATCGTTTGACCCCTGTCGTCACGTGCCAGCCCACCCACCATCGCCATGAAATCGACATCTGTGTGTCAACACTTCGGTGCCGACGATGCTAGTAACTGCTGGTGCTGCAGTCGTCGTGGCTGCCGGTGGCGTGGTCGTTCGAGCAGGACTTTGGAAACTCCGGCGGCGGTGGTGCCTGGCGCCTGGGTGGTGGCAGCGCTGGTGTTGGTGTCCGTGGTCGCGGCTGTTAGCGGTGCTGACCAGCCCCGTCGATGCCAGGAGATTACTATCCCTATGTGCAAGGGTATTGGGTACAACTACACCTACATGCCCAACCAGTTCAACCACGAGACGCAGGAGGAGGCCGGATTGGAGGTGCACCAGTTCTGGCCGCTGGTGGAGATTCACTGCTCGCCGGACCTCAAGTTTTTCTTGTGTAGCATGTACTCGCCCATTTGCATGAGCAACTACCGCAAGCCCTTGCCTGCTTGCAGGTCCGTCTGCGAGCGTGCCAAAGCAGGATGCGCTCCACTCATGCGTCAGTACGGTTTTGGCTGGCCTGAACAAATGGACTGCGAAAAGCTGCCCAAGTATGGAGATAAAGACCAGCTGTGCATGGACGCCAACACCACGGACCGCCAGACGCCCCCACCCCACACCAAGTACACCTACCCTACAGCCCGCCCATCAGGCGTCGACTTCCAGCGACCGCTGGACCACGGGGCCCTGCCTCTCCCTCCGGATCAGGCACCGGCTCGCTCCACGGAGCGTGACTGTCGCTGCCAGTGTCGGGCGCCGCTGGTGGAGGTCCATAAGGATTCCAGCAGCTACTACAACAAGACAGTCACCGGCGGCATCATCAACTGTGCCGTCAACTGTTACAGCCCGTACTTCAGCGAAGACGAGCGTACCTTCGCTACCTTCTGGATCGGCCTGTGGTCCATCCTGTGCTGCATCTCAACCTCCATGACGGTGTCCACGTTCTTCGTGGATATGCAGCGCTTCAAATACCCTGAGCGGCCCATCATCTTCCTGTCCGCCTGCTATTTCATGGTCTCCATCGGCTACATCATCCGCCTTATCGTTGGTCACCAAGAAGTGGCCTGCGACGGCGACATGGTGCGGTATGAGACGACAGGCCCGGCCGTCTGCACCGTCGTCTTTCTGCTCATCTACTTTTTCGGCATGGCTTCGTCCATCTGGTGGGTCATTTTGTCCTTCACCTGGTTCCTAGCTGCCGGACTGAAGTGGGGTCAAGAGGCCATCGCCTCGTACTCGCAGTACTTTCACCTGGTGGCCTGGCTCATCCCCTCCGTCAAGTCCATCGCCGTGCTAGCCATGTCCTCCGTGGACGGTGACCCCATAGCTGGCATCTGCTTCGTCGGCAACCAGAGCCTGGAGAACCTTCGCGGCTTCGTGCTGGCCCCTCTCTTCATCTACCTCATCATCGGCACATCCTTCCTGCTGGCCGGTTTCGTCTCGCTCTTCCGCATCCGCAGCGTCATCAAGCAGCAGGGCCGCGGCAAGACGGACAAGCTTGAGCGCCTGATGATCCGCATCGGTGTCTTCTCCGTGCTGTACACTGTGCCGGCCACCATCGTCATCGCCTGCTACTTCTACGAACAGCACCTGCGCGAGAGGTGGGAGAGGACTCGCACGTGCCCGTGCCAGGAGGGCGGAGCCGCGCCGGACTACTCCGTGTTCATGCTCAAGTACTTCATGTGCCTCGTCGTGGGCATCACATCAGGCTTCTGGATATGGACTGGCAAGACGGTTGACTCGTGGCGCAAACTCTTCTACGGCAAGCTGTGCCACACCCACTCGTACTCCCACCCCAACCGCGGCATGACCAAGACTTACGCCAATGCCACATACCAGCCGGCCAAGCCACAACCGCTCAGTCACGTGTAAGACAAACCGGAAATGGTAATAGAGACGGGGGAGGGAAGTGTCCACCCTCTTCTCTTCTTGTCTTTGGTGTCAGATCATGATGCAGGCGATAGCAGCAGGGAAGTGGCAGGAAGGACTGTCCACGTACGAACTGACCCTCGACAGCACACCAACGAATAAAGCTTCTGCTTCTTCTTAGTGTGACAACGATGACTTGGATATCATTCTGTTGGTGTGTCGCTTGTTGACGATGCTAAGCTAGCCTGACTTGTAGGAACTATGTCACGAGCTCAGTTTCGAAACTTTATCCGACATCTGTCATGCATCATGACCAGTCAACCAGATATGATAGCTCTCTGTGAATGGATTGTACTCGACAGGTGACGCTTTAGTGATTCCTGAAGCACTGTGTTATGAGGAACACCTCGATTGAGTCTTTTACTACTCAGTCTGTGCGTGCATGAGTGAATGCATGTGTGTGTGAGAGTGTGTTTTGAGTCATCTTGCATCACCAGAATAAGTTTCAAAGAATTATGTTGGCAAAATTTGAAAATGAATGCAGACGTTTTCGCCAACTATTTGCCGCCTGGAGAAATGACTGCAATCAAAGAAATTAATTTTTGGTAATTTTTAATGTCAGCTGGTGCGTACGGCGATGCTAGTCGAACTCTGACGGCGAATGTTCACTCTCTGCAGCAAGTGTTATTCTAGAGCGTGTCAGCACGTTCGTCAGTGGAGTTATCTTCTTGTCATCGACTCCGCGAAGCGTGTGACAAGCCGAGGAATATTGACAAACTGCGGACCTACCCTGTTTGGTTTTTTAAAAAATTTGTTTTGCTTTTTTTAAACGGGGAACTAACCATGGAGTACGCCAGATGTGATGTATATTTCTGTGCTATAATATTCAGTAATAACCAAGGTTCGTTTTTGTTTCAAGGCAAGGCTTTTTTTCATTTTTAACTCGTCTGTTTTTTAAAAGCCAAGCCAACGTACTTAACACTGCTGGCACAGGTAGATGGTGGTGCCCTTCTCATTTCCGATGTAGTCTGGAGCATTAAGAAAAAAAAAAAAAATCAGACGATGCTGTCGACTGTGTTTTTGACTCAACCTTTCAACTCAGCCATGTGCATTAAAGGATGCGTGCGACACTCCATGAACTTCGCTCATCCCACGGTGCTCTCGTGTCTACATACCTGTGATCACCCTCCAGGTGCTTTTCATGACTTAGTAACAAAATCACAGGTGTGCTTGGGGTGGACTCTCTTGCTTGCTCCCTCTTCCAGCCGCACGCTCAATATCTTCATCTAATCGAGCATTGTAGTGAAAAGAATAAAAAAGAATGAGAGAATGAAGACACTAACTCTAACTGGTCATCAGTGGTGACATTAGCAAGCATGAGGTAGACTCCTGAAAGTTGGAGAAGTATTTGTGCTCGTTTGAAAAATAAACATGAACCGATGGTGGTGCCATTTTGTGAATTGCGGTTGAGAGGATTTCTCTGGGAACTAACGAAACAACTGTAGACTTAAACTGCGCACCAGAGGTGGGAATGAGGAAGACAGGAAGGAAGCAGCCAGCAAGTGCCAAGTGTCCCTGACTTTTATGTGAACGAGGCTTGGTTGTCACAGCTCGGAGGCTGTGGGGATGTGGGGGAGCTTATGCCATACGTTTGAAGTATTGTATTACATGCGCGCGCGTGCGTTGGTGTGTGTGAAAGAGTGAGTGCGTGTTTATCTAAAGAACAAATCCGATGTTGTACAATTGGAGAGAACATGCGTGCTGCAGCATGCCAAAGCTACACTGGAAATACAAGACACGGCATAATCAACGAAGTGATGTAGTGACTGTGAACGTTCGTTAACTAATAAACTCCACCACCCTCCTTCCCATCTCCATCCCTCTCACCAACATTCAGCTCTGAGACAGAAACTCTGACCTGTAAATAGCGAGGGGAAACAACCCCAGCCATACAGAATGTTGTTGTGCGTTAGTCACACGTTTCTCCACCATTTTGCATTTGTCTGGGCCCTTTCCTCCCCGTGGGTATCGATTCACACTGCTACTGCCAGGAATGATACAGTGTAGACCTTTCATATACTTCGACTGAAGAGCTCCGGCAACTCTGTGGCGCTTACCTCCCCTGTACAATTTAGTCAAAAATGAAAAGGCGCATTTTTTTTTTCCTCTTTCTTTCCTTCTTTCTTTCCACAACGTGTAATGGCGTAACTGTTAGTGTGGTCCCGAAAGGGGGGTAAGAGTGGGTAGAGGACTGGGAGGAAAAAGAAAAACACCCGAGGATTTAGGTCAAGCGTGTGGGGCGTTTAGGTCTCCAGTTGTGTCTATTTGTGTACTCTACCGCCCGTCCTGTATGAACGCATTTACAGAGTGAGCAGAAAACATGGCCACGCTATTTTGTCCCTGCTGCTTCAAGCGCCCATCGATTCATTGTCCCCGTGCCCAGGGGCTACGTTCTTGGGCGAGAGAAGCCCTTTTCAGCAGGCGCACAAAGGCGCGCGCTTGACTATCGGCAAAGCTCCACAACGATTTCGCTGGCGCTCCGGAGTCTTGGGGCGAGTCTCATTAGTCCAAATGATGCACGGGCTTGGCCCCCATCATCCTCCATGCTTGGCAGGTACACGTGCTCGGAACCTTCCATGCGTTCAGTCTATGTGTTGCCCCTAATATTCCTTTTGCAATAATTTACTAGGGGAGGGGAGAGAGAGAGACAAAAATTTTCGGGAAAGAGTTCATACTAATATTTCCTATCGGTTAGGATATAAATATTTTTCTTAGACGGGTATAAGACATGTTATCTAACATTAGTAGGTTCCCTTTTGCTCACATACCCTTACAGTCTTTTTTTAAAAAAAATTGGAGCAGGAGGTGTTTGACGTGTCAATAGAAGATTAAACAGCAGCTGCGACCGAGTGCTCTCGCGGGGCACGTTTGTGTTGGGTGTAGTGTCGACCGCAGAGAACATCGTCCGTTGGCCGTCAAACAAGCCGCTACTCCACCCAACAGCATGTCGGACAACACGGGGGCATCTCGAGGGAGAGCTCATCGTTACGGAGCGAGGTGTCGGGAGGGAGGAGTAGCGGGAGGGAGGAGTAGCGGGAGGGAAAGGTTAGTTTCCGTGCCGCCGAAAGGTTTCTGCTTGTGTCGGGTGGGTGAGCGCAGTGCGGACTCCGGGTGTGACACACCATAGAAAATCATGGACTAACGTGCTAAAGGGGTGGTGAGGAGAAGAGGTAGGAGCAGAATATCGGGGTGTAGCATGTCTACAAGATGGATACCTGCTGAACATAAATCTTTCTCATTTAAAGATTTTTTAAATACTTTAAATAGCGTTTAGTGTATTGTTATCAGACTGCTGACATTACAATGTTCGTTATAAACGTGAGACTAAAATATTTCATTGTACAGTCTGGAAATAAAAATTATCATTGTTAAGGAAACAGCCTGGTACAGACCGTTACTGTTAATGAGAAATCGTCATCATTCGTTCCTCGTCATCAGCGATGACTTTCCTGAGAAGCGTGGCACAAACGATGATTCATCTCTCTACATTCGGCTGTCGCGAAAAAAAAAATGTAGAAATTAGGTTTTCGTTCTCGCATGGTTTCAAAAAAATAATTTACTTTTTAAATTATGTTATAAAAAGGGCAGTCTGAGAATTTTCATCTTATTTTTTGTTATAATTTTGTAATTATTGTAGCCTCTATTGCCAATGTTTTACAGAAAGTTTTATTTGAGATGGTTTTAAAAAATGTAAAACGCTTTATTTTTAAGTAGTGACATTTATGTATCCATTTTAAACTTCGTTTAAAGTGCTTTTGGTAATTACCAGTGTTGACCATAAGTAAGCTTGTTGCAGGAAAGAGATAAGAGACACTTTTATTTATTTCAACACCATCCTTACCTCACTCCCACCCCCACCTCCAGTACACACAGTTAGTCCATCCTGCACGTGTACAGATTCTGCCAGAGTTCTCCAGTTTTTCGAAGTCTTTTTTTTTTTTTTATTTCACACTCCCACCCATCTCCACCCTCTGTATCTCCCTCTGTCTGTCCGCTGATGTGTGACATGTTCAGTTCTGCGTAACGAGCGCATGTTGACAGAGCTCAAGGCGTTTACCGAATTTCTGGCACCACAATGACAGTTGTGCTTAACGTATTCAATGCATGGATCGAAGCAAGGGGGGAGAGGGCGATGACCAGCTGTGCTGAACTGTGAACTGAACTGAACTGAACATGACGGCTTTGAGTTGAACGAGTCGTTTTTGCAATAAAGCATGTTCACTTCATAAAACTTGCTTGCTTCCTTGTCTTGCTATGTCGGTTGTGTGAGGAGGTGTGTTTTATGTTTTGGTGAGAAGAAAGAATAACTGTATCAATTTTTTTTTCAGTTTGAAATTATCTGACATCATTTCCATTATCATTACTGACTCAGCCGTTGCATATAGATGTTATTATAATAGATGGTTTTGCTGCCTCGCTGGAATTTAGTTTTTAGCAGGGAAATTCTTTGTGTTGGTTGTTCCTTTTTGTAGTTGAAGAAGCAAAAGAAACATTCGAAGATAAATGCTTAGAGGTGTTTTGATGGCGAAGGGGGATAATCTGCTACGTGCCGCAAACGCCATAGTTGTGCTGATTACTAGCCTTGATAACTGCCGCTTCCTTTCCAACTCTTGGAAGAAATTTCGAATACATTGACTGGTGTTCAAAGTTCTAAACATTCGTTCATCCTTATTTTAAGTATTAAGTATTTTCTGCTGTGGCTAGAAAACAAACACAATTTTTATTGACGTCTTTAAAATATTTGATTGTTTTGTTTGTTTTTGGTTTTGGTTTGGTTTTTGTTTGTTTGTTTGTTTGTTTTTTGTTTGTTTTCTTTTTTGTTGTTTTGTTTTGTTGTTTTGGGAGGGAGGGTTTTGCACTCATGTAAGATAGACGGGCTTAAATGCGATATCAAACCGTAAGTCTTGCATTGAATTCCTGCACCAGGGTGTCGATCTACCCAGCGAACAGACGAGCATCACAACCGCATGACGCGCAGTTTGGAGAAGGACCTGAAGATGGAGGAACACTGCTGACACCAGGAAGAAAATGTCAAGCCTACGATGTAGGTGTGACAGCAGTTCTCTAAGAACTGGCACGGAATCGACAGGTTACACGTTAGACATAAACATCTTCTGTATGATCTTAACAGTTGACAGGATGTAGGAGATGATTTGTGTTGGAGGCGACAGGTGATCAGCACACCTCAATGGCTTGATTGTAGTTAGTGTAATGACTTCCTACAGCGCATTTTCTCCTGTATCAGTAGCAGCTTATTATGGGATTGTGTGATGCCATCGCGTAGGATGGATGGACCGAAGTGCTCGGGTATTATTTCATGATAGCAGTGAAGGAAACAGACCAACATATTACAGTCAGACCAATCTTAGATGAGTTTGGTCTTTAACTATAACAAGACCTGAACAGTCACTGAAGCCTTGTTGCTAGACCTCTGTACTGTAATATTGTTTTAACCATCTGTTTGTCAGTGAAAATGTAGATTTTCATAATGATTGTATCTCATAAACGAAAGGGACTTTTCTCTCATAGTTTAGTATATCTTCCAATTAACATGACCCAGTCATTTGAAAAGTACTAGTCCTTAATGCTCTCGAAAGAATTTTTAAATAGTTGTGAAAGGTGCATAACTGTCCTCGAGAATGAAAAAAAAAAATTAGGTTTAAAAAAAAAAGTAGGTGCATAGTTGCCATGTAAAAAAAAAAAGTCAACTGCCCAAAGTTTAAAATTTTTTTTTTTTTTTTAAAAAAGCATTTTGATGTGTCTGAAGCAGATCCTCAATCCTCGGGTACTCGGGCAGATGCGGCTCAGCCAAAAATCTTCCCAGACAGGCTCTCACATGGCTCACGCCCACATTCTTGCTAGCCGCAGGGTGTAACCCAGATTGTTCTCCCTTGACTTGTTTCAATGAAGTCGAAGAAAGCCATCCGGTGCATTCTGCTCGTTCCAACGAGTTTCAGTGGGTTCATGGGAAACAACATGGCGGGACGGTGGAGGTGGTAGGGGGAAATAATCGCGTGTCGGTGTCTCTCTTTTTTAAAAAAAAAAAGTGAAAGTGGAGAAAGAAGAAAAATTGAAAAATCCAAGAATAGAAACTCGTTATGTAATTTTAAAAAAAATATAAATCTTCCATTTTGACAATTCCTTTTTCAGTCCTACAGTCCGAAAATAATTGTCTGTTATACTGGGGATTTTTTTTTTTCTGGAGAAACACATACTTGATGTAAGATGATTTTGTGGGTTTGAACCAGTTTACATTTTACACTCACACTGATAAAACATTCACTAACAGTTTTACTAGTCCTGATGACTCATAGATGTAGGCTGGTTGGCTAAGTTTTCGAGACAGTGCTTCCACCTAGAGGTGAGTTCACACTACGAGGGGAGAAGGAAGGAGAAGACCGGAAGAAACCCTCCACGGCGGGGACCTGCTCACACCATGATGAATTTCAAAAGGGAGACTTTGTAGAAGACCTGATAAACTGGTTGAAGAGTCAATCATGTTCACTTCCCGTGAAGCACAATCGTAGCTAACGATTTGTCTTTTTTTATTATTATTATTTCTGAACCAGACTGTCGCAGCGATGACTGGGTGCAGCTTTGGGGTTTAATTAAATTTGTACACTTAATGCTGTTTACATCTGTTATGCGTGTGTGTGTTTGTATGGGAGAGGAGGTCGGGGGTGGGGGAAGCAGCGGGATAACCCAATAAAATGCAGTCGTCCGCCTTTGAGTCATTCCGATGACGTGTCCGATAAATGACTGACGGGCGACTGAGTGGATCCTCTGTCACGTGACAACTGCATGACTCGCAGCCGCCACCTTTAGAAAAGATAGCATCGTAATGTAGTTCCTAGCGGCTCCACAGATTATTAGCTTCGTTTGAGCTCGCATATCATTCCAACATGCTAAGGTGGGAGGTCATGTCCAGGTGTCCACAACCTTGTACGGCAACTTGGTGGAAGAGCCCGTTGCAAAATGGAGACGGCTGTTACAACAAGTGACAGGCGCCAACTGACAGCCAAGTGCAACAAGGTCATGCGTGAAGAATCGATGTTGCTTTTGACTCAGCCTGGCTGGCACTGACATCACCTGGGTCATTGTCTTGCCCGCCGTTTGGACCAAACGATAAGTGCAACAATCACACACACATACCCCATAATCCAGGTAAACACACACAACATCCGCACCTGTATAGTATAAAATCATGCACGTGCGTGGTTAAAGAGTTTGTTCACACGGAACTTAAAAAAAAAAATGAAAATAAAATACTTTCTAACTAGCGATTTGCGTAAAGCGAGAACAAAACACTTAATCGAGCGGCAGAAAGCCCTTCCTCTGTGTTGTGGAAATACCCTGAACTGACTGACTGCCCTGTCGGCGTGGAACACAACAGTTGCATTAGAGGCTAACCTCACTTGAACTCAGTTTTACAAAAAAAAAAAAAAGAATGAGATGTCACAGCTTAACAAAGCTTACTGCTGTCGTTAGAATGTTGCGAAAATGGGATGTTAATTTTTTTTTTTTATAAACATTTAAATCATTTAGTTGAGGAAAGTTCCGACGATATAAATGGGAATGTCAAAGTAGAGTAGAAACAAACTGTCATAAAAGATTATAAAGAAATTATAACACTAAACGGGTAGATGAAGCATCACACATAAACGCTGTAAGTCTGTTTATGAAATAAAATTCTCTTCTGACTCGAATAACAAGGAAACACTTTAGTGACCTCCTACCTCAAAAAGAAACCAATAAAATAGTTTAACACCTTGTTCGGGTGCTAGAGATCGTCAGACATGAATTTCGCACGTGACGAGAGATCCCGAGATCGCAGAAATTCGCCATAGAGTCAGAATCTGTGACTACACCGCTGAAGCAGGTGAGAGAAGCACCTGGTACATGCACCTACTTCCGCCATAGGTCAGCGGGCAAGGAAACCGTTGGAGAGGTACGGGAGGTGGGGAAAGAATCGAGAACCAGTTTCATTGATCAAGAAGTTTTAGTCTTCGTTGGTGCCACCTCCTGCGAAGGCTGATGGGATGCGTTTGAAGGGTTAAAGGGCAAATTTTATTCTAGTAGAAGGATTTGTCAAGGGAGGGGAAGAAGACATGCAGGAGAAGACACCAGGAGGAAAAAAGCAGGGCAGATGAAAAGCAGCAAAGTGCAGCGCAACAGTCAGATTCCGCCTTTGTGTCGATATTGACTTTCACGCATGGGATCGTGCCGGTCAAAGAAACATCTAAAAATGACTCTGACTGTAGAAGATATATATTTATCTATCTGTCGTTTTTACTGTCCCTATCTATTATTCTATGTTTAGTTCATATAGCTATATATTTATTATATATTGCTATTTTTCTATTAATCTACATTATATAATATCCTCTATCTTATCATTTTTCTATATTTGTTATCGATAATTATTTTTTATACATCTATACATGTTAACTATTTTTATTTAAACACCTTTTTAAAAAATGAAATCGTTACTGCCCATGCCACATACAGACACAAGGCCCAAGGGACGACATCGTTGATGTTTCTTGGTCTTGTACCAAACCTGTTATGTCTTCTTTATCTTTGTCTTTCAGTCTCATTAGTCATTTTATTTAAATGTTTTTGCCCTAAAGTGACCGCATACATTTTGCTTTTTTAGCACATGACCAGCATACGTGGCAAATGGTGCCTGGCAAATGTGCCAGCACCTGCATGTGAACGCGTGTTTTTGTCTACCTAATGGAGGGTCAATGATACGTTGGTGTGACGTAATATCGACGTAGTGCGGGTGTACTATTTTATGCGACAGTGAGGCATCCAGCGTGTCGTCAGATCCGTGCCGGAACTGCTAGCTACGTGCGGCCAGCAGAGCAGAGCGGTGTCGCCCTCGTTTTGCCCACCGACATCGATCTGCTCCCCCCTACCTCCCCGTACCACCAACACCACCATCTTCCCGGTCTTCGAATCGGAACCGCAAAGAGGCGTAACACCGCGCTTTCGACACGCATCGATGAACACGGGCTGCAGCTGCAACAAAGGGTCAGAGGACGAGATGCACGTGCCGTGCCTTCAGCAACACGTGTCACGTCTTCTGCCTCGGTATTGTTTCACTGACACTAACTTTATCTCTTACCTGTCCGTTAATGAGGTGTGTAATGCTTGTCACCAGTCTGTAACCGAGGGAAAGGTGTGCAATACATGTCACCTGTTTGTAACTGAGATATCTTTGTAATGTCTATAATCTGTTACAGAGGGACAGAATGTGTTTTGCCTGTCTGCAATCGTGGAAAAGACATGTAAAGTATCCCTCATTCCCACACGTCTCATCCTTTACACGAGCAATGCTTTCTATTATAATAGCTGCCGGATGTTTGTACTAGCATGGAATTTTTATTATTATTGAGCTGACAGATGGATGTTGACGTGAGCTATCTTCGCATAATTTAATTTTGCTACTCCAAAAAGAGATTCACACACTGCTGGCGTTCCGTTCTTACCCTCCCATCCCCCTCCCCGACACCTGTTCATCACTAAAGGTGAACTGTATCAGAATCTGAACATGTGGGCTAAAAGGCTGTGACACCTACAGCATCCGTGTTGTGAATAAATCGTCCTAACAATTCCTGCCTGCTGTCTTCCCTCACCTGCTTCTTGTTTCATTTCCCGTTGATCTATCAGTGGGATGTAATGTGAACACTCAGCACTTGTAGCAACCTGTTCTCTAATTAATTCAAAAAATTAATTTGTTTCTAGTGATTAAAATGGGAAAATCTTATCTAAACTATTGATTATACAATCTTTCGCTTAGTAGTGACGTCAGCATTACCCTATGGGACCGGACCTAAATATGAACACCTCGGCCCAAGTAGACAAATAAATAAATAATTTGCTGCCAACACTTTTCGTATTTCCACACTGTAGCTGCATAGTTTGACCAAAACCTTCTGCTAAGGTAGTTTCCGCACTCATGTACAGCAGGACCGGAAGTTGAACATCGATGACGTCCACCGTCACGGCTCACCACGTAGCGTTACGTGACGACAGTGCCTGACGGACACGGCATGCTCAGCAGAGTGAGACGTGACCAGCGAGTTTCAGATCGATAACAGCAGCTGTCATGTACAACCTGTCTTCCGATGCAGGTCGCCTTGGAAACTTGAATGTCAGTCTCACCTCTGACCTTTCCAGGACATCTGGGACCACGGAGCGGATCAGGGCAGCTGAGCATCTTGTAGGAGTCAATCAAATGTCCAACCCTCGCCAAAACCACCCCAGCATCAACCTACCCCGCCAAACACACCTCCACCCGTACATTGGTCTTAACTTCCCTGACAGCAAGAGGAATGCCGGTAGTTGCACGTTCTGTCTTTGTCTGTCCATGTCTGACTGCGGACTACTCGCATGCTAAAAGGATGGAAGTGGGTGCTGACAGCATCGGAACTTTGCTCTTTAAAGAAAGCGTGTTTTAAGCAATGCCGTTTCTTCAAAGCAAAAAGAGTCGCCAGACTTTTTCTTTTATTTTTTTCTTCCAATGAATCATTTTAAAAAGCGCCGTGCTCTCGCGAAAGGTTAAGGAACGCTTTGGATTTCAATCCACCTCGCACTAAGAAAAAGAGAAGGTTTTATCTTCGCGACATTTAGAGACTAAACACCAAATTTTTATTCTAGTTTCTGGTACAGGCATTTAGAAGGGTCGCTGAAAATGGTCGCAGAAAGTTATTTCAGTTTATTCAGATACAAATTTCAAAAGAAAAAAGTATTGCGGCAGAATTCAGAATTAAAGGATTTAGGATTGGAGTGGAGAGCAAACAGCTGTCAGTGACTGGTGTCCGCTGAAGGGAGCTTACTCTAGCACAGTGTCTGTGATGCTGGAAGGAAAGATGCTGTTGCTGTTACTGCTGTATGTCTGGGTGCAGCTGAATGGATTTGTGTGGTAAGATTTTTCTTAGCTGCTGTTTAATGTTTTAAAGTTGCTGATGCAGCGGTAGTGGCGATACAACGGTTGTCACGACCACGTCCCCGGCGCTGTGTGTGTTTTGTGACAGACAATGTTTGTTAGGGAGGAGGTCTTAATGTTTTTATGTCCCCATAATGTCACAAATATATTATCACGCAGAGGAAAAATAAATATAGATGTAAGTCTATGGTGTTTCTTCGGTCAACATTATTTGTTACATGCATCTGCCAGCCTGAGGTTGTATTGACGTGCATCTGACATTAAGAACATTTATGTGTGTGTTTTATATTAATTTAAAACAATTATTTGACAGCTAAGAAAAATATTTTTTTATGCATGGGATGAGGCAGGTAGACGCTTTCAGTTATCGTTAATGGCCGGACAGGAACCATGTATACAGACTGATCATTGCTGCGACTGTAAGGAGTCTGGTTCTTTGAAACTGTGGTGGAGGTGTCTGCTGAGTGGTGAATGGGGTGGCAAGGGGAGAGAGGGAGAAGGGAGGAGAAGGTATGCGTGCTGAGCACTTTCCCGTCTTTACTTGATGCGCTGTCAAGGCATCAGACCAAAATGGAGGAGTTGTAGCATGGCGATACATTTGAGACAGATGGAGGGGAGGCAACATTTCGTCTAACACGATGATCAGTTCTACATCTCCCCCACCCACAAAACACACACACACACCTGTGTGTACAGACCCTACTTGTATTGTACTCCATATGCATGCAGCTATTATTGTCAGTATCATTGTCAAAATCAGTAGCTGATGTCCAGGTGTGCAGGTAATATCGCACATAAAACATTAGAGGTGTGTCTGGAATTAAGAAATGTGCCGAGATGTTAAGCTTCTGAACGTGATTTCTGAAAACGATCGTTAATGAACCATTATCGACTGATGATCGCTGGTAAGGAGATGACAATGATGGGATGGGGAGGCGGTCATTTCAGCCCAAACCTATATTGCCTTGGGTATATTGACTTTCCAATGAGTCGAATCGACTTCACCATGACCATAATTATTGTCCCACGCAAGACCACATCGTCCCAACACCTGAAGTCGAATGGACCAGGACCCTGGGCTAAATCAATGCCCGAGGAGTAACACTAGTTTCATATTAACCGAACGTCTACAATTACATTTAATAACAATCTTTAAACTTACGAATAATGATTATTGAGTGATAGGAATATTGTAATTTGCTTCTTTTATTTTATTTTTTGCATCGGTTAAAATAATTCCCGGGCCTACTAGAGTCATGAATGACTTCATTTAAGCTCCGCCCTTCGCTGTTCTTATATCAGATTTGTTCCAAAGGCCTTGTCTATAGTGAACTAAACATCCAATCACAATAAACTTGTGAACTGTATTCGTTGAAGGTGCTGCAGATGGATAACGAAAGACTTCATTAAAAAGCTTGCTTAATTCTCTGCTTAACCTCGATGCAAGGGGCAAGTTGACTGAATTACATATGCAGGGCCGATATGGTCTTGGGTTTGTTTTGACAGAACCAAGGTGTTAGAGGAGGGAAAGATGTTTTGTATTCTTTCAATGAGATACTTGAATATTGTATATATTATTAATGTACATTATTGGCAAAATTGGAATGAACGTGAGCATGTTAGTCTGTGTAAGGGATTTGGTAATTATTATCATTGTATTCTTACATACCTGCAATTATAGTTAGATAAACATCTAAAATTTGTGATGACAAGGTTCCGATTTGGCATTTATGATTTAGCTACACATTTCTTCAGATATTGGAATCACTCGATGGAAAATCTTGTTTGCTCATTATGTTTAAATGCTGCGGAAAATGAAATCCACTTTGTGCTTGTAAGCACTTCAGTTGCCTAAGAATGAAATTTATTGATTGCAAATATTTTTTCCAATTCAAGTATTTTCCATCTTTCCTTGTTTTTGTCGACAAATAGTTAAGTTCGTGCAGAAAATTGTGTTTCTTTCTTTATGATGCATTTAAAGTCACAGGAAGAGCAGTCTCATAAATGGAGACACTTTTATTGCTTCAGGTATACAGACCTTGACTGTATATCATGTCATAACATCCATAACATGTTTTAACTTCACGTGACCCGTCAAAGATGGCCAAGGCCTTATTGAACAGAAAAATCAATCAATCAATCTTTCTCTCTGTATTCTTTCATTTTCCCTTTGTCCAGTCATAGTGAAAAAAAAAGCCATCAAACAGCTGCTATCGTGTCCTTGCCGCCCTCGTCTAAAAGTAAGCAACATTTGTTTCAACAGCAAATGTCACCACATGCAATTCATCCATTGACATCATGGCCGTTATCATAATCGTCCATCGAGCTTTTCTGATGGTGGAAAAAGGGAGATAATTTTCGAAGTGTCATTTTTTTTCACAGGTGGTGCATGCATAAAACGAGAGCCAAAAAAGCACTTATTATCATCATCATCGTCATCATCATCATCATCTCTCACATTCACACCACGTGACTACAGGGAGAGGGAAGTCAGCCGGCACGCCAGGTCTGGCCGCCTTGCCATCATCATCTGCACACACCTCCTGCGTCTGGCGATGACACACCGTTAACAAAGGAGCGCGCGTGCACGTGATGACGGAGACACTTGCTGGGATTCGGCGGAGCGCGCGCTGGCTTCGCGTGAGGCGGCGACAAGAGCTGTCAGACGATGGTGCATGTCTGCCATGGGACTTGACGCTCATCAGCGTCAGAACTCTTAGAATAGTCAGGGTTTCGTAATGGTCAACACCAGGATTGGAGCATTGTTGCCATTTTTTGTTAATAGTCAATGTCAGGACATGGTGAACGTCAGATTTCTGTAATAGAAAAAGTCAAATCATTTTTCTTTATGGTGAACGTCAGATTTTTGTAATAGTTGTGAGATCGTTATTTGGTGTGTGTCACTGCGTCAGTGTTTTTGTTGACTGCAAAATGAAGATAAGTCATTTCTACTTATTATTGTTCCAGACTTAAGATCCTGCCTAACCCTAATCAGTTCAAGTTATCCTGTCGTTTCCTGGAAGTACTGGCCACTTAATCCTCACATTCTCACGTTTGTATCTCGACAGTCAAGTTTACCAACCTTGGTTTCCCCACCACCACCACTACACACTTCCTGTTCCTCTCCCACATTCCTAGCCAGATGATAACCTTCTCGAGAAACCAGATGCAGATGTTTACTTATGTTGATATTAGAATCTAACCCCCTACACTGGTCACTAAGGCTTTTGAAAGTCTATTTCCGCTGAGCAGAAGTAAACAAATTCACAGCGGTCCTAACGACTAGAGTAGGATCTGCTTGACGAAAGTAGTGCCCTCCCAGACCACACAGTTCTGTGACCTTTGCCCTGTCGAGAGAGTTTTCAGCTACCCCACTTTATTTACCTCCCCTTCTATCAAACCTGACCGCGGCTATGCCAAAGCCTTTGAGCAAACGATTTCGCCGGATCGGCCATTATGTGGAAACCTCCACATCACTAAGGTGCACACTTCCCAGAACACACGGCGACATTTGTCACTGGCATCAAGGTGAGACCCCGATGTGTTGAGAGTCAGTCGGTTCCTTCCCAGAGTTCGAAAGTGTTATTCCCCCTTTCCATCATATACTCGAGAAATATGTTCATAAACGGGTGTTTTTTTCTAGTTAAATTATTTTCACATCATCAAGAGACAGTTTCTTTGTTTAACAAGCAAGAAGCTGATTTTTTTTTTTTTTTATTCCTCCGGAGGATCAGACAGTGTGGATGGAGGCGTTCGAGCGCCTTGTCAACTCGAGTGCTCTCCCATGCGGGAGATCGGTGGGTCAACGCGACCTTCACTCGAGGACTAGGATGGAGTGACTAGAACTCGCTACCCTAAACATGACCTTTGAACTCGATGGATAATACCTATCCCTAATATTTGGTCTATCCTTCCGGCTTCGTTATGATCCACTTCCAGCAGGACATTGTGACGTGCGTGTTCGGATACGTAATCACATACACGTACACGCATACACTTCTTCTCATCCTCTTCAGACCCTTCGTAAATATTTCCCCCACAACCCAGTCACCCATCCACCCCTTCAACTCTCATTTCTCATTTAAATCACTCCCGAGGTGCCCCATATTATGCTCTTATGCCACTGATGCGGATCAGCGACTTTTGCAAAGTGACTGACTGCATCGCCACTTCCATCTCGTGCCCGGCTCGTGCGTCCTGCGCTCGGTCTTCCCTGAGCAAACAACAGGCTCACGACTGCAAACGCTCTCCGCTCACTTGTGTCTCACAGGCAGCTCGGTGCTCCTTCATTTCAGTAATCAGCCGCAGCATCTTGCGTCCCAAAAGCGTTCTCAAGTCACGGCCGCGTCAGTCAGTTTCGTGTTTTATTTTCAATAAAAAAAAGAACTCGAGAAAGTTCTATAAAGTCGTAGAGTCTGACGTAGATGATGTGGATGACATCCATGACCTAAGCCGTTAGACTGGAGAGGAGCGGCGTTCACTGGATCGTCTGCTGCAAACTGTGAAAGAGGGCTTTAAAAGACAACTTTCTGCCTCGCAGACAACTCGTCGAGGGTTTAAATACCTCTTAGGAACCTTACATGAGACACAAAGTGACTGCTGTCCGACTCGCTTGTCTTGAATTTTTTTTTCTTTCAGAAAGATTGTATTATATCGAAAATCTACGGAACTTCTGCATTCGTGGACTCTAAACTACGTTTCCCATTTATGAACAATATTTTGTTATCAAAAAGATGCATCCTTCTACGTGTGTATGCTTTAACGTCCTAATGAACATATACACATATGAAGTTCATCACATATATATATAATGAGTTGAAATTTGTGAACTACTGAGTATTCACTGGGACTGTAGTAGTTGACCCCATGGAGACAGGTTAGAACATTGACCTGAATGGCAATCGAAGGTTCATCGAAGGTCATTTTTATTCCACCCAACAAGCGGGTTTCTCGTTCGATAGGAGGGGCCAGTCTTTCAGGATGTGTTTCCGGTTCCACATGATGGCGCCGCAGAGACATTTGTTCGTGTGAGACAGCATCAAGCGGGGCCAGTGGAGGAACAACTCTCAGAGGTTTGTTCTCAGTCCGGAGATAACGGTTTGTAGCAATCCGCGATGTTCAACAGCCACTTGTCCGTTTTTGTTGTAACCTCCATTTGACGAAAAATATTTTTTGCAAGAGGAATGCTATGGTAAAATTAATGTTACGAAACTGTAGTCCCGATTACTTCTTAATATGATCTCTGTCGTCTAAGATGAAGAAAATTTTTAAAAAGACGAAAAGTCTTATAATACTGGCCGTAGGGGAAATGTATTGTAAGTGGCTTACTGTGTCCACGATATGTGAAAGGTGGAGCCCAACCCTCTTCTTCTGCCACCTGGACGGCCAGAAAGAGGATTTTCTAGTTAAAGGCCAGGACAACCAGATGCTTCTCCCCACTTCCATTGAATACAAAAGCACCTCGATGTCTTCAACTCTGATTACCTTATATATATAATAGAAAATAATAAAAATAGTAATAATAATAGTAATAGTAATAATAATGGTCTGTCTGTGTGTCTATCTATATGGGTGTGGTGGTGTCTCTGTGATATAGAATCCCTTCCTTGTCTGTGGGAGACAACATTGGCAGAAGGGTCATGGCCTTTCTAGACGTGACGTCGTGATCATAGGCTGTCCAATGGCCAGCCTCCAAGCCCAGCGGCAGGTCATGGTCATGTCAACCGTGACGTCATGGTAACATCCTGTCCACAGTTCAGTCAACAGATCTCGGCTTTGAACCGGGGGAAGTTGTCAGGTGGGAATGGGGTTGGGAAGAGGGGGCAGCGCGTTAGATGCTTAACTGTCCTTAATCCATCGCCATCATAGTCCCTCCCCTACCACCACCACCACCATGACAGCGTTTACACTAACCAGCATTTTGGGATACCTTTGGAGTTACTTGGGTGTTACTTTTGTATGACTTTGAAGTAGGCGATTGCACCTGAAGTTACCTAGATACTTTTCTGTATATAACACACATTGTAAAGCCTGTTTCTGTATCCTTAAATACACTGAAGGGCCTGTTTATCCTGAATATTTACCGGCACTTTAATGCATACAAGACGACCGTTCGTGAAATCCAACCATGTCCAGTGGAAATTTTGATTAAAACATGAGTCAGAAAAAACTGGACAAGTGGGCCGACTACTTCTGGGTAGCCTGAGAGCTCGTGATGGAACGTTTGCCACTGCTGTAGTAACAATGATCAGGTCTGGGGCTTAGATGTGGTCTCAGGCATGGACAGCGGTGTCTTGGCATGGGCCTTCTCTTCGGGCAGGCGATGCTTAGTGTCTGACCACGTCCACTGCCCCGGACCTGCACAGCGGTGCGTCAGCTCTGCGATGACGACCGGGTACAATGTAATTACAGGCACGTGAGAAAAGGACAAGGCCGCGGTCCTTTGACTCATCGCCTTCCTTCTCTCGTCTTCGTGCCAACGGAACCTTCTTATGATCGCTTAAATCAGCTTACCCCCTCCGCTTTACTCTCGGTTCGCTTCTTCCCCCTTCTCCTCCCTCGCTCGTTCTTTCTCTTCTTCTTCAATCACTTTTCCACTCTCACAACGTCCACTCACCCTTCTGAAACACTTTAGAAGAGTTCCCAGTTCCCACCTCGTCTCCCATGACTAACAACTCGCATCCTCCTAACTAAGGTTCTTCTATGGACTTCACCCAACGCTCCCCCACCCGGCTCACCCTACCCTTTCCTTCTTTGTCCTTCCCCGGCCCCTCTCCACCCTTCCTCCTGCTTTGACCCGACTGGTCTCGCTGTCGGACTCAACAGTTCATTCCAGCACATAATGGACACCTAATGACATTCTTTTAAACAAATGCTTAGAGAAGCCGGCAACTGTCTGATTTGGGCCCCCGGACTCGATCCCGAGCAAGGCTGGAAGAGATTCTTGACTTGTATTGTGTCGCTGGTGAGGCGAGGCCTTCTTGCGGGCAATTTCCTCGAGAGATTCTCTGCCAGTCTTCGTCCTTTCCTGATGAACATTTTCGATCGCGGCCAAAACAATGGCAGGTTGACGAGTCCCAAGCAGGCCCAAGGAAAACACCAAAGAAGATGGCAGAACCAGAAGAAGAACCATCTCGCAACGAAAAAGAAAGAACTTTTTTTTTTTTTTTTTTTTTTGCAGAAGCTGAAATTAA
This sequence comes from Pomacea canaliculata, assembly GCF_003073045.1. NCBI lineage: Eukaryota > Metazoa > Mollusca > Gastropoda > Architaenioglossa > Ampullariidae > Pomacea > Pomacea canaliculata. The sequence continues at coordinate 32,779,016 of NC_037590.1, read as the reverse complement.
TTTGGCAAGGACGACATGTCCATCCATTAGAACGATAACCATGGAGGATGAGGAGGGTGGGGGAAAGGCTGAAGTCGTCATGGAGAAAATGAAAGATAAACATATTTGACGAAAGACGGGAGGAGTTGAAACTCTGGCAAGCCAGGGTTAGCGACTCGCGCATGCAAAACACGAGACAGGAGTGCTCTATTCTTTCTGCCGCGTCCAGCTGGCCGAGTCGTCCTCTCGAACCGGTTGGCGGCTACCGGAGTGACGAGGCCTCATCTGTTTTAGCCTTCAGTGTCCGAATATTATTTAATCCTTGAATAGAGCCACCGAAGCCATGTCGCGCAAGGTCTGCTCGAGACAACAAGGAAACGCACGCATGCGCAGCTCGCACTTCCGCCTATCCCTCAAACCTTACCCCTCCTCCCCTCTCGCTCTAGCAAAGAGCCGAGCTCCAAACAGGCGCACAATGGTGTATCACGTGTAGAAAAGTCCCAAAATTAATTGGACATAGCGGGGTCTGGCTGCGGCTGAAAGGGCTGATGGGGCCGAGGACAAAGGAGCGTCTCCGCTGGAGCAGAGAGCGATATGGCATCACCACCTCCAGGGCATTAGGCAGAATTCCAGCACAATGCCAGACACGAGCCAGACAATGGCGGTGTGAGGAGCTGCGGTTAGGCTTGGTTTTGAGACTAAATAGTTTTCCAGTCTTTGCTGGCCAAAGCCAGGCAAGTCGCCTGATAATCAAGCCGTTCTTGACGAACTCTGCACAAAAAAAATATATAAAATATTTTTAAACAGGAAAAAATCCCTTCCACCGATAAAACGTCTACTGCGTGACTGTTTTTAGTTGATTGTAATTTAGATGATGAAGGTGATAAGATGTCATATAGTCCCATTCAGGTCTCAAAACTGGTTTCACTGAAGGAGAATCCTTTTAAACGAATAACGGACAGGGTTAGAGTACCATAAAACAAAACGCAACTAATTTTGTTCAGATGTAATTTATCGAAAGTGATCGTCTTGGCCAACCATACAAATGAAAACCTCTATTTGTCTCCAGTCTTTGCATGTGAAGGTAGCGCCAGCAAATCTCAGCTCCTCCCAAACCCTCCATCTTCCCCTCACCACAAACTTTCCCCACCTTCTAACTGGGATGCACTATTTTATTCAGTCGCTCCATGGCGCTGACATTTTGGCCGCTTGACATGGAAGAGGATCCAAAAATACAGGGAGGTACCGCCTGTCTGCAAGTGCATCCTCCATTCAGACCAGAGCATTCCGATTAGCAACAGAAAGGAGTTGCTGTCTGGGCTCGGCACTAACTTGTGTTAGCAAAGGCCTTACAGGCACAACACATTTCAGGTCTTTAGGGGGAACAGCAAAGACATGGCGGAAGGGGTAAAGGAAACTGTTTAGATCATCGTAAGGGATCAGATTAATTTATTAACTTGAAACTACGAAAGCCGTGTGACGATGGTCATTATCCACTGAACTGTAGTAATTGTCCAGGGCACAGCCCAGGGTAAGAGGAACAAAGTTGTTCTCACCTTTCACCTACCCGTCAGGTACCCGTTGCTGCTGACGAGCAAAACGACGAGCAGGTCAGATCACGGACGTGTATAAAAATACAAGTTCGTGGTCAGATTGTTGCCCCTTTCTGCTTGAAAACGCAGATTACTTCCCCTTTCGGTTTGTGTCGAAACGAACAGCATCGGTTCAAAATCGACAAGACCTCAGAGATACAGTATTCCCGTCTGGCTTGTGTCCTGTCCCCCACGATGGGGGGATGTCGGGAAATAGATCTTTTGATCTTGATCATGATTTCTGTTGGGGAGGAAAAAAAAAATCGAAGATGATGGAGCTCGCCTGCGGCGTCTTACACATTGACCATGGCGCAGCACTCTGCTGGGTACCCTTCTTTTTTAATGGGTAGATCAGTCTTCACACGTGTACGTGTCTGCGTTCGTACGTGTGTTTGTTCATATGTGTATTTGTGACACAGAGAATCATGGAAGTTTCCCATTGTTCTATTAAAGCTCTGTTTACACTGTAATTATCAGAAATCGACTGCAACCGGAGGCATCTACTTGTCTCCTGTGACAAAGGTCACATCATTCCGTGATATTTCATTTTTTAAACTCTCAGTTTTATTGTATCGAACATTGCGTGTTAACGGATGTTATTTGTTCTCCTTCCCTTCCTCCCCCTACTCTCTCTTGCTTCCCTCTCTCTCTGTTTTTCTTTCTCTCTTTTCTTTAACTTTTTCATTACCTCTCTCCCTTTCTTTATTCATCCTATGGTCTGTCAGGGTTCTTTTTTTATTTTCCATGATTTTTTTCTTTTTTTTTTCTCCCTCTCTCTTTCCCTCCGTGTTTGCTTTTAATTTTTTATCTCACCATGCGCGAAAAGTTACACTGGGAGCGCGGCCTCGGTTACAATGTCAGCAGATCATGTGACGTTACCATCTTATTGCCGACGACCTTCCACGCGCGCTCTGCCTCCAGCTCACGCGATCATCGTCATGGCGCTCCATCAATACCACGTGACCAGCGCGAGGGCCCAAGCGCTGCCCGAGTATTTTGTCTGCTTTATCGTCAACAATATCTGCTAGTCGATATCTTAAACTTCTGCCACGCCTTCGATCATTATTATTGTTGTTTTTCGATAGAAAATCTACCGAGCAAATATTGTGACACTTCGTCGATTTCCCCGAGAATATGTTTGCCCAGGGAGCTGCCAAAAAACTTAGAATACATTTCTGGCGAGTGATTTGAATGCCTGGCAATGGCCTGCTCGCCTGAATGAGTTAGTGTTACGCGGTAATTAATGGCACATACCTTCGGGGCTTTGCTGGCAATCAATAAACATTTACCTCAGGTTCTGAAGTTTGTTTGTCGAGGTATCAGTCGTCATTGCAGGCTCTGCTTTGGCAGACGTGTGCACACACGTTTATTGCATCAAAACACTTTCCAAGGAACACCTCACTTCTCACTTTCTCCTGAACTCCTCCTGACTGACCTAGGATATTTCTCATACATTATACATTTCTTCTAAATAATCCAGCGAGAGAGAAAGCTTCTTTATTTGTTTATTTTTTCTTGCACATTGTAATATTTTATTTCTGACCGATTGCCTATTTTTCTTTTATTTTTTTTTTTTTTCATTCTATCTTTATTTTCATTTCTATTCTTCCCCGTGTTCTCGATTGCTCGATTGTGTCTCTTCCATTTACCCTTTTTCCGGTTCTTTCTTTCACACACATATATATCTATTGATCTGTACAGCGGAAAAAACTACGTCTGCTGTCTTTTTTTTAATATTTTGCCTCTAAATCTTCAAAGATTATTTTTTATCTCGACCATCATTATCATTAAGTAAAAATTTTCCATTTTTAACGCAAATTTCGTGTCGTTGGCTATTGGCTGTCATAGATAATTTCTTTCCCGCTGATCATATTATGCAACTGGGTGCAGCATCCCACCATCTCGTCCGTGATATCACGTGCTCCGACGTCATCTGCTCTGGAACTTCCGGTGTTTTGACTTGTCTGGCTTTGCTGACATCACGTGGTATGGACTGAGGTAGGGGAGGGATGTGCAAGAAGCTGTGGTCGAAAAGGATTGGCGGTAATATGTGGAAGAGTGCAGGCACAGGTCGATGGGTGGATGCATGTTACCAAATGTTTTCCAAGTGGCTTAGCCTCTCTCTTTCTGCCTCTCTCTCACACACAGCATCCATTATTTCATATTAAATGTGTGACATGTGTAAGTTCAATTGAGACTAGGTTTCATGCCCTAAGACCCATACAAATATCGTTAATATTAAAGATTATTTGTCAATTGTTTATAGATGTAGAGGGGAGAGAAATCTGTCTTATTTTCGTCTGTAGAACGTCCGTCAAATGTTATAACATGTTGCTATAGCAACTCTTTCCTCTCGTCATCTCTCCAAGAAATCTTTCCACGCTTTCAATCATCGTCCTCGTCTTTCACATCCAGCCCCCTTTCAAGCCCTAAATCTGGCGTCAGAAGTCGTGACCCATGGTGGACATTTTTTTAAAGACAACTTCTGTGGGCACTTTTCTCCCTCGCATTTCAGATTTTTATTTTGTCGGCAAGACGGAATCGCTGGCATTGACACAAAAGGACAATTTGCGAGGAGTTAAAGAGAGGCTCAAAATGTTCGATCGTTATTATTTGCTTATCAGCACATCGCCTCCTTGCTGCCAGCCAGATAGATTTGGAGAGAGATGAGGTGAGCCTCCATCTGCATTATCAACAGTTAACCACGGCTCTTCTGCGCCGTGCAAGCCATGGCCGCCATTCTGCCTGCTGCTGGCAGGACTGACAAAGTGCATGTTTAAAGACGCGGGCTGTCCGCTGTGAATGGGTTAATGTCGTTTCCGTATGGCTGCTTTTTCACCCCAGCGCTTGTCAAGTTAATTCACTGGGAGACAACTCTGCGCTCCGCACCCTGTAGTCAGGTTTTCCGTAACACTGGGGCAATCTGTGCCAGGCTTCCGGTCTGCGACTTGACTAAGTTAAGGCACGTCACTGAGGACACTCGCCACGGCAGTGGGATCAGACCCATGCATCCACCACCAATGAAAAAAAAAACACAGAGAGAGAGAGAATGTTTGTGTGTTTGTGTGTTTGTGTGTGTGTGTTTCAAGTACATGGTTATTATTTTGTCAGGATTTTACTGCCATATGGCATCATTATACAACGAACTTGTATTACTGGACTGCTGGTTGACGATTTTTCCCAGTTAACCTCTAAAACGAGGCATAGGACTACAAAACTTCCGGTTTAGTCACATTCTTTGTTTAGGCTCGCCGAGACTAACAGCGGAGAACTTCGCAAGAGGCTAAGCGTTGGTCTTGGCAGACAGCAATCCACCTGTACACGTTCATGATTATACGTCACTGTACATCGTCTCAAAAATAACTATTTTGTAGATACTGTAATTTCACAATTTATCATCATAAAATTTCAGAAACGAATCGAAGACGAAAATCTGGAAGTTTCTCAGAAGTGAAAGCGCGTGGACGCACGCACACAGAGTGAGTGAAGACCACAATCTAAATGACGGAACGAACACAGGAACTGCCTCCATCGATAGTCATCCTGATTGTGACCACTTTTCTCAAACTCTTATCCCAGCCCCCTACAACCGTTTCCAGGACTCGAATTAGATTGTTTGGCTGAACTGCTGCCGGTACTAGGATGTCTCGGACAGTATTACAAGGCCGCCTTGGATAGAGATGGATGTCCATGTCAGTGTTACAGAAATGTCGCCTCCTAGGAATTAAAATAAGTGTTACCAATAAAATATTACCTGACAATACTCAAAGCTTTCAAGAAGGTAGGAATATATTTCAATAGTCCAGAAAACGACTCTTGTACCCTGTAAAGTTTGCCGTGTGTAGGATGACACTTGATGACACAGTGACAGCACAGATATACATAACCACCCACAATCAGTCCATACCCACCCACTGACCCACTGAGTTCACACACACACACACAGACACACAACTTCTCACCACACACATACACACACAGAGTAAATCCAAGCCCATTTGTGGGATTGAAAAAATCCTGTAGTGAAATTTTTGTGTGAACATAGAACCAAAACTATGGAGTGAAATTAGTCATGGTGACGTAATCTCGCTCTCGTCTGTTAAACAGCAATTCGCGAGACCTTCCCCACCAATCATTACCACTGGAGTGGCAATCAGCAATTCAGAGCTATGTTTGGAGGGTGGAGGGTGTCCCGGAAAGGAAGGTGATTGCTGCGGGCAATCTCATGCCATCTGATGCCAACTGATTCTCAAATCGGATGCCAGACTAGCATTTTTCCCCCTGTGGAATAACACATTGGGCGGAGTAGACGGTCTGGAGTGAATGTGATCCTCAGAATATGAAGAGGCGAATATAGCAATTGTGTTCTCACCAGTCCTTTCTTCATTGTCAGCGCAACCATCGAGAGTCAATACACTTGTCGATCGTTTATTTGTCTCACATCGACCGACACCTGAATTGCTGATATTTAAAATAAAACTCTTTCTCTGTGTGTAGAAATGGAGAACATATTTCCGTCAAAATGTTCGTGATTTTGATGTTGCTGTGTAATAAGAATGGTGCACAGTCCCCTGCAATCTCTAGTCTTATTATACCTCCGTTTTTCAATGCTTCATTCACGTGCATGATTCCACAAACATTTACAGCTCTCGTTAGACATTAGGTATTTTATTTATTTCCGCCGTGAGGAGTGTGGAAAAATTGACATTTTTACAACTAGCAGTTCACCCATGCTACTTCCTCAAAGGCTCGAATAAATGTAGACAGAGCTGGAATAAAAGTAAATATAATATTGTTATAAACAAGTTTTTTCAGCGAATGATTTTTGTCGAGCAGAGGCGACTATTAAATTTAACTGCGTTTAGGTCCTTACAGTATAATCTATGAATTACTTTTTTTTCTTTCATGTTTGAATGACAATCGTGTTCATTCATTGTCAACATTGTACCTGTAGTTCCTGCAATGGACGCTCATTCAACCTAGTTCACATGTACAGTGGAGTTTTTGTCTCTTTGGCAGTTCATCTAGTAAACAATAGAGAAAGAACAGAAATCTTAAATTTTTTAGGTTTGATAAAGTTTAAGTTAGCTGAGGTTGAGTGTTTGTGTTTGTGTTTTGTTTTTGTTTTGTTTTTTTTTGTTTTGTTTGTTGTTTTGCTGTTGGGAGGTTGTTTTATTTTGGAACTCTTGTTTTATTTTTTGTTAAGGGCGTGTTTTTACACAACTAAAAGGTTGTTTCTCATGTTCTTTCTATTACCTCATGTAAACATGGGAGGTCCTATTCGTCTAATTTTTTCCTTCACTGGTGGTTAGGGTGTTTGTTTGTTTGTTTGTTTGTTTGTTTGTTTGTTTGTTTGTTTGTTTGTTTGTTTGTTTGTTTTGTTTGCGTGCTTGCTTGTTTGTTTATCATTTGATTTTTTTCCTTGTTTTTAGCTTATGTCTCAGCTTTGACTCAAGCGTTCTTAGTTAATTAACGGAGTAATCGTTACTTCAACCAAGTCTTTGTCATACTAAATATGATAATAAATTACAGTTTCAATGGGTTTTATTTATTTTGTATATTTATTTGTTATTATTAATTTGTGATAGCTATTGATTCCGCATATTTTAGACCCTAGAATAACGAATTTCTCCTAATGATAAATTACCCCACACTACTTTATAGCCTGAGAGCAGAAACATATACCTACACCCCTCAGCCGACTATTCAAACCCTGCAAACCTCCAATGAACCCGAATGATCATGAATATCATAGGAACTCTTTCTCGAACGCATCCATCTGGCTCGCAATTTGTCGCAGAAGGTGGAGGAACCGTTACCAAACCAAACGAGCAGAAAAGGAACTTTTTTCCCATCGTGAACATACTTGTTCAGCGCCAGCCCTGAAAAGGACTAACTGAATAGCAGCGCCCACCAATCGAACTCTGCTCGCAACCCATTCAAGTGTCACGCCCGATGCGGTGCAAGCATGGCAGCGCTCTGTAAGCAAAAGTTCCAGTCTTCTTCCTCCGAGGGTTAAAGGGTTGGGGATGGGGAATGGTGGGGCGGGGATAGGGGATGATGGTTTGGTTCCTATACCCCAGCTTGATGATGATGATGATGATGGATGGATGATGGATCGATGATGAATGATGGATGGATGATTGATGGATTGATGGATTGATGATTGATAATTGATGATGATGATGATGGAAAATACCTATGAAAAAAGTAGGAAACAAAGTAAAACTGAGAAAGGTCGTAAGAAAAGAAGGTAGGTGGTGGTGGGTGGAACACATTTTTGGTCACACCCAAGAAAAATGTATTTTTGTATTCCAAAAGCAATCGCCATGTAGGACACAGATGGGATATAGGATAAAAGACACGTGTGGGGAAATAGGATATAGGTGGGATGTAGACAAAAAAAGATTGAACTGGTAGAGCAGAGCTATTAAAAATAACAAAATTAAAAAAATGTCCCACGATGATATGCTTGTGATATGGGGAATTGTTTTTCTAACATTGCGGTGACATTTCAAAGAAACTTCAACAGAATTCATAGCAGGCACGACATCAAAGCTGGACACATAAACGGATGTCACTTTTCCTACAAACAAAGAAATAATGAAGAAAGAAAGAGTAAAAGAAAAAAAGAAGGAGAAGGACAATAACTAAGAAGAAAGAAAACGGTATCAAAGAAGGGGATAAAAAAAATCAAGTTAAATATTAGAAAAGGAAGAAAGTAGATAAAGATAAGAGAAAAAAGAAATAAAGTAAGGAAAGAAAGAACTGGGAATAGAACAAACAGAAGGGATTACGAATATGGCTGTGTGTAGGAGCAGTACGACGTTGCTGGCATGGTACGTGCAAGAGAAGAAAGCCCAGAGAGCGGTGCCATTGTCCCGTGTCTGCAAGCCCCACAAGCCCCACAAGCCCCACGCAGCCCCACACTGCGCTTGCTCGCGCCCCTTTTTTTTTATCTTCTCGAGCTTTCTCGAGTGGCGCGAGATATCGATTTTTTGGCGCTTGTCAATCACACATCGGCCACTCTTGACCCACTTGTCACTGTTTGTCGAGCTGGCAGGCCTGACACGCGAAAAATGGAGTGACCGTTAAAATAGTCCCGTAGCCTCCAAGACTTCGGGGTGGAGAACGCGGAGGGGGATTCAACCCATCCACGGAGGAACAATGAGGCACTTACAAGGGTGCTGCAGCGTTTCCTCTTCCATCTCAACATACCATCCCTTCCCCTCTCCTCCCATTCCCTCCCCTCCCCAACTCAGGGTTTGCAATGAAGTGTTGCTTTGCTGCTGATGCTTTCCATACATAGGTGCGCTGCCGGCCGGCCTCATGACGTAATGATCTGGCCCAAGTTTGCTAACCCTGTACTTCTTCCTCCTCCGGTTAGCTCCCTTCACACTCTAAGCCTAATGAGGCGTTTTAGTCGTAGGGTTTCCTCCCCGCAAGGGTGACAGACAAAACGCACCCTGCTCGGTGGTGAGCACAGCTCAGTGCCGGACTCACGTCACGTCACGTACCGAGAACGGAAAGCGTGACGCACTCATAACGTAATGGCTAAGGTGACGCAGACAGAACTGCGTGACAAACTCACTTACACAAGTAGCACTCAGAAGAATGTATGTGACATATTGGGATGTGAATGCGATGCCCACAGAAAACTCGGAGTGACGCACTAAGTTACGTATTACGCAGTTAGAACAGTGAACGTGACGCACGCAAATCAGCCTGACATAGAACAACGACAACGACACACTCAAATGCTCAGTGTGACACACTCATGTTCAGTGTGACACACTCAGGTAGCTATGGGTGACCGCTCCAAATTAACACCAGTGACACCGCGAACTTTGCGGAAGCCAGACTCCAGGTGTACAATCTGCACCAGGTGTGTGGTTCTAACGGAAAATTCTCTCTAAATTCTCTTTGTACCGTGGACCGCATTCCAGCTTCACAAAGAATTTACAGTGAGTGTATTTTCCTCTCTGCCTCCCATAGCCAGGTACTAACTGCATGGCTTACTCCTAGCACTCAGCTAAAGTGATCACGGGTCTGTCAGCTTCGACTAGAACTGTCTCGAAAGAACTCTAAACTATTCGGTACAAAATATTTTACCTCTCAAAAATAATTTACCTCTCAAAAATAATAATGCGATTGTCTAAACTGTGATTAATGTGTATCTTTCTTTTAGTTATATATTTTTTGTTTATAAAAAACATAAACAAAGATAATTGAAGAAAAAAATCCGGGTTGATAACCAGGTCCTTCCATGGATGTGGACAGAAAGTCTACACGTGTTCTCAACATTTTTGCATCATTCATCATATTAAAACAAAACTTGAAGAAAATTTCTCTCAAACTCAAATACATTTTCTTGACAGCAGAATCCCAGGGAAATGAATTGATAGCCACATCATCAGCAACTTAAGAGTTTTCAGCATCTTGAAGCTAAGCTGCGCAGGCAGGCCGCGAGGACAAAAGCTATTACGCCATTCCATCCACCCACTCCGCATGTCAGAGGTTGTTACGGACTAATGGAGTCAACGGTGCATGTTACATTAGCGGAGATTAATCATCATGCATATCATAAACACAATCCTTTTATTACGCTTGTTGTTGTTCAACATCTGCGCGGAAATTACTACGAAAATTTCAAGCAGGAGGACCCGAGTTCGGAACCAAGCAAGACCTGGTAGGAAACAGCTAAATAGTCGTGTAAACTCTGGTAATAATGATGGATTTCCTCGCATGCGATGATTTTGGGAAGTTGCTAATTTATCTCCCAGGCACCCACCTCCGATCTGTGCGGTTTTTGTATGGATGTCAAACACACAGCCACCGAGTCAACATATTCAGGTTCCAGCATGATAGAATTTTCTAGGCACGGACGAGGGACGAGCGCCATTTCTTTAGTCAAGCACAGTGTGTGCTTGTCAGCCCACAGAGTATGGGCAATAAAAACAAGCTCGACATTTGAAATGTCTAACTCACTGAGTTTTTATGCACAAGCCATGGGGAGCAATGAGGATGCCTTGTTCAAACTTTACTGATGACTCTTTTATCGGACACCACTGCATGTACATGGGATGGAGCAAGCGGTCTGAGTACTGTTGTTGTTGTTGTTGTTGTTGTTGTTGTTGTTGTTGTTGTTGTTGTTGTTGTTGTTGTTGTTGTTGTTGTTGTTGTTGTTGTTGTTGTTGTTGTTGTTGTTGTTGTTGTTGTTGTTGTTGTTGTTGATGGAAAGGGATGCAGGAAACCGCCATTAGAAAGTGGACAGCTACAAGGGTAGGTGACCGCCCAACTGAAGGTATCCAATAAATGCTGGTGTCAGGTTTGATTTGATAACAATGAAATAAAAAAATATTAAAAGTTTCAAATTGTTCCGCTTAGCACCGCACGTCCTTCAAAATGTCCTGAACAAAGGTGAGTGTTCTGGGTCGTGAAATCACCGAGGCTTTTTTAATCCATCGCAAACAGTGTGGAAACATTGAGGCGGTTTTTGTCCGGTGTGAGAGAGAGAAAGAAAGAGAGAATGATCGCTCATAGATAACTGTGGTTGTCACAAAGGTATAAACGCTCACAGTTGAAGTTCACCGCCATTCCTGAATTTTGGACAAATAGTCCATTATTTTGACAGAGTGTGGTGGTACAGGTGATGATTGCAAGTTAGCATGTCACAAATTAGTGATGGACACCCGATGATGCAGTGAGTACTACAAGCATTCAGCCTTCTCTCTCTCTCCTCTGTGTGTGTAAAGGGAGAAAGAGAAAGTGCTCGTCCTTCGAGTTATTATTGACGCTAGTTTTTTTATAAGAAAAAATAATATTCAAACATCCCACAGCAAGGGTGACAATAGTAGTTGATGGTGAAAATATAATGGAGATTTTAAGACATCGATGATTCTGTCACAATTTTCCTTTTCTCCATCTTAACTTCTATCCCAAATTAATCAAATATGTTTCGGGTAAAACCTGCGGGCTCAATCCAGTCGTCTGTAATGAAATGGGAGAAAAATCCACACTGAGACATTTACTAAACTCAGTTACAGTATTTGGTCAAATGTTCTGTTTGCTTAATGTCTGTTTCAATAACTTATTAAAGCCCCGCGATCTGAAAGCCGTCTGCTCACCTGAGAAACGCACATCAGACACATCTACAAATTAAAATTATTATAAGTCTTTGAGTATAAAATTCATCCATTTTACAACATAAGATGCCGGAGGTTTGCATCAATAGTTGGAAAATAAATTAATCTGAATAGAAACATATTAAAATGGCAAAGCAAACTCCTCTCTCCATCTCTCTCTTTCCCTCTCTCTCTCCATTGATAAAAACGGAAACATTGTATTGATGGCGCAGGTCCTCCCAGCTCTTTATCTTCCTCTACTAAGCCGCATGCAAAGGCTGAGTGAAGCCATGCGTGAAATCTGTCTAAGGCTGGCTGTGTGCGACCAGCGTCCTGTCAATACTCACCTTGTCCTCCCGCAGATGTTTATCTGCCGGACCGGCCGCCTGATGCCGGCAAAGGACTCGACAGACTCGACAAACTTGCGCCCGGAGATCGAAACTTTCACGACCCATTTGGCAGGTCGATGGCGCGACCCGTGGACTGCGCATGTCCGTACCGGATGACATGTTTCAAGAATGCATCAAGCCTGCCGCTCCAGAAGAGGTTATCTTCCTCGTCTTCTGATGTCCTCCCAGCAACCCACGTTGAAGCACTAACGGGCCTGCGCCTGAATGACGGGACACCTGATCAGAGGATTTTTTCGCACGAGTGATTGCTGTTTCCTGGATTTATTTTTGTGAAAGTTCTAGATTTGTTTTTGTTTGTTTGTGCACGTTTGTGTTTGTTTTATCTTTACTATCTTTACGCTTCTTTTAAATCAAATAAAATAACGAAGTAAAACAAAAGCGCAATTATCGAGACACGTGTATGTTTATTATCTGATGTCGACCTCAGGGATACAAGTTTGTAGAATTCTACGGAAGATTTATTGTCAAGAACTTCATGGACCAAACCGTCTTCAAATAGAATTACAGAATCAAACTCAGACATCAAACAAGTTTATTTGCAGTGACATGATCCTCACAGTCAGCCCTTGAGCACCAAACTACAGACTGTTTGGTAAGAGACAAATATAAACTAGAAGGGTTTTAGTGTACAAGTGATAAAGTAAAACATTTTAAAAATCCTCCGAAAATTCTATTACCCTCGATTATATCTATATATCTGTATTTCATGATCTCGTGCCATCTGAGTGTCAGAACACGGACACGAAATAGTCCGTGGTCAGGGCGAGTACTACTCACTACTGTGTGTTAGGTTCATCTTATTTTAGAAGAAGAGGCTGTATGTACACTTGTGCTAAAGTCTAGCTAAAATGCTTGTAGACTATTAGTAGGTAAGTTAATAACACTGTTTAGCACCGAGCTAACAAGTAACTCAGCGCCTGCTCTGCTCTCAGGACTAACCGTCCAGGCTTTTCCCGGGTACTCCCAACTTTCTCTCCCTTCATCAGTCCTCCCCACCCCCCTACCCTACTTTATGAGAATATTCCAACATAGTGTGAAATCATCAATAGGAAAAATTTTTCTACCAAATAATTTTTTAATCCAACCGAAGACGCTCCCAAGAAATCGTGTTCACCAGCTTTTGAGGGTGGGTGAGTACCCCACTGTACATCATTAATTGCCAGATAGAGAAAAACTGTATTATGTGACACTAAGAGGCTTAATTCAACTTCCTTCCCTCTTTCCCCTTTTTTGTTATCATTATCAAATATGTTCTGTTAAGCGTTTGCCTCACAATAAATTTAAGTAACTGCATTTAGAGTTGTGGGCCGGGTATCGATCATGGCGGTCTGCCCGCCTGTGCTAATAGCCACGTTTTCCATGGGCACCGAGTGCTTATCTTGCCGGGTGCACTGCCTGGCATTTCACGAAAATACAGTTTAGCGAAAAGCTTGCGATTCCCCCAGCTTTCCTCCAGGCTTGTTGCATATGATGACGGAAGTTCACACAGTGGAGGCGGTACTCGTGTCCACCTCAAACACAGGAAGAGAGGGGTTGGTGATGGTGGTTGGGGGATGAGGATGGGGATGGGGAGTACTCTTGAGCACGAGGACGAATTTGGAGGAGAAGACAAGAACATAATGTCTCTTGTTTAACTAAAGGACTTGGGGGAAAGTAGCTGCCAACAGTCGCGCATAAAACAAACTGCGATGTTGCTTTACATATCCGACGAACAAGCAGCCTGCCAAGAAAGAATTCTAGTGTCAGGTGTAGGGGCAAACCTTTAGACATACTCGGCAATTAGTGTCCACCCATTTCTTTTTCCACTTTTTTTTCTTTCTCTCTCTCCCTCTCTCTCTCTCAACTCTCCCGTGTTCGAATTGCTTCCTTTTATATCAAGCATTTCTTTGCACATCGTCACAGAACGGGGAGTGTAGTAAGAGGATGAGAGTGGTCGTGGTGGGGGGGTGAGGGTGTGGGAGGGAGACATGTCAGCGATCCGAGCAGCGGGCGCCCGCGAGTAGGTGGCGACCAATTACAGACTTGTTTGTTTTACTTGTCGTCGACAGGGTAAACACGGGGGGCGACTCTAGGCGTAACCCAAGGCGCGGGAGACAGCGGGCACCTGTCGCCGTGCACGTCGCGCAGGTCTGTGGAGGGGGGGAGGGAGGGTAGAAGGGGGAGGAGGGGGGCTGGGGGGAGGCTGCTGGCGTGACGTAAGTGGAATCGGAGACGAGCTCTGGAACACAGCCGCACCAAGTGACCTCCTGCTAGACAAACTATGACTAAGTCTCCTCCTCCCTCACTTTCTTTACTTTCTCCCCTCCCTCCCTCGTGTTTGTCCACGTCTCTGATTCTGAATGCGTGAATCTGTGAGTACACATCTATAAATACTATGTGGATGCTTGCGTGCGTGCGTGGATCTGTGTGTGTTTGTGTACTTTCCGTTTAAGCTGAACTTGAAGTCAAATGTCAGGGGAGGCGATTGAAATGTAAAACCAATAAGAGTTGTCACTCTTTTCATTTAAAACCAGCTTAACCGTTTATGTTGCACTTTTCTAACTTATTCTTGTTTTAATGTGATGCTGGTTGTTACTAGAGGAAGGAGTAAATGCCAGGTTATATTTTAGAGTTTTAATTTTGCGTTGTTCTGTAATATTTATTTTATTGGGATGGTTCTGAGGTCTGAGGGTTATCTTTTTTACGAATTCTAGTGTCAGGTGTAGGGGCGTACCTTTAGACTATACTCGACAATTAGTGTCCACCCATCTCTCTCTCTTGTGCGCATGCGTATATACAATCACGAACAAGTATATACTCAAACACATACATTGGCGCGCACACATAAACGTACGCGCACACATACACGCACGCTAACAAACACGCACACATACTCTTCTCACACACACGTGCGCGCGCACACACAGATAAATTGATAGAAATGAGAGATAGAGACTAAGGGATGGAGAGAGAGGCCTGTTACTCACCCTCGCACCGTGAGATTTAGTGTTTGCTCCCCGTCATGTCAGGGACGGCGGCTATCTGTGGGGGATCAGGACCCGGGGTCCGCCGCGTGCCACTTGAATGTACTTGACCTTCAGTCACCGGGCCTCTACGTCATGCAGCCACC
The DNA here is from genome assembly GCF_003073045.1 of Pomacea canaliculata. Lineage (NCBI taxonomy): Eukaryota > Metazoa > Mollusca > Gastropoda > Architaenioglossa > Ampullariidae > Pomacea > Pomacea canaliculata. The sequence continues at coordinate 32,763,802 of NC_037590.1, read as the reverse complement.
CCCTTGTCGCCACCTTCCGCGCCATCTTTTGACAAACTAACAGTGTTTAATTTCCCTTTCAAGCAGTAAGTTTGGAAATCCAGAAGTGGATGAGACAGGGCTTGGTGAAAGGAATCTCTGCTTTCTCTATTTTTTCTGTCTACTCCCTTTCTTCTCTCTTTCTCTCTCTCATTGTGGAAGAATGTGGGTTAACATATTAACTGTGGTTTTCGTAGCAGGGTAAAATTTTATTTTTATATTGTGTGCCTCAACTAGTCTCTGTCCAGAATCAGTTTGAGGTCGTTATGGTTGCACACTAAAACGATGGCATTGGGTTGGTTGGTTGGTTGGTTGGCTGGTTGGTTGGTTGGTTGGTTGGTTGGTTGGTTGGTTGGTTGGTTGGTTGGTTGGTTGGTTGGTTGGTTGGTTGGTTGGTTGGTTGGTTGGTTGGTTGGTTGGTTGGTTGGGTTGGGTTGGTTGGTTGGTTGGTTCTTGTTTGTTTGGTTCGGTTTGTTTGGTTCTTTTTTTTTTTCTTTTTCTTTTTTTTATACTTGTTCTTTTCTTTTTGAGCTTTCCTGTGAGTTCGGTCTGATTACGTCTGATTCGGGTTGAGTAGTGTGTTGAACAGTGTGTTGAGCAGATAGCTCTCAGAGTTTTCTATCTGATTTGTTACAGACGAGCTAAATACTTTCTCCCTTTCAGCTGAAAAGTTAATTTGCGCTTATTGGATTTCAAAAGACCGGCTCTCAAACTTCAGAGTGAAATGCTATTGCTTGCAAAAGCTCGCCATCTAAGGAGGCAAATTAAATATGTCGCAAGCAGGTTCATGCTGATGGGAAAACCGCTGGCTTCCAAATGAAGAATTTTCTTAGACTCGTTACTTGGTTTTGTCGATGCTTTCCTCTCGCACGATTATTTGCGGAGTTTCCTCCCTCAAAACGACTGACAGCAGTGATTCGCGGTGAATGAAATCTGATTTCTTTTTTCAAGAAATGGAAATTACACAGATCTTTATAGTGCCATTGATTTGTGGTTTTTTAATCACAAAATTTCGAATCTTGCAGGAATTTTAAAATCGATCAGCGCCTCTTTGCTTCCTTTTTATCTTTTATATCAGAAGTTTCTGGTGATTTAAACAAAATTTTGGTTTAAAGCTATGTCTTAGTCTCATTTAGTTTGAACGTCTGTAGTCTGAGCATTTTTTGGTCTTGAGGAAGACGATGGACGAGTCATCTTAATCTTAAATTTAATTTTTTAATTTGTGTATTGTACTTTACTTGACTGTACACTATTTGTTACCTATATTCTGTGCTCTGTTGTGTTTGTTTTGAGTTAACATTATTTTTCACTCGTCTTAAAAGCATGGATTCCTTGTTGTCTGTGTTCTACGTTTTGTGTTCATCAACATCCTACACCGTTCACCCTTTTAAGAACAGACTCACCCTGTTAAAATGAAGAACAGACGCCAGAAACATTTTTTTTACAAAAATACATATTCAAGATATAGAGATTCTTTTAGTAACTAAAGAATACAGATATGGCTGTTACTGTCCCACCCCATCAAAAAAAAAGACCTCTCCAAGTTCTGCAGCTTCCTGTAAAGAGGGAGGTGAGGTGAGGGGTGAGGTGAGGTGAGGTGGGGTGGGACAGGAAGAAAACGCACGGGCAGGAGATGGGTAGGAGGCTGGGTGAGGGACGGATGGGGTGAGGGTGGTTAGGGAGAAACATGGAGTGCTGAAAGCATTCACCTTGGGTGAGCTCCCCTCCGATGTTAATGGCGGGACTAATGATGGGGGCGTGGTCACTTGGAGACACGCACAAGACTGTTCACCGGCGCTGAGAGGCGAGGGAACAGCCGGGAGGGCTCGCGTCGCCATGGCAATGACCAATTAGAACACGGTCGAGTGGTTACTGTGACATACAAGATGGAGACGATAGCCTGTCAGACATTGCTCCACAAGCAGTTTGATCAGGGCCACTACCAGGGTCTCAGCAAGGGGTCACCCCCCATCTTCTTCTTCTTTTTTCTTATTTTAAATTTTTGGAAGTGGCACACGGCCATAAGATTTACACAAGAACATCTGAAACATTGGGTCTGAGTTATAGCGTGCGTTCATCTATTTCTCGAGCAGCGGGTCCTAACTCTCCTGTCATTAGAGACTGCCTATAAAGATGCTGTACACAATGTTTTTGTTAACTTTCAACTGATTTTAATTGGAGTTAGCATGCGGGCGTTCCTCTCCAAAGCTAATAAGATTTTCCTGAAGCAGCTGCACACGCAAGCAAAATGGCGGTAGAGCTGATGATAAAAAATACAGGCCTGGACAGTGCTGATGCATTCTGTAATTTTGATGCTTGTCTTGAAAGTTTTATTCACTGTGCAACCTTTTGTTGCATGGTCATCACATTCCTTCATCGCGTTTTATTGCGGTTTGAATTTATTGACTTATTCTGTGTTGCCTTATTTATTTCATTTTATTTATATTTACACAAAAATCTTATTTTTCTTGAGCATTCTAGGAACTTTTATTTATTTTGTCAAAGTTGTTGTTTGTTTTATTCGCATAATAACGCTCTACAGTGCTCTGGAATATCAGGACTACCGTCAGCTAGCACTGGTCAAGGAATAAATGAGGGAATGAACGATTAAACCTTATTTTGCATGGACTTTACAAAGGCAGGTACTACAATCTGATATTTTGTCGGCTATCAGAGAGTGATCTTAATATTTTCTGTCATCCACTGCATCAATGTGCGAGCATCTGTGTCCATGTTCGTTGGCGCGCCTTCGAGTTCGAGTGTCCGGTCTGCCGAAGGAGGGAAGAGGGATGGTCGGAGAGCAGAAGAGGCAGAGACGAAGTAAATCAAGTAAATTATTGAAGGAGAAAACGAAGATGGGAGGCGAAACAAAGTTTAAAATTAAAAAGGATAATATATATATAAGTTAAGTATTTGAAATATCTTTCTATTAATCTTCAATCAATTCTTTTTTATACGAGGCACTGAACAGAATGTATTTAATCGATAACCAAGCAGAAGATAACTACAATAACTTCATTTCACTGTTTGTTGCCAGACCTGTCATTGTTTTCCTGTTTTCCAGCTGAGGTTCTAGTAAAAACACCAGTGCATCAAATATACGCTGCAGTGAACAAACTTGTCAGGGAACAGGGGCGGCTAAAAATTTTATTTTAAAAAGCACGCGCATCTTTTTTTTTTTTTTATCTGACGTCCCATTACGCGTTTTGAACACTTATGTTATTGTTAAACTCCAGAATACTCAGCCTCGTGGTAAGCCTCTTCCTGCCACGTGCACGATACTGAGGCGCGATTGCTTCCCTTTGGCGCCACACTTCCACTTGTCTCCCCTCCGTCCGCCCCAAGCTAAGAAAATATGGGAATGTAGATAAATCATTCAAAATATGTCCTAACCAGTCTTGCCAAGGCACACCCCCTACTACCCTCCTCACACCACGCAACTAGAATTCACTTTCGTGTGTCACACCTTCCTTCCAATGTGTGTGTGTGTGTGTGCGCGCGCGTGCGAGTGTGTGTATGTCTGTGTGTGTGTGTGTGTGTGTGTGTGTGTGTGTGTGTGTGTGTGTGTGTGTGTGTGTGCGTGCGTGCGTGTATGTCTCTGTGTGTGTGTGTGTGTGTGTGTGTGTGTTATTTATACCTCCCCTGCTTGCCCTCAGACAGGGTTATCACATGTCACTGCCGTATGTGTGACGGCTTTTACTGGGTGTCACCGCTGTCTTATCTTCCTTGATTCCTGAAAAACTGAAAATTATTTGTTTGTGCATTTTGTTGTCAGTGTTGTCGGAGTTGCTAAATACCGGCTTTGTAGGTGTTTATCAACGGTGCACAAGATGCTAACTAGTTCTTGTGGCCGCTCGTGACGTAATTAGTCTCAAATCTGAGGCGGAGTGTTTGCCAGTGTTTGCTCGCGATAATTATTCATTTATTTACTTGTTTGTTTATTTAGCTGATACACGAATATGCGGCAGCGATGAATAACAATGATGTTTTGCATCAATGTTAATCATTTGTCTAAGGTATCTGCAGGATATTCGTAGGATTGATTGATTTTTTAAAAAAAAAAACTCTCTTCCCACCATCACATTCTTTAAACATATAAACACATCTGCTCCATGAGCATTGCTCCTAACAACAGTCTACATAATGCTAGTCCATTTTCAAACCCTTTCTTTCAATTTTTTCGTCTCTTGACTAGACCTCCCTCTCGTTTCCCTCTGCAGATTCAAGAAATTCACTCAGTCCTTACTGTTTTGTTCCCTGATTCCTCTTTGCGTCTTCTGTGTTCATCTTTTTATTCCTTGTCTTTGGGATTGTTTATCCTTTTGCCCTTTGTATACTGTCCACGGTCTTTCTTGTCTCTGAGAGCAAGCTCCTTGGTGAGCGTGATAATTCGCTTTGTAAATCAGAAGTTGGTTTATTATTATTATTATTATTATTATTATTATTATTATTATTATTATTATTATTATTATTATTATTATTATTATTATTATTATTATTCGGATGTATTAATTTGTGATGTCTGCTACCTGTGTGAATGTTAATCACACACCTGGAAGGCCTGCAGGACAAGTGTCCGCGTTATTTATCTCCCTTACTCGATGGAACTCTCTGGGAGGATCACTTCCCTGATGATCACGGTAAAGGTTGAGTTCGACTTCTTGCCTGCACTGGAGACAAAACTCTACCCTATGGCTGGCGCTCGTTGAGGTCACGTGATCTGGGCCTGTTAATTACTGTACTGCAAGCGGAGGGGGTGATCGATTGATCATTGGTCAGTCTTTCTTACAGAACTTCAGCTCCTGCCGATAAGAGGGGAGGACGGCGAAAGAGGAGAAGTGGTCCGGCGCTCTGTTGTTCCACTGCGGCCAGGACTTTCAAAAAAGAACGGCCATAATCAGACTTCCTTTCGGAAGCAACTTTTATCTGCCGCCGAGGCATGTAAAACGTCATATTGATCTCGCGAATTAGTCCTCGCCGCGCACTCATGCGTGACTTGGCAGGCAGGAAATCCTTCCGGTTGCTGAGGAGAGTCCAGGCTCTTCTCTGTATTGTACACCGCGCCGGCCTGCAATCTCCTGCAGCTTGGTGCTGGTGAAAGCTCAGGTGATTTGTTGTTGTTGTGTGGATGTTTTGCGTGCAGGGAGTGGACGTTGTGTGTCTTCACGCCGTTGTCAATACGTGGTAGAGAGTCTCATAAAGCATCTTTGCCAAGCGCAGGGATCTGTCACGTAAAGGAAAAAAATCGTTAGTATTATTTGTTTTCTTTCTTTCTTTTTTTCTTTCTACATGACTGTTTCTCTCTCCCTGATGAACCCTGTTTGAACCACCTTCAGAAAAGTTTCAGATGGTCCTCCTTCTGAACGAAAATTCAAAATGCTATATCGCATTCCTGGGAAAATAGCATCAAGACCTTTGGGTCAAACATTGTGCCATCTCCATTTCTGTGTCCCTGCTCCTTTCATGTGTGTAAGCCCACTCAGCTTACCAAGGTCCATGACTCACATCTTGAGTGAGGTGCGGGCTGAGTGCCAGACTTCAGGACATGCAGTCTCTTGCAGGCAACGTGGTCATCTTAACCCGGTGGAAACCCTGAAGCAGACATGGTATGATGTCCACAATTTTTTTTAAACAGCGCCTTCGGGAAGACACTGCAATTTTCCAAATCCTCGCCAAGCGAAGTGGGGAGGGAGCCCATTATTATTCATAGTACTCGCCCCTGACATTTCTCCACACGCGAAGCTAAAACAACAGTGTGGGTTGCCAAGAGCCACGTAAGGATGTTTGTCAGTCGCCTGTCAAAAGTCTGTTTCTTTTAGTTTCACGCCAGCGGAGGCAAAAAGTCGAAAACGTTGGAGCTTTTCTTTTCGAGACCATCTCGACCATTCTGTTTACACTCCAAACACCTCGAAACGGGAGTGCGCACGTGTGGTCACGTGACAAGACCACGTGACTTGCACGACTCATCAGGAGTACCGGTAGCATCGCAGCGAGTTGCCATCAGATGGGGAGTGTGGGGGAGCATGGGAGGAGCGGCGTGCTTGGCGCCCATGTCCAGAGAACTACCGACAATTTGATGACGGGGCTTTACAGAAGAGAAATTTTGCGCCCTGAACTGAAAGAAGGAGTTTCTCTTGGGTGTCAACGCGGTTCAAAAGTTGGCTGGCTCCAGACCACGAGTGGCAGGCAAGGGGGGTAATTACAGAGATCCCGCCCCGTTCTGCTTTCCCTTGGTTGCTGGATCGCGAACAACGTTCTTTCAACTGACAATGGGTGGAGAAGAGAGAGGGAGGAGAAAAGGCTGGTGGAACAGTCGACGACCGGCAAAAGGAATACAAGATACTAAATTTCTAAGCTCAGCAGAGAGGCAGGTGGACGACTAGAACATTCAGGGGCGGGGCCTGCGCCTCATGGAGGGAGAGCACTGTCAAGATTCGTACACTGGACACGTCGCTGACCTGTTTGGTTGCTATCAGAGTGATCTCGCCTCATCGTCTTTTGGGGGAGATTGTAAAGATCTGAACAAGGTCTTTAAAAATCGACTTCGGTTTGTTTAAAAGAAACGCAGAGGGACAGCGGTGGCAAATTGGGCAAGTCTATGGATAGAGAACAAACCCCTTTTCAGTGTCGGAAAGAAGCGAGAGGTGGGTCCTCAACAAAATGGCTTCACGGGGGAACGAAATTAGTAGGGCGTGGAAGGGTTACCAGGAAAGGGACTGTCAAAGTGAAAAGAAACAGATGAAGACTATTTGAAGGTTTCGACTTGTGAAGTGAGCTCACGAACGAGACATCGGTCGTGTATCTGAAAGGAAAATGACACATCTTTGTCCTGTCGACGATTTTGACAGATTAAGGGAGGACCAGAAAATGAGAGGATGAAAAATAGCTTTACCCCACCCCTTCACGTCGGGTGGGTTGCGGGTCACCATAATGACGTAGCTGGTAGTGTTGGAATGGCAAATTACACCTTGCAGGTCTGTAGAAAGTCTGTGACCTGTGTCACTAGGGAACGAAAGCCTTTAAAAGTACAAAACTCTATGTAAGACCTTGAAAGTGTTTGGGGTTTTTTAGTTCGAGCCAGCAACTAAGGCTATAATAACAACAAAGCAGCCAGCCCTGTAAACAGATGCCACATGCAGAGAAAGAACATCGTGCCCGATACGAGATCTGAACCCAGGACAGCCGGTCCTCATTGTATTGGTGACAGGCGCTAACCGTTGCACCACCGGTCCTCCCTGTCGTTGATGAGATAAGATAATCTGTGCAGCTCACGAGATTTATTGACGGAGACGTGTACGTGTTCATTCCTTTTACTTATTTTTTCCTCTAATTCTTCAAATTCTTCTTTACCGACACTTTAGGGAAGTTTTGATGTTAGAAGTTGTCTTTTCTTAGCTTTTAATAAGCGGACATGTCCGCATCAGGATCGTAACAGCAACAGCGCCAATGGTTAGGCTGAACAGGATCTGGCACAGCATTAACATCAGGTTTAAAAACACAAAAACCAGTGACTTTGTACGAAGCACGGCTGCCACACTCGCAGGACACCAGGAACCTCTACTTGCAACTTGTATGGTTTGGGTCATGTGACCCTGCACTACACCTTGTCGAAGACTGACCTTCATGATACCTTCGAGGATAGTCGATGCTGCAGCGGCAAAGAGGAAGACCTGGCTTTTCATCATCAAAGACTGGATTGTGCAGGACCTGCTCACTATCGTCCAAAACGGGCAAGAGTGGCGGGTCCTGTTAGCTGCCAGTCAAGGGATGAGTGACTGAGGGACTGATTTCTTAATAAGTGTTTAATTTGTAACATTTTTTTTATGATGATGATGATGACGATGATGATCATGATGATGATGATGAAGAAGAAGGAGCAAACCAGGCGAGGCCGTACAAAACGCAACAAATTATATAATTGGAGCCGAATTAGAAATGCCTACTGCAGATGTTAAAATGCCAGCGAGGAGAGCTGCGGCTGAGCAATGTATCGCATGTGCTTCCGTGGACGTCATGTGGAGGTTGCTTCTCTCAGCTCCAAGGTTCGGCCAGACACAGATGGTCCACCAGTAACCAGACTCCTGCCATACGACTGCGCAGTCCCTACCCCGCAGAGGGAGGTAGACACAGAGTTTCATTCACAGGCTCCAGCACGACATTATACTGTTCATACTATGTCCTCCAGGCAGCTGGACGTTTGCGGGCCCAGGAGGATGACCCAAGCGGGGTTAGTGGGAGGAGGGGAGGTAGGGTCTTGTGACTGGGAGAGATCGTGGCGGACGCTAACGACTCTGTCAAGAGACATTATCAAGTGACCGTGCAGGCGACGCCAGTCTGCATCGACTGAGGATCAGAGCTGGACGAGGGCCTGCAGCGGAAGATGACGAATCGGCGTCCCCTGAGCCGGCGTTTCTTGACCCCTTTCTCAAAGCGTGACCTGTATCAGTGTCTTTTGTCGGCCTTGCTTAGGTCATACATTGACCTTGCATTAGGTAATGTTACGTCCGCGACTGTCGGTTGGCCTGTGTCGCTGACTAGGGCGGCACGTCACTTCCGTGCTGCACGCAACCTTGATGTCCTAGTGCAGTGGTTCTCAAAGTGTGGTCCGCGGACCACTAGTGGTCCGCGGGCATAAGTCAGGTGGTCCGCGGCTGACATCAAAGTGATGTTTAAAGTGATGCATTCCTCGCATTAACATTTTAATTACAAATAACGAGGTATAAGTAGTTTTATGTCAACTTATTACTATATTACTTTTACAAAAGGACATTTAAATTTGAATTGTAATGAAACAAATGCTGCAATTTAAATTTGAAATTCATAGTACAGAGTGATTTTTAGGCCTTGGTGGTCCGCCATAATTTTTTACTTAGGCCTTGGTGGTCCGCCGTAGCTCTTACTTAAGTAAAGTGGTCCGCGGTCCGGAAAACTTTGAGAACCACTGCCCTAGTGCAGTCATCCGCACGCACGAGTAAGCACGCGCACACGCGCACACACGTTTTATCGCTCTGCATGTTGACACAATGTTGACAACTGTATCTCGACGAGTAAACCTGCCCACCTGGCACTCTCCTCTCAATATAATAATCAACGATGATTGAGTGAAAGGGTGAGTGAAAAAAAAAGAACTTTCTTTAAGATTTCGTTAAGTTTACCTGTCAAACATTTTAGCATTGACGGTAAGCTGCTTTTAGATGTCTGGTATTCTGAGTTTTTAACTATTCTTAATTTGAACAAATTTCAACATACCTACCTTGCATCTTGTTCTCACAGTCACGTCAGTTTCTGGATTTTTCTGTCAATTAATAACGCTAGTTTGCTGAATTTTTTTGTTTCTTTATTTTTTTATATTCGTTGTTTTAGTTGTTGCTGCTGCTGCTGTTGCTGCTTGTTGTCCTTTTTGATTGTTTGTTTGTTTGTTTGTTTGTTTGTTTGTTTGTTTGTTTGTTTGTTTGCTGAATTTTGGATGGCTGGTTGGCTACGGCGCAAGTTAGCTTTTTCCTTTTTTTTTTTCCTTTTGGAGAAAAGGCTACAGATGCACGACCTCCAGCACTATGCTAACCCTTTAGCATCTCTCTCTGCGCTCAGACTTTACATCGATGACATCCCCCATCACGGACCTTCTAACCTATCTTACACTGTCAAAGCTAATTAGTGAAGCAAGATGCAGCCCTATTTTCCCTCGAACTCGTCTTTAACACTGTTTAATTACCTTACCTTTTTACTGGTTGACTTCAGTCCCTTTAATCGCTAATTACTGTAACGGAAGGGACGATTCTAAGAGCTACATATTTGCCTGTCTCAATAGCTCCAGAAACAAGCTTTTTTTTTACGTTGGAGAAATCCAAGTGTATCATCAGAGATAGCCCCGATACAAAAAAAGGATAAAAGAAAATGACAATGAACATTCGGTGAAGCAGTATAGTGGACTGTTACGGCAGTAATTCATAAGTAATTCAAGTGAACACGTAATACAATTCAAGTAATACAAGTAATTCATATCGAGGCTTGTAAGCTAAACTCACTGACAGCGGACTTCTGCGTGTCATTGTCGATGCTCTGCACGTTTTGCGTCTCCCGAGATTCTCCCCTCGGCAATGATGCGCAAACTGGCGAGTCCTGGGGACCGCGATGACCCCGGAGGACCCCTAGCGTTTCGAGTTACTAATTGCCGCAGACCGAAGATTCGGTCGTTGGTATTTACCCAGCTGCCGCTGCGCCTTGTCGCCAGTGGCGAATTCTCTGGCGAAGTTAGAGAGAAAGCAGGAGTTTCGCCACTACAACCTTTAGGGACCTCGGGGCGATACCAGTGTCATCCGGGTAGCCAGAGGCTTTGATACGAGGACGTGAACGAGGTCGCTGGAGGTAAACACTAAAAAGGAAAGTCATCTGCCAGATGCTTAAGTCGAACCGAGACTGATCTTGAGCTGATTAAATACGAGGCTCGCAGACCACTGGTCGTGATGCTGTTCCCACCATCGAGAAGATCCTACACCCGTCATAAGATGACAAACTGTTCCTGACACAGGAGGCTGTGTTTTTCTTTTCATTATTAAACACCAAATGATTGTAACTAAAGGGAATTAACAAAAACTGTAGTCATATGACTCCATACCATACTTTCCGCACAAGCAGACTTTCCCTTAAAGAAAAAGAGTTGTCTAAATTTGGCTCCGAAAATATGTCAGATATAGGGTTTGGCTCCTGCAGTGAGAATTTATTTCAGAATGAGGTTTTATCAAAACTTTTTTAAAAAGATATATCATCATGCAGTAAACACACTCATAAACTGTCAAACTGGTCCAGAATGAAGAACAGGAAATAGGAGAAATAAAATTTTAGTAACAGTCGATCACAACTTAGTGGACAAAGAGCAAGGGGGACTACTCCATGCGAGTATCGCGACTGAGTTGCCCTTAGTTCTCGCGGGGTGACGCGAGAGAAGGGAGAGTAGCCTGCCCGTTGTAAATCGGCGAGAAAGAGGCGGGAAGTGCTTGTACACGGCGTGACCTTCTCTTCGGATCACTCCCAGCATCCATGGCGGCCACAAAATTAGTAACGTCCTTAGCGGTCTCTCGGTTATGAATTCATTTCTTCTTCCACGTCACCCAGTAATCAATGGTCGCAATTCGCTCGTGGCTCAGTTGCCGCTGCTGCTACTACTACTGCTGCTGGTGTTGATGCTTCTACTGCTGGCTGCGGTCAAAGAATAATTTCGGCGATTGGATTGGATGCTGACTTGCTTGTTCATCAGCGTGCAAGCCAGACCGCAGCACAAGAAATGGAGGAACTGCTGTCACCGAGTTTGATCGAGGCGACCATGAGACCGCATGGAAGTGCAAGGCGATTACTGTCGATCTTGTTTGGAAAAAAGCCTGTCGCCGAAGAAATCCGCTCGTTTTACGTTGTGTGTGAACTGACGACTTTAAGTCGAGAGCTTACAGACGAATAATAAGATTTTGTGAGCGCAAGGGAGGGTGGGGAGAGAGGACGTGGCCACTTCATAGTTTCATTAGAGGATTCGCCGAGATAAAATCGCGACGGCTCATTGGCTGCGAATCCTGCGAAAGCTTCTTACCGAAAATTTTGTTTGAGTTTCAGATGATGTCCCCCAACCCCATTCCTAGTTTCAACCTCCATCCCTCACATTTCCCTCTCCTACCTTTAGCTGTCCTCTCACACACACACACATACACACAGGTGTACTCTGCCTTTCATGGTCTTTGAAGTATTTGTCTGATGTACACGTCTCTACTTTCTTTATGTCCCTAAACCTTTTCCCACTTTGTCTTCTCGAGATAGGGAATGGTGATAATAGTCTTTTGCTGTCTCTAGTCAGTCCCTCCATAGAGTTTAGACCACTTCTGGTCAAACACACTTCAAAGTTTCTCAATATTTCTCATTTTGCACTCATTCACTCACTCGCTTAATCGTTCACTCACTTTTTCAATGGCTTTTTTTTTCTTTCTTCCTTCCACCATCTCTTCATTCATTTATTTTTCCATAGCTTAACTCATTCATTCATTATCAAACTGGAACTAACTTCCCTGTTAGCTGATATTTTTTGTGTTCATTTGTTATATTGTTGTCGGATAATTGTTTTCGTCCAATTAAGCATTAAAGCTAGACAAATATTCCTTTGATAATTACAACATTAAAGTTTCCCAAATGAGCATCGACTGTCATTTCCGTTGTCACTGCCATCCTGTCACTCGTTGCTGCCACATGTTCCTGCAGAGTAAGGTTTCGAGTAACCGCGAAATAATTAGCCACTCATGTTAAAGTGTTTTACTCCAAATTAACAAAACGGAAAATTCTTCTGAATCCGATTTGAGCATGAGAATATGAGAGAAGCTTTCATTTTATTTAATTGAAAATAGCGATAAACGGTGGAGGAGGGAGAGGGTGGATGGGGAAGAAATATGATGGAAAAAAAAGACCAGTACAACTCTCGACGAAGATTACCGAGTGCGGTCCTCCTCCACAAGGACAGAGTTTGTCCAACTATCTCACCCAGGCGGAGGTGGCCTCGATCTGGCCATTAGTGGAAATGAGCGGATGAAGTGGAGAACAAAGGCAACGACCGAAAGGTTATGTTCCCATTAGGGGGCGCGTTGCATGAGTGCAACTTACGAACTGGATACGGTGTCCCCTTTCAGCCGGAGCTCACGGCTCGATGGTTATGCGGCGACGATAGAGCCCTGGGAGACTTTGCTGGTGGCGCCCACGGGCCAGGTCCTTCCACGTTGACGCAGAAACACGCGTGCACCATCTGAGGACGGTTCTGGGGAAAAAAAAGTGAGATGGGGGAAGGGGGAAAGGACAGACAGAGAGAAAAAAAAAGAACTTGCGCGAGCCCTGGGGCGTGCAACATGGACCTCGGCTTCCATGTCGAGCGGCTGGCGGCGTGATCGCTCGCACGACTGCCCGTCGAGTGGCGGGGATGTGGGCAGACGACCGACAGCCGAGGACGAGCAGCTTCTGTCGCACGAAGACGCGTCCAACGACGAGGGTTGGTGACTGCAGGATCCTCGCCGGCTTTATCCGGCTGATGGGTTTCTTATGATAATAAGTGCTTCGGGCGTGCAGGGTGGGTTTCCAAGAAGATAGGAGGTGCACGGAAGGTGAAGGAACTGAGAGGACCAACGAGCAAGGGAGAGACAGAGACAGAAATTCGACATTTTACTTTAATTCCCAAAACCGGCAGGGCACGTGAATGAAGACAAAAATAACCTTATCTTCGTTTGCAACTTATTGCAATTTGTGAAATACCTATTGGTTCTATTGGGCTTATACTCAAAGGACAAAAATGCATGAGACAAGCACTTACTCATTATATGCAAATATAGATAAAACGCCAAAAACTGATAATGTAAATTAGTAACAATTACATGAACAAGAGAACTCAAACAAGAAAATAACATTTCACGAACAAACCAACCAAAAGAGAAAATTGAATGAACACAAGAGGATGCTCTACACATTCTATTATCTGAATTATTTTCACATCGTGGAGAAGCTATCATTCATCAGAGCAGTCGAGTGGAACTGGATTCGAGTCTGTGACACAAACTGGCAGTAGATTGGGTCATGCGTGTTCTACCCACCAACAAACGCGATCGCACTCCAACAGGACCACAACTCTTGTAAAAAGCTTGGTTATGGTCAAGGTTCGGCCTTTACGAAAGTGTGTTGAGTCAAAGTAGACTGTCTGGCCACCCACTGGCATTTTGGCCACCCGTTCGTAGTCCAAACATCCGCTGCGGCTAGTTCATCCTCCTTTTTCTCGTCTGCTAGAGAAACTAAGGTGCGCCACTTGGCCGGGCAAAACGCTCTACCCACCCGAATAGCATCCCACCTGTCAGCGGATGCACTTGAAAGAGCCCACCCGATGATAATCCTCACTATTAGCGGCTTCAGCACCAATACAGGGAGGAAGTTGTTCTACCCGTTAACAGTGGAGCACAAAGGACTTGTCACATGGTCTATACTGACCGGCAAAGCCATGGACAACAAAACCGAACGAAAAGCTGTTTATTTTCCTAATAGCATCTTATCTTCAGTTGGCTTAGAAATTTTTATCGAGATTAAACATCTTTCGAAAGTTCGAAGACATTTTGGAGCTTACTTTTAAAAAAAAAAATCAGATAATCCTTCTGACAAGATAAGGCACGGACTCATGCGCGCACGCACACCCACAAACAAACGGACCAAGCTGTCCACTTGTTAAGAGCACCACTTGAGGACTGGACGTATCAGAAGGCACCCAAGACAGAAGTGAGAGGGTTTTGTGAGCACGGCCCGCCTACTGCGAGTCTAAGTGGACCTCCTCTTGCTGGTCCTCATTAGTGGGACTGGGAGTCTGACAAAGCGTCACAGGAAGGCTACCACTCGGCGAGGACCCTGACAATGCGGTACAGGAAGCCCACCATGCGGAAAGGACCCTGGTCACTCACTGGGCATGCGTGGACTGTCTGCACGCCCTCTCTCAATCGAACACGGCGAAAGCAAGGCCAGGTGCGCGGAACAGGTCCGATAATCAGCTGACGTCGAGGGGGGAGGTTGGGTTTGGAATACTTTCGAGTGATTTGTCGTTGTCTTCCATCTGTAGGCCGATGACAAGGATTGCTTCCTGTTGTCTGTTGCTCCAAAGTAGAACCAGTTTCAGGATGTAGATGAGAGATAATACAATTCACTCGTTTCTAAATCGTTAAAAAGAAATGGAGATCATACTCCCTGTAAAGAAAGGCAAAGGGACATCACTCTCATCTTACAAGGAAGAAGTCCAACAAAGGGGGATAAGAAGCATAATCTGTGCTGCTCAGTTAATGATTCCATTTCCGTAACCTACCTCAGTAGCTGTGTAACATCATAAGGAGTCAGCTTATTTCAGTCTACTTACATTTCACTAACTACATTGAGGATCGGAAGGAGGAGAGTGCGCGGCCACTTAACGATTCCTTGGGAGCAAATGGTTGACCTGAACTCTACAAAGAACGGACAGAAATTTGCTGCCCAGTCTGCGCTGTCACCCACCTGCAAAGACTTTTATGTTCCTTCCTTTTTGTTGTTGTTTTTGGGAGAGAAAACGTGCTTCCACCTAAAAGAGATTTCGCACTGTGTGGGGATGGGGGAATATGGGGAGGAGTGAGGATGGGGATGAGTTGGAGGAGGTGTGGGAGGAGGATTGCTGCTCCATGCTGTTTACTGTTGCTGGTGCCCTCTTTTCCTCTTGTTGTCTCTTGCTCTCGGTGTCAAGAAGGTCTGCCAGGTCTGCCAAGTCCGCAGTGGTGGTGGACTAGACTAGTTGCTAGTCCCTTATGTTGCCCTTTTTTGGTTTTCTTGTTAATTGTTTATCTAATTTTTTTTTTCTTTATATACCTGGTATTTGTATGTTTTTCTACCTTTTTTCGGTTTGAGTATTGTGTGGAAATGGAACCCTATGTCCAGCTGTTACATCTGACATGACAGGGATTTTTGTTGTGTAGCAACTGAGGATGTTGGCAAGGCTGTTGCTGGCTGGTTGGTTTGTTGGGTAAAATATTGAGACACAGACTTAATTCTTTATTTTAGCATTTAATTTTAGAAGAAACACCGATGTCCTTCTGCTGGGTAGGATATCTATAGGTTCTCCCTAAAACTACATTTGAATGTATGTTGATAACCGCCTTGATTTCCACACCTCCGTTTGGATGCTGTACAGAGATTTTGCAGACCACGATGTTTGTCTCCTTCGCATGCAACATAATCGCGTGCAGGAAGGAGAGAAAAAAAGGGAGAAAATCTCAAGGGCGTTACTTGGTAAGCCGGAAGTGCCGTGGACTGCGGTGCAGAAAGCAAGAGGCATAATTCGCCACCAGGGGGCGCGTGCAGCAGCGCGGAGGAAGCACTCGCCGCCACGTCTGCCACTTTTCTCTCGCTCCGTATTTTGGAGGCTTAGATCAAACATGTCACGTGGCTCAAGTAGCTGCTCGGGGTTTTTGTTCTGCAGCATCCTCCCCCCACACACACACACACATCCCCCCAACCTCCATCGGAGGCGAGTCTTACAAAGAACAAGGAAGAGAAGGACGCTGAAAGAGTGGAAAAACAAATATTGTGGTCAACAAAAAGACCAAAGAAAAAAAGTAACATTTTTCAAGAGATTTTCACACACTTTTTTTTCTTTTTGCAGCTAGCGGTTAGAAAAGACACGCGGGATGTGCTAATGACATATGTTGTTTTATGAAAGGCAGCTGATAATATTGTCTTCGAATTGAATAGATCGCTTGGGGCGAAACGCGGAACAGAACGAGAGAAGAATGAAGAAGACGCAAGGACTTATTTTGTAAGGTTTCATTGATTTTCCTATCGCTCCTTCTGCCATCCGCCACGCATCTACGAGCTCGCACGCACACAATCACACACGCTGGTAACATAGGTGACCACGCACGCACACACACACACACGCACATAGCATGAAGGTACACGTGATGTTCAGGACAGACCTTCTACCGGATGTTGCTGTTGGTCAGGAAGGGTTCACAGTACTTTGCTGAGTATACAGAGCCTCACACTCAGTTAAAATAAAATATAATATAAAAATAATAAAAAAATAATTTTATAATTTTCTTAGTCATTGTTAGGCATCAGCAATCCATTTAAGTGCTGGCAGCTGGCACCTGGAAAATATAGAAACATTTTGACAAAAACTGGGCTGTCACCTGGGCTGTCAAACCTCTCTCTCGCCAAAACGGTGGTTTTTGCAGGAATTCTCTGAGAAAAAAATATGTTAACATGAGGGTTGTTTGTTTGTGGTTGTCTGTTGGAAACAGACACAAGCTCTGCCTCCATTAGCAGATGAACGGCGGCCAAGAGAAAGCCGATGTGAACTCTCGCAACGCGTTCATCGTTAGTGTCAGTCGTCAGAGAGCATCACCTCAGGATGTCACGTGTAATCTCCAGCAGCCACACTGGCCATTCCAGGGGAATGTGCATCATGCAGTGTAATGCACAGCCTCCACAAAAAGTGGAAACAAAACATGCAAGCAAGCGAGTAAGAGAATGTGTGTGTGTGTCACGTGCTCTGCTCCCTCGCCCTGGCATCTCTCGTGTTCCTCCATCCTTTCTATCCTGTCTGTATGCGTGTTTCGTTTTTGTGTATATCTGTGTATAAATGTGTGTGTGTGTGTGCATATAAGAGAAAGTTCAAGCTTGACTGAACATTAGCCTGCTTTTGATCCGTCAGACGACAATCTGCTTCATATGTTGTTGATCCTTATTTTTAGTAGGGAGGGTGTGGAGGAATTAGTATGATGTCGGAGAAAGGTTGGCAAGAAAAATCCGCACAAAAATGTCCAGACAGTAGCCCCCCTGCTGCCAGCTTTAGAAGCAAACTGGCTGTAGCCCTGCGGCAGTGTCTAGTGATGATGTTGGTTTAACTGACAAAAAAAAAAATAATAATAATAAGTCATCATCATCATCATCCACCAGATGTCTGGCACGCGGGTCGTGTCAGTGCGGACAAAGGTGGTGGCAGGGAGGACTCGTAACCCCGGTGAACCAGACACTAAGCCGCTCACCTCCACTGGTACTGATGTCTGTCTGCAACTCATCGGGGTCTGCACCTACTTCACACTTCGTCACTTGTTTACTCTCGGCAACAACAGCTACACCTAGTTCTTCTCCTTTCTGTTTTTCTCCCTTTGTTTCCTTCCCTCCCTCTTCAGGCAGCCTCATGTCTACTGTCTTTAAAAAATTGCATTATGGTTTATGGAAGCTAAAAGTAATTTTATATACTCACAAACCCGTTTGCACACGTGTGTTTGTGTGTGTGTGTGTGTGCTATGAAGTCTACTAGCAGTCTGACCAGCATGAGGGTGTGTCATACATTTCTGACATCTGGCTGACCATTTTATACAGTTGATTCTTCTTGCTCAAAATACTGGATTTTTTCTCCTTTTTGAACAATTATGAAGAAATAAACAAAAAAGATAAATATTTTCTGTTTTTATGTCTTTCTCTTCCTATCCTGTTTATTTATTATTAAACAAATTCCTGTATTCAAAGCACAAGATGGTATAAACCTCAAGCGCTGCCCGCGCCGTCAGTCTCAAAAGATCAGTGATGCCATGCACAAGACAACAATTCACACTAAGGTTGCCTGGTAATGTAACTTGTAATTTACAGACCCATCCGAATCCATAAAGCAAGTATTTATCTTGCAAACCAAAGGACTTGCTCTTAATCATGTTATCTGGGCGTCCCTTTGTGTCTGCTCTTTTTCTGGCTAGAATCAGGAGAGAATAATTATTATTAATATTATTATATTTAGCTCTGTAGCATCTAGTAATAAACTCACATCTATCATTTGGATGATTTGGTATTTCTGCTCTTTTGTTGGCTAAATGTAGAAGATATATCATCAGACTTCGTTGAGTCTTGTCATAAACTTAAACCCAGTCATCTCGAGGGCCTGTGTATTGGAGTTCTTGTAATGGTTGTAGACTGTAGGATGTCGGAGATATTATTAGAGTTGGTTCGGTAGCGGCTTGTAATAAGCTTAACCCAGTCATCTGAGTAGGTCTGTCTATGTTGCTGGTCTTTTGTTGACTGTAGGCAGACGAGATATAATTAACTCCAAACATTCTGTTCCTCTTCATTCATCTTCTTTGTTAATCTTTGTGTCAACATTCTACTGACTGACCTTTACTTTGCATTTATCTGCTTCAGAAGACTTTTTCTTTGTTGAGGGACAATATATGTTCTGGCTGTTCTGTTTCCTGCTGGCTTCCCTGCACTAGGGGCCCAGTAGTGTGGTGTCGCTTGTCACCACTACAGTGAGAGGCTCAGGGTTCGGATCTCGTCTAGGGACACTCTCTGAATGTGACACTCGGACGTTTGTCGGACGAACATCCAAAATTACCTGGACACTTCTCTTTCTCGCAAAGGATTCGAAGGACCAGACAGATTCTATCACTGTACACCAATGTGTCGTCACAAGACTTGCAGTAGATGCCAGCAGTTGCAGTTTCCTGTTCTCTCGTGCGAGGTCCGAACATTTCCTGTGGGCGAGGTGAACCAATGGCAAGTACCCGGATCACTGTCGCTTCCTCTCCAAAGACCGCTGCATCTCTCACTAGCCTCTCACGGGATACTGGAGGGGGACAAGAGGATGGCATTTGATAGTTAGCGGGGGATATTCTGTAATGTGATTCGAGTTCGGAAAGTTCGGTCTGATGCGATCATATCGCGCAGCTTAATGAGAATGCAGGATGGAAGGAAAGAGATGAAGACGCTCCCACCCCTGTATTCTTGGTGTGTCCTCGATATCGCGCTGGATCCCCCGAGTTATTATGGTAGACCAGCACCATCCCTTTATGAACTGTTCTTTGTTTAAAGTTGCCGTTAAATTTATGTTTTTATAAATAATAACAGATTAATATTTAAAGCAAAGACCATAAACAGCAGACCTTTTCCTTGTAAGCGTGATAGTTTTTTTTCTTTCTTCTTTTTTTCTGTCCGTTATTTTCTTTCTTTCCTCCTTCTTTTTCTCCTTTTCTTTCTGTCTGCATGTGCTTATCGGGATTGCGTGTTATGCTCACATCCGGTTCGGCCTGCATGCACCCCGTAACTAATGGAGAATGGAACAACATTATCTACGGCAGGAAAATTCCTGTGGTTTGAGATGATTACGGTAATCAAAGATCGCAGGATGTCCTTAAGGTCGCCAAGGCACTGAAGAAGGTCATTATCAAAATGCGCGGCGATTACCGTTGAAGAAGTTCTGACAAGCGCGCTCACAAGTCGACATAAATGTCAAGGACTTGATGCACGTCCAAAGGTCAGCAGCCATGATGAACGCTCGGGCAGTGAGGCATGTCTTGTGTTGCAGCTTTCTTATCTCGGCAAAAGTACACAAAGAAGCTCCATCCGACACATCTGGAGACTTTGAACTCTGGAACTCGTATTGAATTCGATTGAATTCTCTTTTTCATCATCCCTCTCTCAATCCCCGTTCTGACAAAGAACAATGTTTCGTGCATCTTTCCAACAAACTGTTTGTATTACAATGAGTCCTTCTCGTGTCACGTGGTGAAGTGGACGAATTTGTATTGACCCCATTCTTGTAATGCCTTTAGATGGCGACCTAATCCCCAAGTAAAAAGGTCTCCTGCTGACTTTCCCTGACAAAAAGACATGGCCGCTCCTGTAAAGTGCAGGAAGAATTAAGTTGACAGAATTGCGCGAGGCTGTACAAAACGCTGTAGGGACCAGAAAGCAAATTTCCGAAACAAAAATAATCTGCTCTTTACTCCTGTCCATTTTTTACAATACGGAGGGTGCCCCGCTGTGCATCTTTCAAATAACAGTAGATTCTTCATGCAGACAGCTTTCAAGCCTGGGTTAGACACCAGGCACCTTGTGAGCATCTCTAGCAGCTAGCTCCATCACTAGTGTCTGTGAGATGAGTAGCACCTAGCAGAGATGTGTGAGAGTCGAAGGTTGTTGAAAAGAATTAGCTACTAAGCTAAGGGTCAACGCTCGGTCTTGCATGTTCATCTAGTAAATAATAAGACACTTACCAGAGAAATTCAAGAACTAGTCAATAGAGAACCATGTAAACGAGAGCTTAGACCAAGTGAATTCTTGTCTAATCATCTCTTCTCTGCTGCTAAAACTGAGGAGGGTGGGTTCCTGTGTTTAATTGCCAAAAATCTTACTTCCCTGTATGAGAGAGAGAGATTTTTGTTTTTGTCAGGAGCTAGACATCAGTTCGCACACCTTTCAGGAGATAGAGGATAACGTTGTTGACATAACCGTCGTCGACAAATTGCTTGATGCTTGATACGCGAAGTGTCACACAAACGAGCCAAAGAAACAGTCTGGCATCCACCCGCCTGCACGCGCACAGATGTATGTTGTCTTTCGCGGGCAACATCTGAACGAGGTACAGCCAGCGAGGGCCGTGTTTGAAAGAAATATTCAGTAAGGAGAGCAGGGAAAACTGTTTGTTGATGTGCCTGATGGCAGGGCAACAAATGCTCTTATTTCTTGCTTGACTGATGCACCCTTTCCACGTCCCTCCCGCCCGTCTCCTCCACTCCGTTCTCCTGCGTGGATGTTAAGGCAGTGCTGGTAGTCTGCTAATGTTTCAAGAGAGGGTTGATTTATTCTGTAATTGACAGGAAAAAACCTCCATGCTAAGAGAATGGAAAAGAGAACCCAAAAGAGGAAGAAGGAGAAAGAAGAAATTTATAAGAAAGAGTGTTGGGTGATGGAGTAGGGGAAGAGTGACAGAAAACATGACCTTTGACATCGCTGTTTAGTCCTGAATTTCCGACCAACAGAAAATTCTAAGGGAAAAAAATAGTTCCGAACGTGATGATGATGTTGACAATGTTGTTGTCCAAGAAAGAAGGCAGTAATGTATTCTGTGAAACTACATCTGGTTATTGTTACTTACAGTTACTTATACAGCATTGTTTGCCTACAAATTGTTCTTGTTTTCAGGCCGGACGTCCTCGTGGTTTCGCGAATTTTATTTGCTGCTCTCTCCCGTAACATTTGTTTAGCTACACATTTCTTTAACACAAAAGTATTTAAAGATGTATTATGTATGCATGCATGCAATCTAAGTGAGAAAACCGGATTCAAAATGGTCGCTGTTGACATTTCTGTAGCACACAGCTACAAGGCGCTGGTGAGCTGGCAAGCTACGTGTTAACCCATACAAACTCCAATCTTGCTCTTGAGGAAGAATAAAGGATGTCTTGTTACAGATTTCTGTTAAGGCTGCTGACAGACAATTGTTCTGTGTAAGGGAAGTAGAGGGATCCACCCTTGTGTGGCTGCAAACCATGAGACTTGTGTGCGAGTGTTTGCCGCGAGGAGCAGCATCTCCTGTAGGATGTAGCACCTGGCGACTAGTGTCTCCTGTAGGATGTAGCACCTGGCGAGCAGTGTCTCCTGTAAGACATGGCACCTGTGGCCCTAAAAGCTGAAACAGAGAAAAGACTAGTAGCTCTGAGTGCCAGTAACATCTTGTTTTGAGCCAGACCTGCGCATTGTTGTGATTTGTGCAAACATGCTTTTGCTCGTTTCTAAAACAATTCCTCCCAAATCCCCACGGACCTGTCTCACATGGGGTAGACTGGGGGAAAGAAGGGTAGGGCAGTATTACCTCCGTCTTTCACTAATATATGTACAAGTTTATTCTGAGCTTATTCGTCGCGTTCAGCATGCTCAGGTTTAATCCCAAATTGAAGCAAAATACGAAAAGCTTTATGTTCATTCTAATTGCATCATAATCTGATTGTTATTAGGAAGTGAATTATTTTTATGTTAGTAATTGTATTTGATTATTTCTTAAATGTCTTGTAGAAATGCGTAACTGGTTCTGGTTTGTTTCTGGTTAAATCGCTACTGTGATGGTTTTAGGAAAATGTTGATGGATATCTAGACCATGGGAATTTATGATAGTGTCAACAATAATACTGCGTTTGAAATGGCAGCTGGTGAGATTTTTTTCTGGTGTTTTGTAGGGTGTTAAAACCTATGGCTTGAACCAGGAATAAGGACTGCTAAAAGCATTCTTTCCTCTCTTCATGCAGAAACATATCTCTTACGTTTTGTGTTTCGTTTGTTTAAAGACTTTATTTGCGGCCTCTACTTTCCTCGCACACGCGAATGAGAAGAAAAATAGAAGACTTGATTATTTCTGGGGCTAGTTTCACAGCATTCTTGTAAAACTTAAAAGTTCCAAAGATGTAAAGTTAGAAAGTTTTCAAAAATCGCTCCTATACCATATTAGATGCATTGCACATGCACAATCGAAAAATGAGAACGAAACTCTTGCTCCTAGAGTTTTAATCTTATTTAAAATAATTTTATATTTAGATGTTCTGAACTTACTACCTAAAAAATATTTAAGCCCTAAAAGTGTTTAAACTAAGAAATGTGTCGTGCAACTGGCGCCTGGTTATGTTGGTTTTATCACCGGAAGGGTGAATACCAGATGGCCTTCTCTCCTCTCTCCTCTCCCTTCTCTCCCTTCTCTCTCTCTCACTCACACACAAGCTGTTGCTTAAATAAGTAATCCGGAACTGGGTAGCAAGGACGTTTTGCACACAAGAAAATTCTCAACACCGCCGCTTTCTCTCGGTTTGTCACACACAAGAGCCACTTCTGCGCGGCGTAAAAGCTTTTCACAAAACGTCTGTGCTGGGTACACCTTGTGGCCCCCGCGCCTAAAGACGGGAGTTCATTAATGTGCAGGTGAAAAGGGCTGGCATGCCTGGGCGGAGCAGATTTGTTGACTTGGAACAACTGTGGCGCGAGCGACTTGCTAATTGTACCGCCTGCTAGCCCCTGCGACAACCACTCCACCTCGCCACTCGTCCCCTTCTCAGGCACAGCCACCCGACTCTTGTCCCCCTCCACCCGCGGGTTTCTTTTTATTTGTCGGGCCGGTCCCATGGTCTTCAACACCTATGGGCGCCACCGCAAGCAAACTCTTATCTATTTTAGGAGCGAGTGCAGTTTCTTGTTGGCTGGTTGGCTGCTGATAACGTGCGATGCAGTGGGGATGGGATGATGGCGGATGCGGAGAGCTCTTGTCTGTCTTCAGCGGCGAGGATCTGCGGACGTAAGACTGGTTGGAACTTTTCAATGATCCCGGAAGAGGAAAGCGAGATTATCAAGCATCCTTTTTCCAAACGATTTCTTTGCATCCAGCTGGCGGCAAAATCGTTCCTTTCATCCCCCCAATGCAACAGCTTGTATACGTCCTATTTCTATTTTACCCTCCATACACCCCCAACAAACACCAACTTTTCCGTTACAGGTTTTCCATCCTCTTGTGACAAATTTGTTCCAACCTTTCTCCAGGTCCTCCGGATTTGAGAACATCCTATTTCATTAAATGTAGAGTACACCCACTAGTTGGGGAGGGATTCAGAAAGAAGCTAATGGCCGCGAGGATCCAGCAAAGTACGTGTCCGTTTGAATGAGAGTGCATTTGAGACTGGCTTCGGAACGATGATGACCCAGTAAGTGAATATCTCAAAACTTTTTTCCTTTTTTTCAAAGTGGGGAAGTTGTGACTAGGTCTCCACTGGCATGAAGAAAGAGTAAAGTAAAGATATAGTGTGATATTCTCTGTTACTGCAGAAATATTATGTCCACCTACAAAAGCCAGAAGGATGTGCGGTGCCGGGATAGTTTTTTTGAGGGATACATCCACAAAATCCACCTTCCCTGCCTGCAGTTGCACTTGTTCTTGCCAAGTGCCTACCCTAGGGATATCCCCTACCTACTCTCGAAGTACAGCCTTATCGTTACTCCTGACATTTCCTCGTCAACACCGTGTCTCTCACGGGAGGTAGTTCACTTCGCCATCCCAAGAACTTCCAAACACATTAACTGTCCTTAGAACACTAGTCCTTTAGAAGATAAGAATCAGGCGCTAATTTTGCTTCGTCTTTTGACGAAGTAAGGTCTACTCGGTTAAAAGGGTAGAGGAGGGGGGACGAAAGCTTTTTCCCCTACTCTCCCTCATCAGCCAGCATTTTTCCCTGCGACTGGCACGACTTCTCTCGTCTAACACCTCCCCACCCCACTCACCACCATCACCACCACCACTACCACTAACACTGTTTTTCTTCCCTCCCACCGCGTATCTTACCCACTCGTTCTTTCTGCCCGTTTCGTGGAAAGTGTGTACCCAGAACCATTTGTTTACGAAGTCAGCCATTTTGTCGGCACGTCGTAACTCGACCCTGCATGTGGCAAAAGAGAGGCGCAACTGGATGTTGTCCTCCTACCTTCCGAGAGGAAATGGGCCCGATGGGCGGACAAGACCTGCAAATAGGAGTTTATTTTTCCTGTAAAATCACGTGGCACTGGAAAACACGGCGCGCCACCGCCAGCCCCGGCCAGGCTCTGTTTTCATGCGCCGGCTCTGGCCCACAACAGCCCACGGTTTGTGGGTGCAAGAAATTGCCTTTAGACACTCGACACCGGTGATCGTTTCCTTCCAGAGCCGCATGCTTTTCCTGCCACTTCTTCCTCTTTCTTTTTCTCTTTCGTTCTTTCTCTTATCTTGCTTACCTGAATTACATTAGTTTGTTGATTGTCTTATGAAAAGTAAAGAACTATTTAGGAAATCTGGTTCCAGTTGCAGAACACATGTTTAATTGTAAACACTTTTAGGCCTTAAATCTATAGATAATCAGTTGTGGGAGATTTTCTTTTTAGAAACACGACGCTCGGCAAAATTTTAGAACTTTTTGTGCTAAAATTGTTTAAAATAAAATAATGTTGTTTAAGCTAGACTCGTTTCTATAACTACATTTTTCGTATGCATTGTAATTTTGTATGCAGATAATGTTCATGGATTCTTTGCATAATCATCATCATGATAAAAGGCCAGAAAAGAGCATTACAAAACGAAAATTTAAACAAGGAATATCTGAAACAGCTTATGAAAATAAAGAACCGAGAGACAAGGAGTCAGATACAACAAGATCGACCAATAGACAGACGCAGCTTAACGCCACGTGACGACAGGACAATAAGACGAAGATGCCTCGAGGCACTGCTAGCCTTTGATGATATAACACTTCCACAAAAAAAAAAAAAATGTCAAAGGTCAGACGAATTAGATAAGCTGTTTGGGCTTGTCTGCCAGGCGCCATGGACAGATTTTTACTTGGCATGCTGTAAGTGTTGACTACAGCCAACATGATTTGAGAGAAGGACAGGGTGGAGAGAAAGATCTGGTAGCATCTGTCGACACGGGATGACAGCCGGAAGTAAGTGTGCGCAGGCGCAGCTGGATGCTGGCAGCACAACATGTGCTGTTCACCTGTTGGTGAGTGCGCTGCGGGCGACCGGAGGTCTTTTTTCTCAGAGTACAAGAATTTTTCTAGGTACTATTTTTTCAGGCACCGTGCATTTGTGGGTAATTTTTATGCCATTCTTAATGCAGATCTCAGCAATGGAGGTTTTTAAGAAAAAAAATCGGTGATCACAGGAAAAAGGAGCGAGCAATTTGAGCTTATCATTGTTAACTGTTTTGGAAATAGGCTCTTCGGTTCTAAAAACAAAACATCGTGGGTCTTCAAAAGACTGAAGAAAGAAACCAAAAAAGAACAAGAACATAAATAAAAAGAACAAGAACATAAATAAAAAGAACAAGAACATAAATAAAAAGAACAAGAACATAAATAAAAAGAACAAGAACCAAAAACCTTACAAAACAAGAACAAAAATAACCATATAGAAAAAGAACAAGAAAAAAAACCAAAGAACAAAAAGAAGAAGAACAAGAAGTGATGCAAAATAAAGTTATCACGACTTTCCGAGCTCATTCGAGAAACTTTCTTACTCCTGTTAGACAATCATGGAGTACAGATAGGATGCCGCAGAGTCCTCCAGTCAAACCGTTCTTAGAGAATTCAAGGGGCAACGGTCTTTGGACAGGTAGACTACACAGCAGCACCAACAGTAGTACTACCTACACCAAAGCTGTTGTTCTTTTCCCCGAAAACAAAACGCTCTTCATTGCTTACACTGCCTAACCCAAACTAAAAATTAAAGGAACAAAATGTTATCATTTCAAGCATGTAATTAAATATTTTCACACTTAATAAATATCTGCACTTGAGCACGAACATTAACACTTCTAACTGCTATAAAGGTAAGTTGTTCCACATGAAGTCCTCTCTCTCTCCTGAAGTACTTCAACAGAATCTTTTTTGAATTTTTTTCTTCAACATTTTCATTTCGTTTTCTTTCTTCATGATGTTCTTTCTCTTCTGCAACCAAATCTTTCTTCCTCCTTCCCTTCTGCCCCTTTTGCCTTCCACTTTGAAGACGCCGTCTTAGCCTGGAGTCGACATGATTATGAAGTTTAATTTTCGACAGCCTCGGCCATATGGAGGGGGATCAATAGTATTAGACAGAAGCCGCTGATTCGGAAGGAGAACGAAGGACCTGCTGCGAGCGGAGCCCGGCTGCAGAAGGTAGGAGCCGCCAGGAGCCGCCAGCGCTGCGTATAAGCAGCTAATAAGACACATTCTTTGGCCCTCGCAAAACATACGCGCCTTAAATTACTGTCATGGGCCAGCGCAACCAGGCGGACAAAATTTCGCTTCCAAGCTCGGCGCTCTGTGAAATGCAAGGTGAAGAGAAAAAGAGGGAGAGAAAATTGGAGAGAGTAGGTGCAAAAGAAAAGGAAAAAGGGCCATCACTCTCATTCCCTTAATATTATCGGCTTTTTTTGGCCTCCTTACCTCCCCTTCCATTCTATCTCCCCCTTCTCACCCCCTACCCTCCCAACCACCCGGCTCCGATGCCCTGGGCTCAGTCGCGTTGCTTGCGCGACTAAATTTTTTTAATCTCCATGGAAGGGTGGAGGGGTACAGGGACTCCGGGTGGGGTGGGGTGGGGATGGCACCGCGTGCTCTTTGCTGCTGGAGAGATCACGCATTGGTGAACATTTTCTCACCGAAGTGTCCTTCAATTACCTGATGAGCCATTTTTGGTAAGATGGCGAGAAAGGGTTTCCGCGCTGATTAGGTGCACCACTAGATGGCGCTACAAAATGCCAGCTTCGGCATAAATATTGGGATTTTTTAAGGCAGATGAATAAAGTATCAAAAATCTGACATCCTTTCTTCGTGAAATGGCCTCCAGGGGGGAAAGACATCGGAAAGAGGGCTTTTTAAAGAGCCAACAGAGCACAAACTTCTTTTTTAAAGTAAAGGTTAGGGGTTAATGCACGTCACTCTTCATTTGGGCGTTATTTCGGTTTCTCAGTGTCTAGCGAGGCTGTCCGCCATGAAGTCAGCCTCTTTATCAAGCCTAGGGTGGCACGGCGAATGATGGTGTCAAGCTCGCATGGTCACATCAGCAACACGGACAACTACGAAATTTTTGATTAAAAAAGTCTTACTACTACGGCGTCTGTTTAAGACATATCCAGTGGTCAAAGCTCAATTAACAAACTAATTAATCACAAGTGTCATCACGACCAGCCTTAATGCCAACACCGATAGTCAGTCACGACTGTCGTCCTCATAGTAACAGCCACGTGACCTCTCTGTTTCCTTTTGATGAGAGATAGTGCTCTTCGTAAGAGATGTTCTGGTAGTATCATTCTGCTTCTGTGGTTAGACCCGACCATCAGCTTTCCCGATCGTGTGTGTGATAGAGAGAGATGATATTGCATGTGCTGCATGTCGTTAATATGAGTTCTTCGTGTGTTTGCTTTAATTTGTGTATGGCTGTTTATGTTTTCTTCTAAGCTCCGTCGTCGCGTGTGCACACACACACCAACCAATAAATACATAAACAAATGACCCATGCACGCGTGTGGAAAAGTTTACAAATATCCAAACAAAAATCCTTACTTCTATGTAGATAGAACTAGTCATAATAATAAATGTCAATTCTAATCTTTCAAATTCGTACCAGGCAAAAAATAAAAGGCGCATAACTACTATTTCTAGGTGTCACAAAAGAAAGGACACACAAATTGTAGTTCGCATATTTTTTCTAATACTTCCTGACCTCAAGGGGCACACAACCGTACAGAACCATCCTAGGTGTTAAGACAACCAGACGAGTGTTTGTCGGCTCGATCCCTCAGAAACGGCAATCAAAAGGGAAATGGAAAGATTGGGGTCGAGTACTGCTCTTCCTGCAGTTGTATCAAGGACAATAACTCCTAAAAAAAAAGGGGGAAACCACTCCATCGTGACCTGCGCAGAGTCGACGGAACCGAAAGCTGACGGCCTTCGATGGGACGGAAGGGGCCTGCAGCCCAGAAGACAATGCCCATGACGAGAGCCCGTCTGTAAAAGAAGGACAGAAAGGACGAGTTCCTTCCAAGCAGGACAATGAACAACAACGACAGCAAGAACTACTACGACGACAGCAGCAACGATGACAGCGGACAATTGCATTCTCCGTCTGCAGCTTCCCTCGCCCAGTACAACTCTATGGACGCCGCAGCACTGCTCGTGTTGATGTTGGGGGGCTCCCAGGAAATGAATCGAACGAGATTCATTTACTCCAATCCCTCCAACAAATCACAACACAGAGCAATAATTAATGAGAAAATAGAAATCGCTCGCCTGGGTTTCGCCTCAAGAAGGACCTTGTCCAGCAAAAGGGGGCCTCGCGTCGCTCCTTGCCCTTTCTTTCCTCCCTTCAAAATAAAAAAGAGCGACAAAGGGAGACAACACCCTACTATTCATTCCCCCTTCCCCACACTCGACGCTTGGAGCAGACTAGCTCTAGGGTGGACAGTGTTCATCTTTTAAATCAAATCAGCTACGCCTGTTTCGCTATGTTAATTAACAGGCATTTAGACCTGGGTTCTAATGCATTTTCTGTGTAGCTCTGTGTCGGTGTTTTTTTCCCACACCTCCAATTTTTGCAGCTGTGGAACTTGGCCCCCACAATCCAATGCTGCTGTCAGTCTTTGTTACAGAATCTGGACCTGTCATGCCACAAAGTTCTATTATCCTAATCCTTAACGACCCTAAGTCTCTCTCAGATTGGAATCCAGATTGGACAGCTTTTTAATGAAGTTCACTTTTCTCTCCTTCCTTGAGTAGATTGCTCGCGAGGTTTGTTTTCTATCTCGATTATTCGTACGCAGAGCTATTCACATCATGAAGGAAAAATGAGTACCAGGAGTATTTATCAAACATACATACACAGAACTATTTTTATACATGTGACTATATGTCTTGAGGTGAGACCTACTATGTTGTATATTATGCATTTATTGTGTACATGGACCCCTTGCGCCGCTGACAAAACAATCTCCCAACAACAAGAAACAACGGCGACAGTTTTATGACATTCGTTCAACAAAATAAACAGGATGATCTTCCGTTACCTATATGTAGAAGCCAACAAAGTCAAAGTAATAGGACAGGAATGCAAAGTCTGGTTAGTTAGTTAATCCTCTTTGCTCCGACTGGAGTGTAAGGCGCCAACGAATCTTTTCCAGCCATCTCGGTTTCTGGGCAAGCCAGCTTTGTGCCAGGTCTTGTCCCCAGGGTTCATCTTCTTATCGACAGTTCATCACCACGTATACCTTGTGGCCTGTTCCTCTTTCTTCCTGCTGGTGGTGCCATCTGATGGCAGCGTGTGGAGGACACCTGGTCTTGTCCACCTGCTGACCCCTGACCTGCGCACTGTGAGAATTTTAAACCCGATCGAGCACAAACTCAGATCGTAACAGCGGCTCTCGATCTTCTTGTTGGTTGTCCCGGTTATTGAGGCATAGAGAACTGTAGGTACATTTAATATGTAAATTTCCAGTTTGATAGTGGTCTACAAGCTTGATGATCTCTTGAAGTCTGTAGAAATCTTGTTCTGCGAGACCAGTTCTGATGGAATCTCTTTTCATTGTCACTGTTAGCCGCAATGTAACTGCCAAGATACTGGTAAGGTTCAGTAAAACAAATATCCAGGCGTTTTTTTCTGTCTGTAACTTTGTTTTTAATTCAGAGACAGGCTTTATGACCGCTGCAGTCTTGCATCTGGTTGACTGATGGGTAAATCAAAGAAAAATGTCTTTTTTCTGCTTTATTTGTAACGATTTAAAAAAAAAACAGATTCAACATAACACAATATACGTATTCTTCGATTACAGGACAAAAAATATCTGTTAGTTTCGAAAGAAATGGAACGAAAGAAGAAGCTGAACGAGACAAGAACAACAGGTAACACGAAAACACGCTCCTAGCTGTGATGTCATCCCAGTTCCTCTCTATCCCATCCTCTACCCGGTTTACAGAAACCTCGACGAGAGTAGCTGGGTGGAAATGGTAAACCCGTGTTAGCTCCCTGAGGTTCTTGCTGAGTGCACTTTTTGAGGTTTGTACAGCTTGGACAAACAAGAAATTGTGCAATCTGCTGAGTTATTGTTTCGATCTGCAGGTGCACTTCACATCCACAAAAAAAAGTCTCTCTCTTTCACACACACAGAGAACATTTTATTTAATAAAGTAAAGAGGACAGCAGTAATAAACCGATAAAAGTTAATTTAGTTCACAGCCATAAACTATCAGCTGGGGAAGAAAAGAAAACTGTAATGAACCGCTTGTTTGTGAATTGTTCTCTCTTTCTCTCTCTGTTGTACTACATTCCCCTTGTGTGACCATCCCTGACAATTCATAAAGCTTTCTCCTTCCGGTCGTTCAACACCGGAAGTGTCCTGCTGGTGTCGTCCCCAGCAGATGCGCAAGTTTATGTGGCTCTCGTCTCGACGGGAAACAAAAGCCGAATCTGTCGTCGCCCAGCCCCTGGACGTGTGACGTACAATGGAGTTAAGACAGCCACTCCGAGGCGCGACCAAGACAGCAGACAGCCAGCACTAATGGTCAATCACACTAGTCGCCATCACACAAGTGGGTGTCCTTTCCTCCACGACAGCCCTAATTGCTTCCTCGGACCATTGTTCGTTTCCTTGGCAACGTGAAAAAAGGTTCAAAGGCCACATATGCTGCATATGGACTAGCAAAGAGCATAAGTGAAGCCCGAGACAACACCACCGTGACATCACCCGCAAATGGAGATGGTCTTGAACGAGGAACAGGACACAAAGATGAGAGACAAAAAGAGAAGGAAGAAGTAACGTTAGGATTGAGAAGAAGGACAGATTTCGCGGGGAGGGGAGGAGGCGAAGATCGGGAGGGTAAAAGTCTGGTACCGGATGTAACGAACGAGATTCGGAAACAAAAGCAGCGAATGCGTTGAAGATGTGCAAGCTGTCAAGACACCAGATACCGACAGGAAATCCGCCACTCACCAACTGCACCACCGGTCGGCCCTCCGCGAGCTGAAGAACCCTTGCGGGCAGGGATGCCCGGGCATCGCTTGTAATGGGCAGCTAACGCAATAACACGGTCCACGAGATGACGCCGCACCCAAGCCCCAGCCTCGCCCTCCTACCCCCGCCCTGTGGTGCCTGTCGTTACGGTCGACTTCACCGACAACCTTCCGACCTGCTCGTCCTCGTGCGTCCGGACATTTCCTGCTGGAAGCACTCGCTCGCACAGAAACAGCCTGCGTCTGCTGCTGCTGCGCATCTCGGTGTGCAAGCTTCTCAGATGGTGGCATTCGGTCGACGGAGGTTACTTTCGTTGAAAAAATGATCACGTGACTTGATGTTGCATGTCTGGTGCTTGACCTTTGTTTAAACTTTTTGCCAGCAGTCGTAGTTGGTTTTAACAGCTCGTGCTTTTGTATAGTTGGCACTGATGTAGGAAGATCTCTTATTTTACTGAAAGTTAAAGAATCGCTTGTACTGTATCAGTGACTGGATTTTGGAAATGTTTTGAACAAATTCTTGAGTGCGGTGTGGGAACGATGTTCGCACGATACTTTTGAAAAAAAATATATAAAGATCTCGGAACAAAGTTAATCCACTAGCCAGTATCTTTAGGTAATGACCATGAGCACAAACTCCATCTAAGTGCCTAATAGAACATTCAGCAACAGCACATCGTGTCTTGGTCTGTTTTTTTTTTTTTTTGGTTGGTTGGTTTTTTTTAACCGACTATTGCATCTTTCCTCTTCGAATTCAACTTGTACACACGGCTATATTTTTAGAAATACCGCCCTTTCATCACTCCTGTTTTCTTGACCAGTCCATGTGTAGTTAAGATAAAAACATTCATACATGTATGAAATGTCTTGTGCTTCTTCATCATAAAATACCAAGAAAGTGTGTTTTTGTGATACTTTACACTGTTTTCAGGGATTTTCGCTGAGCACTCGAGTTAGACTTTAATGTTTCTGGGAGTGACTAGGGTATCTGTCTTTAATATTAATAACAGACTTCTAGTTCTCACAAAACATCTCTAGACAAAGAACATTAAAAAAGTAATGAGAGGGCATGCCATAAACAGATTCTTGCGGGGATTTTTTCCCCTAAGGAATTTAGGGTTTCATTTTTTTTTCTCATATCTCCTCCTTTTCCTCCTTTTTCTTCCCTGTCCTTCTCTTTTTCTTTTTTACACTTCCTTCTGTTCTTCATCTTTTCTTTTTCTTCTTTCTCCTCCTCATCTATTTCTTCTTTTGCTTCTTATTTTTTTTTACTTCCTCCTACTCCATTTTTTCCTCCTCATCGTTCTCCTCCATCTAATCTTCTCCCCACTCTTTCTTCTTAGTAGTCTAATTTACAGCTGTGGCCGGATAATCGTCTTGTTATTAATGACTATCCCGATTACGACCTAAGTGCTGGCAGCATGGGGGTAGAAGAGTCGAATTCACGAGTGCGAGCCCCTAAAAGCGGAAGTAGACCATCAGCGCTCTGGCGTGACGTGGAATTGAAACATGGCGCCCGTCCGCTGGATGCTGGCAAAACTTGTTTAGCTGGTGACGTGCAGCGTGACTAGCTCGTTGTGGATGTGCACGACCTGCCAGTGTACGTCACCATTAGCCCCCGTGTGGACGAGGCACGCTCCCACCGCTAAGTGGGTAGAGGTTGAGGGTGTAGTTGCTGGAACAAAACCAACACCAGACTTCCAGCTGACAGGAGACACGGGTGTAGTTGAGGAGACAACTCGTTAGATTGTCTTCCTTGTCAATTACAAAACTTTCAGCTGACAATAGGTATGGGTGTAGTTGGGGGAACAAGCCAATAAATGGTCTTCCTTGTCCATCACAAGACTTCCAGTTGTTAGGCACTGGGTGTAGCTGCAGCTGTTGAAGAAGATGAACCCACAGATGGCGACGCCAAATAAAAACAAGTGTTCACACGAGAGAGAGAAAAAGATACCTAGACAGAGAGAAAGTGTATTTAGCGATTTGTTTGTATATATACATTTGTTTGTAGGGTATATGTCGTCTTAAACTTGTTTCCTTGCCCCTCCAACCTGCGATTATCTACAGTGCTAATCTCTGTCCACTTCAATGTTCATAATCATTTTGTTTATCATTCTTTATGACTTCTGCATTACATTTTTAATTATCAATAACACATGTCTTTCGCTACATTTTTCAAATCAGGAAAGGGAAATTCTGAAACATTGCGATGCACTAAAAAGATTGGATGAAGCTAAGAATGACCGAAAGTACATTCATTCACGCCTTTGATGAAGGAAAGCGAAAACTCTGTTTTCGTCATGGAACACTCAAGTGTCAAACAGAACTTTCAAAGCATTATTTATCCACCTTGTCACGTGACTGATTGTCCTGATGTCGCTGTGCTGGCATCTTCTACAGTTTCTCGGAGTTAGTTTTAACAATACGCATGCGCAGTTGACGTGTCATGGACGTGTGAATCGCCCTGGCAGGATGATTCATGAAATATGAACCTTTTCAACATTTCATTTCACATGAAAGCACGTGAACGCAGCTTTTTGGTGTAGGCATAAATTTGACAGCCAGTGATTAAACGCCCACCGTACCACGAACAAAATAAAAACCTTCAATAATAATAATAACCCTAGGGTATGGACAACAAAATTTATTAAAAGTTTAAACCTCTCTTTCCAGTGCAATTATAGTAATTTCTTTTTTAAAATGAAAAAGGCAGGCTAAAAGAGGGAAAGAAAGAAATAAATTCGTCATCAGGGTGAGTACCGGCAAATTCGAAATATCTCAAAGTCTAGGTCCTCCGCTATCAGGCCATTTGTCGACACATCAAGTGAAGACATGCGAGGCAAGGCGAAGCGCTGACACACACAGTGTATGAATATGTCAAAAAGCTTTTGCCAAAGCGTCATGTGAAGAGCAGACGTACTTCACACTGGGCGCGCAATTATCTTTTGTGTCAGCCACGTCTATTTGCCGCTCCGCGCAAAACGGGCGGGCGGGTCCGGCGAAAGCCCGCCATTGATTATGTGTCAAGCCGGCTAAATGGATAATCTAGGTCCAACTGCCACTTTTGTCAACCTTTTCATCAGAAACATCGTGTCTGCTTGCTCAAGGCACGTCACGGTAAGGTGCTTGGACCGGCTGCAGCCCACACATCGTCGTCAGGGACACCCCTGTCTGGAGGGGGGGCTGGCATTCACGTCGAGGCTGTAACCCACTGGTCGAGCCGACAACTTCTGTGAAGCGTTTTGTGGTGACCATGGGCCCGTTATGCCTGACGTCTATAGGACAAATCGCCGCCACGTGGGTTTTGAATTACAAAGTAGACTAATTTCAGATTAGTTATTGACAGGGGGATGGTAGTGGTCTCTTTGGATATGTTGTTGTTGTTGTTGTTGTTGTTGTTGTTGTTGTTGTTGTTGTTGTTGTTGTTGCTGCTGCTGCTGCTTTTTTTTTACTATTAGAGTCATGCATCGTGTTTTGTTTGATTGTTTACTTGTCAGCATGGACACTGAGATTTAGGCGACCTCATAAATCATTGTTTTATACTGCATTAAAATGCGACACTTCACGCCATAAAAAAAAAGAATGTTAGCCAACCAAGTTTCTTCTAATCTCCTGCAGCATCTTTGAAAGCTAACCCTGGCCGGTCCAGGTTCCTCCTGTCTGAAGACGGCATGGCATTACGCCGTCCAGACCAACCTCACTAGGTGGCTGCCGGCCGTGAAATCGGCCCGTGTAATTAGACCGTTCTATGGCCTCGGATGAACGTCGACCCAGCCATGCGAACCTCGACCCGTGAGTGGCAGTCTTCTGCTGCTGCTGCTTCTGCTGCAGGACAGGATGCCCTGTTGGTGCCGCTGCACGACGCTGCCCTTCCATCTCGCCCTCCACCCACTTTTCTCCTGTCAGGATGTCGGAAACGACTTCCTAGCGTCTGTCGGCCTCGCGCCCGTCTCGTGTCAGTCCTTCATCAGGGACATGTCAACGAGTGTCAAATCAGGCGTCAGATTATACAGTGGCCAGCGAGAGCAGGACCTTGCCTCCTGACGGGGATACCGACCTCTTTATAAATCACTCATGGAGATAACGGAAGCTAGTGACTGTCCAAGTGTTTCTGGCGCCCGGGGTGCTTGTTCGTTTTGTGAAAAAAAAAATTTTTTAAATACTTTAAAGGACTAAGCCGATGACTGTAGTGAATTTTTAATATATCAGGAAGTCATTGGGAGAAATGAAAATATATATAATGAAAGAAACTTTTATTGGCCATTTTATTTTAATCAAAAGAAAAGGTCGTCATTTTTTGCATGCCTCCCCTACTGTGGCTGGAGCACCAACTTGCATTACTGGACTGCTGGCAGACGATTTTATCCAGTTAACTACTAAAACGAGGCTGTAGTGTACAAAGCTTCCGGTTTAGTCACATTCATTGTTAAGGATCGCTGAGAATAACAGCGATAACTTCGTAAGAGGCTAAGCGTTGGTCCTAAGCGAATGTCCACCTATGGGTTGGAGCATGCGCAGTCTGGCATCTTCTCACATATCACATACCCCCTCCCATTCTTTAGTACGCCACTGATGGCAGTGTTTGAATTTAAACGAGAATTTCATGAAGATTCCTTTTACAAGAGCTTCGAGTTAGCAGTTTCCAATAAAGTCGTACTGTACTGGTTGGAAGATCTTGGCGATGTTCCTGAATTCTAGACTGCCTTTTACTATTTTTGTTTGCATTATTCTATTTATTATCTACTTTTTATCATGTTAGTATACTTCCTCTCTTAAAGAGATAAAAGAGGTTAATTTATTTTATTTAAAAGTTATTTATTTAACCTACTTTAATACGATACTTATTGTCGCTAGTAAGACCAGATTTTATAATTATGCCTCCCCCTCCACTGCTTATAATAATGTTTGCTCTACCCTTGGCTTATCTTTGTTCACTTAGTTTGTGAGTGAAGCTAGAAATATTTTGTCTCGTTTCCTCTATATCTTGTCAAATATAATGTATCTGCCATGAAATCTGTACTAATGTTAACCGTGTGCCTGTCAGAAAGTCCCTTTATTTGTGGGGTCATGGCGACTTGAATATCACACGTGAATTGTTTGTAAAACATGTTTTCTGCTGTTAAAATCACAATCGAATATTTAACATTTTATCAATCATGACATACAGCATTGAGTATATATTGTCAGTAAATTAACATTTCATACATAGTAAAATAACTTGTCAACATACAGATACAGGGATTTGCTTACTAAGCCTCTTTGCAAGAGCAAAGAGCGATAGAGGTCATGTAAATTTCTTTTCAGAAGTAAAACTTCGTCATTTCATTCAATTCATTTCCTTTTCTACCTAAGTAATCGTTTGCTTTATCCCACACATCCTACATCCATTACAAAATAAGATTCTAGTTGTTAGCAATAGTTAGGCCGTTATAACCTCTTTTTGAGGACTAAAAAACCTTAAGGACGAGAAAGCAAAGTTATTAAAAGCCCTCTTTCAGCAAACGAGTTAATGCTCCATATTTTTTAAATCTTACCCTGCAACCCCTCTTCCTTCCCTTTTTACCCATAGGATCGATTCTGTCAA
The DNA here is from genome assembly GCF_003073045.1 of Pomacea canaliculata. Classification (NCBI taxonomy): domain Eukaryota; kingdom Metazoa; phylum Mollusca; class Gastropoda; order Architaenioglossa; family Ampullariidae; genus Pomacea; species Pomacea canaliculata. The sequence goes on along the minus strand of NC_037590.1, from coordinate 32,726,367 downwards.
AGAGCGACATCTGGCGGGATGCGCACCAGTCGAGAATTACAGCCAAGGGAGAAGACTTTTTCTCTCTCGGCATCCGCTCGCTCCTCACGTCGTTCACGTTGCTGGCTGCCCTCGAGAGCCCTGACGTGAAGAACACGCTGAGCTCTCCATGAAAACCGAGGCAACGAACTGGTGATTACGGTCGTCTCCTGAACTGTGTCTATCAACCAGCGGTATGAAAGCAGCAGCGAGGCGCAGCCAATTTGCTGTCGCCATTTTCTGTCATTTACAGATGCATTATCACTGGTTTTAACCCTTTTCCTTGCCATCCCTTCTCTCCCATACTTTTATCACCCGCCATTCCTCATTCTTCTTCCGTTCACTTTTCGATCAGCCCTTTACCTCTCTCTTCCTTGCCTAGACGTACCCATGCATACGAAAGTGCGAGTTACGAAGGGTCTTCGTTAAAGAAAGAAAAAGGATTCGTTGAGGGCTTCTTCAGGTGAACTAGGGTCGACTCAGACTGCGTGTTCCTCGAAAACCTGGCGCAAAGTGCGTGAGGAATTTTATTATCACATTCGCAGACGCTCAGTCAGCCACAATAGAATTTTCGCCATCATAGTTTAGAGCTGTACATTAAAGAAATTCTTCAGTCTTGGAATCTGGCCTTTCAGATGTGAAAGAGCATTAAAGGAAAAATCTCTAAATTTTATTGCCGCAATACATTTCAACGCATCTCTCATATAACATACATTTGATACATAGCGGGGTTTGGTTGAGGGGTTCTAACATAAAAGTAAAAATTTAATTCCACAACTTTCGCTTCTGGTGTGAAGTTGTTCGTTTACTGCAATTCACGCTGAATGTGTTTGCTTGCGAAGGAATATCAGAAAAAGTGATTGGCATGCGTCCATTCAGTCATAAACTTGGGATGTTGGCCAGTGCAAGGGGAATAATGACGATAGTAATAAATGTCAGACGCGAAGCTTAGTTTTCTCCCCTTGGGAAACTTCATCAGGACTTTACCTGTCGTGAAAAAAATCGCATAATCTGTCAATATTTTCCCCCTGTTTTATTATAAACTTCATTTAAAACTATAAAATATTGCACTGTTAACGTATAAACTATATTTTTTTAAATATCTTATTACAATCACGTTAATAAAACATAAAATGTGATTTCGAATATTCTCTTAACTTGAAAAAGTTGACGCGACTCGAGACATTTAAAACGAAACGGAAATTATTTTCTCTAACTTCCGCCTGAAGTTGTGATTTTTAACTTCGTGACACACAGAAATAATATTTTGTTAATCTTTTAATACCTTAAATTAATATTTATAGGCAGGGGAAAAAACTCAAGATACTGCTAGGAATATCACCCGAGAGATTAGGTAACCTAGTATCTCTTCTACTTGGCATTGATTCGCTTGACTGGTTTACCTTGGGAAGAAAAAAACGTTAAAACTAGTTTTAAGTGGTTCAGTCCCGATTAAAGTGTTTTGACATGACAGCCATGAGGTCCATGTTGACACTGGAAGGCGGAAGCGGAAGTATCCATAGAAACAATCATGGCGACCGACGCCGCTCCAGTCATGGACGTATATAGGATATTAGTTCGTGATCCAGTGAGGAAGTCAGCAAGGGGCTGTATTCTGGACACGTAAACACCGTCTGCGTAAGGTCCGGTGCAGATCCGTTTTGAATAAAAGCACAGGTAAGGTTACAACAGATTAGAACCTGAATAAAGCAGTGTGACAGAACTAGAATAGAACATAATTAACTAGCTTATTTTTATAACCTCAGCCATAACATGATAATGAACACGGATACTCGTAATTCAGTTAAGGCAAATAGTTCAGAATGGCTCTACTCCTAAAGCCTTTCTATCAAAGACTTTAGTAAAAATGTTTAAATACACAGTTTTAAATTATATTATGGACATCAGCGAAGAAATGCCTAGAAATGTACCTGTACTGTGTGTGCACATGCGTGTGTGTGTGTGATCGCACGCTCTCGCGTCTGCATGTTTGTTTGAGCTTGTATGTTCATGTAAATTCATAACCTGAGTGTTGAGAATGATACGAATGTATATGTTCATCTTATTCTATGTCTTATAAATGTAGTGGAAAAGTGGTGGCATATTTAATGCAAATGTCTTCTTTTTTGAGGCGCGCATAATGTTAAGTCTCAAGAACTAAAGTAATTTGTATTTCTTCTTTAGCCTTTGGTTTTGTTTCTTTCTTTATTATTTTCACAGTGTTAACGTGTATGCTCCACATTCATTCAATCACCATCCACTTTAAACTGGATGGTCACCTTCGCTGCTTTCAATCTTGATTCCTTATTCAACCATGCCTGAAGTGCAGCTCTCCCATCTTGACAACAGAGGTCTTGACCTGTTCGTGTCTAATGCAGTGAAAAGCACATCAAGTACTACAACAAGTGAGACAGTAAAAACTCCAGACTTCCAGCTGAAGTTTTTGAAAACACGCCCAAAGTAAGTACCACTGAATAAAAAAGTAATAATAATGTGACCAAGATAGATCATACTTTCTGCGCAGACCAATAATGATAAATGAAATATAACAGCCAGTGGACAGTGAGGTGTGTATGAGGACACTGAAGGATGAGGTACAAGAGTAGAACGTAAAGCAATGGATCAAGGTATGAAGGAATATAAATACTGTAAGATGGGGTCATTTACGTGATGGTTAGCATGACAGCATTACCAGAGAGTTAAGAATAGTAATTCAGGGATAGTACTTTGTGAAAAGTTATGTTTTCAGAGAGCGTTTGAATGTATCCTTGGAGTCCAAAGGGTGAAGGTGATGTGCAAGAGTTCCAGTGCTTAGCAGCACAGAGGGAGAGCATCCGTTGTCTGTGTGTGACTTTCTTTGTAGGAGAGACAGAATGCGGGAGTCTGATGAGGAGCAAAGGTTTCAGGTAGGAGTGTGGACAGACAAGATTTCAGTAAAGTAGTGGGGGGAGTAGCCTTCAAAGAATCCATAGCATAGAGTTGAGAGCTTGTAGTCTAAAAATAAATGTTGAAGTACCTATATCAATATTTTTGAAATACCTAAGTCATTAAGAAAAGCCATGCACAGAAGACAAAAGCTGGACACATTTTTCAAACTGTATCATGAACCAACATTTCAGTCACTGCCTCCTTTTTGGTGATGTGGACTGACTTAATATTCCTTTTCCTCAGTAATATTATTATGAGATTTCACTGATCCAGATATTAGATTTCATTTTTCATAATTATTATCAGTAGAATTTTTTTTAAGACTGCAGTACTGAGTATCAGATAGCACATTCCACTGTCTGCTCAGATATCTTCAATCTCATCATGTGTCCAGTCCTGACCATAGCTTGTCTGTAAGCCTTCTTCCTCTCATGGTATCAGTACTCATCAAAGATTGCAGATGATTTCTGTGCATCTAAATAATTGCGTATTGCTATCCTTGTCAAATACTGTGTATGTTTATATTAATTTAACTCTTTAAAATTCAGAATTTCTTGCTGATCAGCTGAGTGAACATGGTTGCTCCACTGCGTAATTAAGTATATTGTAAAGAGTTAGCCTGGCATGCTGTCTGTAGACAAACCTACATGTTTAGAGATTTTTCGTAATGTGACAGCACTTGGTGAACTATAATTCCATGTGGTCAGCATTTCAGACTCTAAATTCAGTGTATTTTGTGACCAGTATGAAATGCTTTCATACTTTAGTCAAAGTCTGCACTTCAAAACTGTTGTTTTCAAACTGAGGTCAATGGACATGTAGGCACTAACTGGCAGTTCATCAGTGGGGTTCCCCACATTATTGATGTATATTGAATTGACAGTCCGAGAGTCAGAGACTTTGCTATAACCAATTTTGTATTTAGTATTCTGTAACCTAATTGTGCATTAGAAACACTTCTTCTAACTGAATAAATAAACATTTTGAAAACATTATATGTGAACATCCAAAAGCTTTCAGGTGTTTTTAACTATTAAAGCCATTAAAGAAGCGAAACATGTATGTTAATCAGATCATTCATTATTGTCACTCAGAAATTTAATACAAAAATGTGCAAAACGTAATACATGTATCACTTAATGAATTCATCCATGACTATATTTTAGTTCATGAAATATGAAATTTCTTTTATGAAAACCCTTCAGCTCGCACCCAACCTGATGAGCGTCTCTTGAGACGTTCCTTCTCTCACCCGACTTCTCTATATGCCTTTGGGCTGTTACTGTTGACAGATTTCCACATAAAAATATTATCATTACAACAAACTTCAGTTTCAGGTTCAAGAGGGTCATTTTAGTCATGAAAAACCGCTCAGTTTTTGCTTTATTGGCAAAAGGAAACTATTGATTGAGTCTTACAAAGGGGGAAAAGTAGGAAACTCTGGCCAGTCTGCCTGGTTACCAACACCTCTGAAAGCCTAATCTCCCATGGCGGCTCCAGCACTGGCGTTTGTAGACTCGTAAACTGTCGCGCTGCGCGATGGCAAGTGTTAACTCTTGTTCACTGCTAGTTTACTGCTTAACTATACTAAGAAGGATTTCTAGGGAGAGAAAAGATTCTTTTCATAAGGGTGGGGTCATTCGGGTCATTGCCTTTTCATGTCCAAATTCTGGAACCTGTTTGGCAGTGATGCTTAAAGTCTTTGAACTCGGGAGAGTCACCACCAGCTATCTTGGATTTGCTACTCCCCTCTCTGTAAAAATAAATCAAATGGTGGCAGATGAAAATCGAATGTTTTTCTTCAGCGACATTAAAAAAAAAAACTATAAATCTTTCAAGAGGCAGCTGCCTTCAAAGGGGGGCTAAGCCCCAAGGTTACAGAGAAGAATGGGATTATCAGAGCGACCAGAAAAGAAACTTGCAGATATCTAGGTGTCAGGTGAAAAGTCTTATTAATCGATGTTTTGATCACAGTCCACGAACTGCACGTAGGCAACACTTATAAAGCGGGAAGTTAAAAACATTTCAACCTCGTTATTGAAGTAGCAGTGGGTGAACCTGTCGGTACTGTGTGTTAATATGTTGACGTCCGTTACTTTAACTGTAGAGTTTCCATTAGGTCTTACCATTACCTAGAAACGTGCCCATGTGTGTATGTGGTGCGTGCGTGTGTGCGTGCTGTGGAGTTGGAGAGAGCATAAATTTCCCGGACAAGCGTATCAGACGCCGAACGACCCAGTAAGTGCAAATTCATGGCAAGTACCTGCGATCTGAATGATCTCCAGATCAAATATGTTGGCTACCTAGGGTGAACTTAAGTAATCTCTCACTCTCAGGTGCTCTCGGCATGAACTGCTCGGGGGGAACAGAATCAATCTCCTCGTCAGTCGAGAAATCGATGGCCACAGGCAATCAGCATTAAGTGGAAACCTTGGCCGTTTCAGAGAGCAGTTATAATGGTTTTTCGCTCAACCCTCTTTTGGAGGAGGTAGGATTTTTTTTTTCTAAAACAAGTTACTATATTTGTTACCCGAGGCCATAAAATCTCCACCTAGCAGCTACAATCTACCAGAGAAGACGATGACTTTACTACAGGTAACTCCGTGATCAAGACTGCAGGTGTGTCCAGACACGCAGTTGTGTCCCAACAAGTTGCTGGAGCAGAGGTGTTTGAATACTGAAAATAAACGTTGGTGTTTCAGGGCTGCATCGCACTCAGGCTTGAAAGAATCAGTGTTATGTGCCATACTAACGGACAATACATGTGAAGACTTTACAACCCTGTTTCAAGACTACCTATGACCTATAAATTCAGACTAAGAGTTCCAGATACTCTGTGACTTGCAGCCACGCTGCTAGAGATTCCAGACCCAGGCATTTTTCTTCAATTTCTCATGGTCACCTGATTATCACCAAAAATATAATGAGAGCTTTGTCTCTGTAAAGTTACTCCAGCTCCAACGATTGAACATCTTCAGATGTCCAGAGTTCGTCTTTAGAAACACAGATGGATGTGATGTGAATGGACTGTGCTGAATATCTGAACTGATGCTATCTCTGCCTGGCTGAGTTAGTGTTCTAAGTGAAACAAAACGTTTTCGGAGGTTTGTTTATGTCTGTTGTGGTGAGCGCGACAGTCAGTAACAGGAACACTGAGCTGGCATTTAATCAAGGCCAGGTTTTACGAAAGGATGAACAGCACGTCCATGCAACGAGACTGCCGTCGTGGAGCAAGATTATTTGAACAGAACAGGAGTATCCGAGAGCAGCTGCGCATGCTGGATGAATGGGTTTTAAATAGAAGCAGTTATACATAAGATTTGAGCAGATTATAACCAAGGTGAGCTACACTTGCGAGAGAAACAGGCTGTAACTTGGAGTAACTGTAAACACGGGAAGGAGATAACTGCAGACAAGTAACCGATCCACTTATACCGTCGCCAGAATCCAAAGTCTGGCGTCCTTGTGTCTTGAACGCCTTGGCAGTTGGGTTTCAGCATGCACCTAGGATCATCCAGGACACCTGGTAGGAATGGAATGGGGGCACTTGGGCGCCCTTACAGCATGCAGTCCGACACCGGGATTTTGAGTGAGAGATACCCGTAAGTTCAGATGTTACTGTTTTTAACCAAGGATCGTTTTCAAATAGTGTTTTCATAACCGGAACTCCACAGCCGTGAAGGTGTTTAAAATCTGCATGTGGATATTGGTAAAGTGAACTACGCTCATCATGGCCACCCTCATGGGCCACAGTTGAAGAGAAGTAATTAGTGTGCAAGAAGTGTGTGTGTATGGGCGATTGGGTGTGAAGGAGAAAGAGATGTGTGAACTCAAGATTGGTAGAGGATTTCAATGCAAACGCCTTGCGTGTCCCTTAATCAGAAAACAGTAGATGAATAGTGTCAACCGATGAACCGGAACAGTGGCAGGCACTGTAAAGTGGAACACCAATCTTCAACGAAACACAGCCAACAACATGACATGGTACACGAGCTATTCATTTTTATCTAGTGAGAGACATTTGAATAGTATTCTATTTTGTATGGCACTGGTGTGGTCTGTTTCTGTTAATAGACTTGGTGAAAACAGTTAAATCAGACTTTTGGTCAAGTAATTGTGGAGGAAATTGTTTACGTCCTCGGTAAACATCATAGTTTTATCCGACCGCTGTACATTACAAAAATATACCTCTGTTAAGGAAAGATATATATATAGAGAGAGTGAAGGGTTCAGAAAAGCAACTGATTAGAACTGTTTAGTTTATTTATTTCACCCTAAAGTTGCCCTGCGCAAAGTTACTGCGATTTTTGAGCCGCCGTATCACAGGGCCAGTGCATGCACTCAAATTTCGCCTTGCTCAAAGTTTTGTATTTTGGTGATAATGAATCACTGGTCTAGATAAGGGAGTCACTGTAAGCTTGATATTTTGAGGCCTTATCTGATGATCAGTGTTTATTATTTTATTTCCTTAATATCCTCAGCTGGTCGTGGAAAATCACTATTGAGAAAGGAATGGAAGGACGCCATCAAGGAAGCATTTTTTCGATATTCATACTCTCAGCGGTGACACAGAGATCACCTGATTAGTTTTTAATGTCAGTATATACCGAAAACATTTGTTTGCAGTTGAAGGAGGCTTTTTGGCAGCCCTGTGGTTAGAGGTGCAGTTGTTTGTGGGTAGTTTTCAGGTACGACTTCATCGTCCCTCACCTCTCACGCAAGTTAAACTCACCTGGTCGCGTGCCAGCTGATCTCTGGAACCTTCGGAGGCTCACGTTACCGAGCGGCAGGACAGTGTGTGTTGGTAGTATATTGTAGGACCTGAGTGTCCTGACACAGCGTACGACATGGACATTGTGACAGACTGAAAAGACAAGCGCACGAAACGGTTTGCTGCGTGTCCTCGGTGCCATTCAGAGAACGCTCCACCTTTGCAACAAAAGGGGCATAGCATGCAGTGAAGAAGGTTAGGCACCTACAAAAAGCGATGAATAGAAAGCTGTCTACATGCCAGTCACTGTATAAACTATCCCCACTGTAGCAAGTGGAAAGAAGGTAAGCTTATGTTTGTTTAGGCCCGTCATCGAACCATATATCCAATAGGCAAATGACCTCCGACTCCGATTAACTGTAACTGATTTTTTACTTTTACTCTAGCATATAGCTGGTGTAGATAACGCCGAATCCCAGAACTTTTTTTTTTAACCAAGGATTGACCTCGTCAGTTATTGTTTTATGAAAGGTGGACAAACTCACCCTCTCACTCGCAGGAGCTAGAGCAAAAGACTCTGGTGTATTTTGCGTTTGTTTATACGGTAATTTAAAAGTAATGTTCATAAACAAAAGACAATCTGTCTGACTGAAAGTTCATCATGGATGCCCACCCCATCACACAAAATTTCTTTCGCGAAGATCTTTGTCTTGTGATCGGGTCATGCGACGAGATGCGCGTAAGTATACATTTTCTTGTAAGCACCACGAAGAACTGATGAGTAGTGAACAGACTGTGGTTGCGCCAGTTGAAGACGTGGCATAACCTGAAACACGAGGGAAAAAAGCAATGATCGCAGCAGCATCAACAACAACAATAATAATAATACTTGAGCTTATATATATAGCGCGGCTCCCTGGCCAAAGCCTGGCTCACCGCGATTAGCAAACACAAAATATAAAAGAAAGACAAAAATCCTGCTGTTCTCTCATTGTAGTAGTCCATACAAAGAGGACCATGGTAGTGATGAGAAGCCGTTACGTCAAGCGGAAAAGACGACGAGAAGCTCAGTAGTCATAGGATGAAAGTCATCGTTGCTCAGCTGGAGTACATCTGTACAAATTGTAATCCGTGACACTTGAGATCTCGAGGTCGTAAATTAAATGTTTCATCAGTCGACACTCGGGCCAAGGGTACATCAAAATCAAGAGACTGCTGGAATTTGTGAAGTCACAAGACAGAAAAACTGTGGGGATGCTTGGCAAAGCTACGTGGTCAGTTTGCTAACATTTATAGTTGATGTTGGGTGTGGGCTTTCTTTGCTTTTGTTGCTTGGGTCTCCCGGACCAGTAATCTTTACAGTTATCCATTCCCGTCGTCAATGCCCATTATTTGAACATCAGATCTTTTGTGCCAGTGCTACCATTGCAGCCTTGAAAGATCCACAATAACAGTACAAACAAAACGAAATTTAAATGCACTTTTCAGATATTTTTCATAGAAAAACAATAAAAAATATGTGTTGAAATTTATGTTTGCTTATACTGTTATGATAAATACTTTCAACTGTTGTGATGAGAGTAAGTAAAGGAGGAATGAAGTAAGAGAAAGATCAAGTCTATGTGAAAGAGAGACAGAGTAATAAAAACTTCAGACTCAGATTCATATTTGTCTGGTTCTGGTTCTTTTGGCATTCTTGAGATGTTGTTGCAAGTTCTATTGGGCAAAAGGTGAGGGTGGCAACATAAAGAGGGTATGCAATCCATAACCAGGGTTAATTTGAGTGGAAATAAGTTTTGCCACAAAGTGTGATAAAAGGCAGGGTTGGCAAAGAAGTGAGGTTAAAACCATACATGTGATGAGCAATTGCATACAGGTGACAGCTGTTTTTGTTTTGGTTACCCCATTCTACATGCAGTTGGAACAGTTACATATTGAGGCACACACAAAAGTGGAGATTTTTACACATGAATAGTCCAACTATCTTAATAGTAGTACCTTTTTTTTTCTTAGATCCACACCTGTATCATTTCGGACAGCTCATAATGCTTCACCAACGAGGATGAGCCGACCGAAGACAGCTGCAGCTGTACTGGGGCGAACAACAGAGTAAGTCTCACTCCACAGTGTTATTTCTCTGAATGTGACATCTGTATAGATGACTGGCTGCTTTGCTTTGATAAAGTCTTAGTTTCTGGCTTGATGTAAAACGCCAACTTCCCACTCACTCCACAATGTACATTGTAACTATGATTCAGAATAGGTAATAATTGTGTTGGAAACTTACCTGTGAAGTAATTGTAGATATGTGTGTGTACACATGCATGTGCACATATATGTACATGTGTGTGAATGGGTGTTGGGGGAGGGGTGGCAGATGTCTTGACATATGTTTGAAAAACAGCAGTGAGATGAAAGAGTTTCATTGTGTAATGCTTCTTTGTAAACCTGCTACAGATGTGAACGAGTGCACCAATTAGAACACGAGCCAACACGACGGCACAATCTGGAAAGTCACCTGCCCATCAAGCGAAGCAAGCCACCACCATGGCAGAAAAATATGGAGGTAGGTCTCTGCTTTGCAAAATTTGTCTGTACTTCACATCTCTGATTATCAGCCACCACAAATCTGTATCCATGCAAGGGAAAAAAAATTACTCATTGATTATTTATTTTATTTCTTTCATTGTGTGTGCGTGTGTGAGAGAGAGAGAACATGCAAATGCAGACTTGAATGACAAATTTAAAAAGTTCCAGAATACGCAGCTTTCATCCCTGTGGTTGTTTACTTTCAGCAGCCCTTGGTGCCGTTTGTGGTAGGACCTGGCTACATACTCTCTCGTAGTAAAAGCAAGTTTGCTGTCACTCTAAAGGATGAATTTTTTTATTTCCCTCAAGATGGAGAGCAAAAGTGAGTGTTTTTTAGAAATGTCTCTTGAAACCTAAGAATGGAATCAGACAAGCTGACTTGATTCATGTATGCAGATATTTTAATGTTATTTCTATTGCCATTTATGTTTCTATTACCTGCACAACAGTGTGCAGGCACACAAACATGCACCGACAGTTACAAAGACTTTTAGGGTTTCCTTTTGAGTGACCAGTGAAATTATTCCTGACTAGTGGTACTTAAACAAATACATTCAGATGGTCCGCTGAGAATACCTTAACAATACATTCAGATGGTCCACTGAGATGGGGATCTCACAGAAGGCCCATACAAGCACTTTTCATGCTGCAGATGTTTATGTAATCAAATTCTCAAATTTCGTGTTTACCATTTCTTACATTGGAGGATTCTATAAATAGTTTATGCTTTTCACAGTTTAACTATTCATTTCAGTTTCATAAAACACTGATAATTTTGTGACAATCTTGGTTTTTTTTCAGAAAGAAACAAGAAGATTCAGATAGGTCAGTATAATAATAGCAATTAGTAAATTTCTCGATCAGTCCTTTATTTTTGTAATTAATTTCTTATATTTTTCCCTTAGAGGTCCTAATGCATTAAGAATATAATCTGCTGTTCATGTTTGAAATATAATATGCTGTTTTATCAGATTATTTCTAAAAAAATTATTAAGTAGCTGATGAGATGAACAGCATGATGAAGAGTTTGACAGACATTATATTTTGATTTGATGCAGAGATGCTCTGACAGCACAGCTGCAGCAACAGATTTCAGACCTAACCCTTTTCCTGGAAGAAGAGCGACTGAATCACCGGCAAACAAAACAGAAGGTTAAATTGTTTAAATTGTAAAGTGAACCAGAAAGCAGAATAATAAATAGTTTATGAATGTATATGTTTTAGTTAAGTGAATGTATCACTGTTTATGTGACACGCATAATTTGTTAAACTGGATAATTGCCAGGAATACAAGCACTGTGCTTATCATAGTCACAAAAACATTTCCCATGTTCAACAAATGAGTTCTTAAACACTGTTAATTTGGACGTAGTTTATTTTGACTTTTTGTTAATGTTTCAGGCTGAAGAATATTTACGTGACAGACTTGAACAATGCCACAACCAACATCAAGGCCATATTCGGTGAGAAATGAAGTGAGCAGAGCTCACAGCTGGTTCAGTGGGTGGTTGAGAGAGGAATTTTACTGGTGCTATGAGTTAAAGTCAAGCTAAGGTTGAGTCCGTCTTGACTGTAGCAGCATGAAGTGTCACATTCATGATACAGCCCTTCTACTTTTGTAAACCTTTCACAAATGGCCGAGTATCTGTCAAGATTTTTTTTTTCAAATAGTAATAATTGAATAACATGTCAGTTCCGAGTAAAGATGTCTTCATTTTAAGTCTATATATAAGGGACAAAGTAAAATGCCAAAAATTAAACATCAGTAACAGGTTCATCCACTGGTGAATTATGTAAATCCTTAATGTAGCACTTGTATGATTTTGGCTGTGTCTACAGAGAGATCGAAGATAAACACAAAGAAGAGCTGTTACAACAAAAAGTGCAAAATGAGACCGAGTTTGAGCATTACAGGACCACCACAGAAACACAGATCAGTTAGTATTATTTATGCAGTGTAAAACAAATATAAGTATTTGTTATTTTTGGGGTCTTCTTATTTAAATATACAAGATCCTTCAAATTTGAGGATTTTCCTTTGGGTTTCCTTTTTTGTGCTGTCATATTCAACCATTCAAAACATGACTGCAGCAGATCTGCTGATGCAGCCTATTCAAAACTGAAAGCCTAAGGGGCAATAAAATGATACAACTATTCTGTTTGAGGTGTGCAGTATGTGTTATGGTGAATATCTAGGAATGCGTGTGAATGGTTAAACATTGCCAAGTAAGTGTATAAAAATTGTGATGATAATAATAATAGAATAAAATAATAGTAATATAGTAATTTATAGAACATATTGTCCAAAGGTGCTATGGACTTTAGAGAGAGCTACATTTTTATTTTTCATGCAAATTGTTGCTTTATTTACGAATGTCAATTTCTTCTTGTCTTGGGTGATCAGATCGCCTGGTAAAAGAAATAGAATTTCTACAAGGAGCGTTCGACTCCTACAAAAGCTCCCTACACCAAGAAATGGATGACAGGTGGAAGAAAAAGGAAGAAGAATTACGAGTGCAGTGTGAGGAGCAAACACAGACTGCTATTCAGGAAATGAGTTAGTTTTCATGTCTCTTTGTGTGTGTGTGTGCAATTAAAACAATTTACTTTCATCTCCTATAATTAGCAAGCTTTCTTCTATTTTTAATCTTCTTATATATCTGCATGCACAGAAACTACATTGCTGCAAGAATTCTTACAAAAAGAGCAGAAGTGCTCATTTAATTACACCCTTAAAATTCTCAGTATTATCAACTTTTCACAAAAAATAAGACCATACATGTATACTTAATATTTTTCAGCATAGTTACTCTCTACAATGAATCATCTGCTTTAAATCATTTCAGAAACAAAGTTAGTGCAGGAGAGGAATGTAGAACGAGCTACATCTGCCAAAGAACATAATCGACAGATGGAATCTTTGCGCAAAGAACACAAAAAAGAACTTGACGTGAGTGCCAGTATACATCACCTCTCTCTTTGAATAAATATCACAATAAAAAGACATTGTATACTGCTGAATCTTGAATGGGAGATAGAGAATAATAGAATGTAAAAAGAACTTTGTGTGTGTGTATTTTCCTAGGTTTTGTTAACCATTTTAATTTTTGATAATTTAAACATTATAAATATCAATCTCTTTGATCTTGCCAACCCTGCCTCTCACCACATTTGTAGCAAAACAGGTTTTCCTCAAGGTTAGCTCATTATAGATCATCTACCCATTTTGGCAGCCACTCTTGCCTCTCACCAAACATTTATGTTGGATGGATGGTCGTGCTGGCATTATGTTTATAAATTTAACAATGTATGTAACTATCACTTAAATGTTTTTTAAGGCTTTTGTTCGCCGGTTTTCTGGTGCTGCTGCTGATATGGAGAGACTGAAGAAAACAACTGCAGAACTTGAGGTCAGAATGTACTTGGAAAGAAACTGCAACAATATCATCAGCTGGTTACTATAAATGATTAGTTGCAAAGTAAACCATTATGCTCCAGGGTTTTTTATATAAAAGGGAGAGAGATCAAAAGCTGTCATTTTTCACAGGAAAATAACTGGAATATTACCAATTTTAGCATTATGTATATGTATGTAATCGATAATACAAGAGATTGTAAATAGTGCCTCATCGGACTTTTTTATGTACAGGAGACACAAGCTGAACTGCAGCATATTCAAGAACAGTACAATGAGACATGCCAGCAGTTAGCCAACACTACTCGGAATCTTACTGATGCTGTAAGTGGCTAATGTCCTCTGTCTTGGGTATATTTTGCTAAAGGTTTCAAGAAACTTTGTTCATAAGGAGTTGTGTATGAAAGAAATTTTATCATCCCATAGTATGTTCTCAGTTTTGCTTCCAGATGAGAAAGAGCATGTAAAAAAATCAAATTTCAAAGTGATGTAACTTCTGTCCTTTCAAAATGTTATAAAAACTCTCTTTCTTCCCATATTTTATCTTGCAGAAAGTTCGTCTAATGGATTTTGAAGAGCGGTTTCAAGAAAAGATTGGAGAGATCGATGATAAATACCGCCTGAAGTTACAGGACCTCATGTCCCAAAATACAGAACTGAGGTAAATTAAGCCCACAACCCTTGGCCACACTTAGTGCTAGTGTTAAAAATTGCATTATATACCATTCTTGTTATTAAAATCATGCGATATCCTGCATATTATAACATTTGGTTTTGCTCATCTTCACCTTTCTTTAAGCAGGGTACAAGCACATTTTTGTTCATTAAACTTACGCCTTTAAAAGTTTTATTACTATTTGTGCAGACGAATGTATGTTCAGAAGTGTGACCAGCTTTTTGATGAAAAGACTATGTCAGAACAACGTACAATGCAGGAAGTGCAGTCTGCAAAAGAAGCATTAGAGGTAAAAATTTGCATGGCAATGTTCACTTTGCTTTAGAGGCAAGAATTTGTGTATTCAAAGGCAACAACACAGATAGTACGTGTGAGCTGTGTTTCATCCCCTCTTTTGTTCTGTATACCAACAGCTGTCGCAGTCACCATAAGGGTCAATATCTCCTCAAATTTTCAATTGACACTGCATTACTCTTTGTAGCAGGCCAGTCGATACTTATTGTGCGGCTTGGATGAATTTATTGCCTGGTACAATGACAATTTCTTAAAACTTAATGCAAGACTAAAGAGTGTCTTTAATTTCTGTCAGAATTCTCCTGCGAGTCCCGTAACCGTCATCCATGATGAGGTGGAAATTTGTAAGACATTTAAAATACCTGGGCACTATCTTTGACAGGAGACTTCACGGGGATACCAATACTTGGTTATCATGATGAAGGCTCAACAGCTCCTCTTCCTTCTTCAGTCTTTTTCTCCCAGAGATTTTTTCTGCTATTTTATAGATCCCATATAGTGTGTTGTCCTCGATTGTTTTTTTACAACAGTTTACCAGTGAAGGACGAGCAGCTTGAATCGTGTTGCAAACACCTGCTCTAATCTATCATGACTGCCTGGAGTAATCTTCATTATGTTTAACAATCAGACAACTCTACACTATGACAGGCATGTCTTGTGAATGAAGTTTTTTCATCAACTTCCATCAAGCTACCAATTCTGCGTACCTGCATGCAGGACCAACAGATTCAGGCTGTCCTTCATTGCTTTGGTTGTGCAACTTCTGAACACTACTGTGTGCCAATGAATGTATATCATATATTAAGTCTTAACCATGATTGTACAACAGTCTATTTAGTGGAGTGGATATGAATGTGTTTTGGTAGTTTTGTTGTTGTGCTTCCATAGAGGGATAAATAAAGTCATATCTTTTTCACTTGCAGGATCTTCAGAAATTACAAACAAAAGTATTTTTGTGTTATTTTTGCAGCTGCTCATAAAGACAAAGCACAAGGCAAATATCAGCATTGCTTTCAGTGCAGAGGATCTAAACTCACAGCGAACACCCAAAGTCCGGCCATCTAGTGCACCAGGTACCAGATGCGAAACCAAGAAGGCTCACCTAAGCGCGGGGGAGACAGACCACCTTTTCAGACCTACAGAATACATTCAACCTGATCATTTATTTTCACTGGAAAACCCTGAAACAGAAAAACTCAGACAGGAACTTCTAGCAACAGACATAAGGAAAGTAACAAGAGAGGACTTGCTGAATTCCTTTGATGTGTGAGAACTGAGGATGTAAGCATTGTAAAACAAAGTGCAAATGCTTTTCATTACGTTGGGGTTTGTCGAGTAATTTTTTTAAGGTCAGATTGAAAAGGGTTAAGCAGAAGTACACAATGTGTTGATGGGCATGTATTAAGGTTATTATCGTAATTTAGTCCCATTCCATGAACGTATCATGATCTAAGCCGGTAACGTGCAACTACTAATTATAAATCTATTAACTGTATCAAAATTGATATTCCTGTTAACTGATGAAAATTTGAAATATTGCTTTTCTTTAGATCTTTTTTTAAGCGAAGTTGGAAGCTTAAATTAATGTGTATCAATACTATTTTTAGCCATCAAAACAGGTTCAGCATCCAGACAAAAAGTATGTTTCTTATAATCTGAAAATGAACTGTTTTTTTCTTGTAGTTAAAATAATTCATGTGCAATTCCTGTTTTTGGAATGCACACTTTTAGGCATGTTTGAAACTAAATTTCCTGAATGACAATTTGTTCCTTTTGCTCTGTTGTCAGTGCTGTCTGGTGCAGTGCTAATTGTCAGTTGAAGGCATGCTGTGCCCCTGGGCATCTATGCCTGAATGTCAAAAACAAAACACAAGCATAAATGAACATACTTCAAGACACATCAACCACATAATAATGTCAAACATTATTTAATGCAGTGCATTCCCCAATTGCTTCCATTGTTCTCAGCACTAGCAAATGGCAGCTTAGAGAAGAGGAGGAAGAAAAAGACCATGCCTTTCTGCCCTTGTTTGCATTTCTTCCCCCTTCTCCAGACTGCCAAATGAATTGTGCTGCTATTTCTACTAAAGCAGGGCATGCAACATTTAAATATTCACAATGAACCCACTGACATGTTTTCTACTACTATCATCTTAATTATCCTGTTGGTTTAGGTGAATGTCAGTCTTGGAGAATAATTTCTGTGTAGGAGGGAGGGATCAAGTATTTCCTCAAAGAATAACTGTATAATCTCTAGGTGTACAGTTCAACTGCATAAGGCTTTTCAAAGTATATTAAATGAAGTGCTAAACATCAGGTGTTAATATTCTTCTTAAAATGGCAGATTTGCTTAATACATTTTAGGGAAAACTTTGACCTCTTTTTAAGTTCTAAAGGTAACTGTCCAAAGCCCATCTTTTTCTCATTCTTGTTTAGTTTACGTGGTGTTCCTCACACCATTCACTCAAGGGCTTATTATAATGCATCACATGATCAGACATTTACCTACCTCCCTAGATATTACTGGTAATTTGAGGAGTTATTTCTCTACACAGATGTACATTTTTAACAAAGAGACAAGATTTGTATGGACAATGGGCTCACAGCTTGCCAAGATATATGAACAACCTTCCTTTACTAAAAATTCTAAAAAAAACAAGACTAAATGGTAAATGAATTAATCACAAGCTCTGTACCCATGTTTACACTGACACAGGGGACTTGTGCACATCACAGGTTGTGCCATCAAAGATTTCCACAACCTTGCCTTTTAAATGTTATTCAACTAGCACTGGCTCTTTAATCCACGTCACAATGCACTGAAATTTTTTAATTTTTTTAGCATACAAAGGAAACCAACCTACACCCCAAGGTGACAGACAAGTCTAAGATGTCTGCATAAAGTTTCACTTTTTATGATGTGCATATCAGTAAAAGGAACAAAGTGCAATACATCAAGCATCTTTTGAGAACAACAGTAACTTTTTTAAAACATGCATTAAACATTTCTTGATATTATATTACATGCTATGATGAACTTTGGCTTAATACACTTCATGCAGATAATTCAAAGAGGAAGAGGAAGGGAACAACCATAACCAACTGAACAATCTTTTTCAATATAATTCATTCTTTTTGAATGCTTAGACTAGTATCTAGATTTCCTCTGCAGCAAGAGGGTCCTTATGTGCATCTGCAATGAAACTGCACAGTTTTCCTGTGAGGATTCACAACTCAAGAACAGGATGACCAACTGCACACCATTCTGCCTGGATACATCCAATCAGCATCAGTTATAACACACTCCTTCTCTCCAAGGACTAGATTTGTCAGATGCATGTAACTAGATTGCTATAAAAATTATTATATGTTCCTGGGCCTACAGCTAAGCAGTGACAATTTACACAAACATTTCACTTCACCAAAATTAGTTTTAGGTCTCAAATACAAAGGGAATGCAGGTGTGAAAGAATTCCTTTACTACTGTATACTGCTTGTTTTTCATTCCTATTTTAAAAATGTGTGTGGGTGGTGGAAACAAGAATTCTTCACTTGTGGTTATCATTGGTGCTGGTGGTTGGGTGAGGGGTGTCAAAAAATCGGCATGCAAACAAAACAATAAAAAAAACCATGGGAAGGCTCATTGGCCAATTGGTTGGTCTGAGAGACAAATAAAAAAATAAACCACATTCTGGACCGGGTTAGTCTTTATATACTGTACACACAATCTGCAACAATATACACTATTTAAGCGATGTAGCACATTTTAGGGTCCCAAAACCACAGCACCCGTTACCATGAAATGTTCCATGTTTCTAGCAGCAGTATTGTCCACCTTACATGCAGTGATATGCTTGTGTGGTATGAACGGAATGGACCATGAATCCCCTCACACACAAAAGTATGTCATGTCTCCACTTCAAAATATTGCAAAAAGTTCTAGAAAACATCTCTTTAAAGTCAAAAAAATTTAGAGTTTAAATAATTAAACTAGAGCAAGATCCTGCACCAAAGTGGTCAGTTATGATCTTTAAACCAAACCACCCAACAAATCCATAAATAATGATTAAAAGATGGAAGTTCATCTTGTGATCAAAATGCAAATACCCTGTGAAAGAAGGTATATCTTGATCATGAAATAAGGCATGAAGACAATCTGATATTGTGAAATTTTGTGGGAAAAATCCATACAGGAACTGATGGATGTACTGAACTACTTTATTCAAGCTTGCCACATTCTCACGTCAGTTGGTTTAAACTTGTGTTCCCCGTTCTTCCTCTGTGAGATTCTGTGTCATACAAGATATATCCAGCAACACTGGCAAGGAAGCAGCTATTTTAAACATGGGTGGGAAAATCAACTACCAGTTTGTTTAGTCTGTGATTTAACCTTAGTGTCCAGCAATGCGTTGCCTCCAAAAATTATTTTCACAATGATTTCCTACATTTAAAAAAAATAAATAAATAAGTGAAAAAAATGAAAACGTAAGTACTTAGGATACAGAATAACTATTCAATACTGTCTCTGCCTACCCTGAGAAAATCTTTACATCAAGATGCTAAGAAACAGAATGTTTTCTTTGCTAACAGTTTTACATCTTTCTAAAAATTATATTTCATTGCAGTACAGCACAAATGGAAACATCATATTAGCCACCCTTCAACCTCAGCAGTCCAACCAAACACAAATATACAGGCAGTTTAAGTGATAGAATTAAGTACCTGAGATAGCTGCACACATTTAAGACTGCATTGCACTATTGGCATAAAGTGCCCAAAAATTGGAATAAAATACAAAGCAGCTGCAAACAATGCCTAATTTGTAGGGCAAACTGAGCTCATATTTTCCCCACTGCAAGCTGCTTAAAGCAAAGACTTTAATGTCTAACAGCATGTCAATATTTATTAGGATTGCTCTGTTCAATACTGTATTAAAGGCTTTTAATAGTAACCAATGATTTTTTTAAGACTAAGTACATCACAGTTCATCAATATCCAAGCTGCAGATCAGTTAAATATTTCTGAAAAGGTAAAGAGCAACTCACTGTGCAATCACCTAGATACAGAAAATTTATTGTAGCCATTTTCTGGAAATCTTCTGGAAGAAAGATAAGGAAATACAAAAACCGTGAAGTTTGGAATATAATAAAGGAGATTTTTAACAAAACTATTGCACACACCAGAAACATTAATCCTATAGGAGTTAGCAAGATGCAGACAGAAGCCATCACCTACACTTACCAGGATCACTAAAATGCTCCTCACTCAAGTCTAGCAAAATTAATTCTGAAAATAGCTTTAACAGAATGCAGCAAACGAACATAGAATAAATGCTAGTTATTGCCATCTTTAAATAGTACAACCAACTCAGAAGAGATGGCAAGACAACAGTAAGATTTTATAGCTTAAAATGGGTCTATATAGAGGTTTCAACAAACTTTTTACACTGAGAAAGTGTAGGTGTTGGCAAATGGATTTCTTTGTCAGCTACTCATTTTGTTTCTCAGATTCACTCTCTTTTAAGCAATTTTATCTCCTTTTTTCTCCCTGCCCACCTTTGTAAATATGCATTCAAAAAATAATGATTCCAAGTATGATAGCGAATGCTTCTAAAATCAATCTTTCATTACTACTCATTTTGACATGTATTCTTGATACACTTGCATAGAAAAAGAGCTGACATGTTATGATACTGCAAATACACAAAATTAAAAAGAAACATTAAAAGATAGATTATCTAACGTAAGTAAAGTTTTCAAAAGCAAGCATTTCAAGCCTTTTTTTTTAGTTGCATGCAGTTTCCAATAGTCTGAACCCTGTTCTCCTTCCCATCTCCCTTCTTTTTGACAGAAAAACAGGCAAGATGCAATAATTATCCACAAATGTCCATAAACTCGATTAACATCACTTTTTTGTAAGTACTGTTAACAAAGTTTGAAAAAAAAAGCAGGAACCAAAAAATTTATTTAGAAAAGGTCAAGCTCTTCTTGTGATAAATTTATTCTCATTACCAAGAAATGTGACATTTTATCAATTTTTCATGGTATGTACAACAAGATGACGAACTTTGTAAACTGGCGTAGAAAAATAATACAGAGGTACAATTTCCCCCTTTTTAATAGGCCAACTGTGGTCTGATATGATTTTAACCCTTTCCCCTCTTCCCATCCCCTTTATTGTGCAACACACAGACCATGGAAGCAGATTAACCTTGGGACAGGAAAAAAATTAACATTTTTATGTCAAAAATGCATTTCTACACAGGAGAAAAGGTACAAGTTTCTACACTATTTTTTAAGAAGACAGAACTGCCACATTTGCATGCAAAATTAGTACTTTCTATTTCTGCACTGTAGGGATGGTGCAAGTCAATCTGTGTAATGAACTCATGGTGGCCAATACATTTTCCATGTCTTTTTACTGTTGTACATTCAGTCAGCTGGCGCCACCATTGATGGCTACAGGAAGGCCACCAGGACGGAATGCTCCTCTGCCTCGCTGACGATGATCATTATCTCCACCCCCTCTGGTTCCACCACCACCCCCAGGTCCTGAATATGGCCTCCTAGGGCTACCCCAACCCTGGCCAGATCCACCTCTATAGTTGTAAGATCCTGATCCTCCACGACCACCTCTCATTCTACCTGCTGAGCCCCGCCCTGAAGGAGAATGCTGGCTTCTCTGTGGTGATGGGCTTCCTTCTTGATGGAATGATCCGGACCCTGTGGCACCATGTCCTGTAGAGGATGCGTGAGAACGACCACTACCCTTATTTCTTTGGTCTATCTGCTGTGAAGCTTGAGGTCTCTGACGACCACTTGTACCTCTATCTGATCATCACAAAGATAACAAGAAATATATAATCAAAGTTATGTTGTGACTAGAACAATGTACTCAGTTTTGTAAGGCTATGCATTAAGCAGAATTTTTTTTCCAACATAACACAAGTTCTTATATAAGTCATTTTAACCTTATACATTCTCTTACTGAAACATTGTGTAGAATTTAAGGATCATCAGAAATTGTAATAATTATAATGGCCCAATGAATCTAAAAATTTTTAATGATGAAAATTAGTCTTCTACATTTCTCTGAATTTGGATAAAAGGTGAAAGCAATTTCAAATTAGTGACAATAAGGTTATACTATGATTCTACAGCAGAACTCACTTTTCTTAAGACAAGCCAGAGCTCAAAATTTTTTGCTATTCTGAGATAATGGCATATTATCACAGTTCAACATGTCTTCTAACTACCTGTAAATAATTTTTGATGAAACCACCCGAAAATATGTATACTTTGTCACTAAAGAAAGAGTTTTCATTATTTTCTACTTCTGGTCAAAGTGAGCAAAACAACAACTTCTGAGACAGCAGTGCAGTTATTTATAGAAGTAGGTCATGGTGCACACCATTAGACAAAACAAACACTCATGATTCAAACAAAGGCACTCCCTGAAGTAAATGGGATTTTCCATTCTGATTTCCTGCACTTTTCTTGACAGACACAAAGGAAAGAAAAAATTCCTAAAAGGGGTGAAAAAACACACATTCTGAATGCAGCCATTAGTAACTGAATGGGTCACAGGTCACACAAACCAGTTTTGGAAGCCTTGGCACTTATACAGCAATAAGAATCATATTCTTTCAAACTGTTTAACCATGAAAAAGCCCATAAAAATATATATAAAACAAAATATATTAGAGGAGCAGAAACTGCATGGTGGTGTATGTTGGCACTTAGAATTATGGATGCCACAAGCCACAATGTCAAAGACACCGAGGTTGAGTAGAAGATTCAACTGCAGTTATATTTTTAAGCATTTTTATATATTTATCAATCAATTGCTTGCATAAGCTGATACAGTGTGAAAACAGTGAAAAATTTTTTTTTTTTGCTTATTACCCTAGGTTTATGTTTTGCTAAGGCTGCATTCAGAACCCTATAACTTCAAATTGCCATATGAAATGTGGCTAAATTTTTACTCACATACAGTCACTAAAACGTTTCCATAAACATAAGTATTTTAGTAGTTATGTGGGTATGAAGAAAAGGGTCTGGTTTCTATTTTTAAAACTATTTTCAATTTTTTTATTTTAGCCATGTCTTGCCTAAGGTGGTAGAACAGAACTCACTTTTCCCATGTTAGCACCATGTTATAAAAACCTAATATTCTAGAGAACTCACAGTACTCCCTTGCTGTACTCATTTTTAAACGAACATCTGCAAAAAGAAACCCACAGACATTCCAAACCATCCATTATATAAATAAATGGTATACCTACCACTATTTACATCCTGAGTGCTTACTCCATTGATTGAAACAGGTCTCTGACGGTCCGAGAAACCCTGAAATAAAATTTGTAATCCTTTATAACAATGATATTTAACTCAACAATGTTTACAAATATAGGTTTATTGCTCAACAAATGTATCTTGTAAAGCCTTCAACAGGTCAAAAGATTTGGACTGTCCATAAAATTGTCACATCAATGCAATAACATTCTTTACCTGAATTTTTAAAGAGTTCTTCAACCGCACCTGCAGCTCTGCCATTTCCTCTGCAGTCATCAGTTTTCCATTGCCACCTACAAGATTTTTAGACTACATATTTAAGAAAGAATGACAAAAAATAATAAAAAAAGCCAACTAAGAAAAAAAGGTAGTACATAATATCACAGGGTAGGAAAATGTCTGACAACCAGACTTTTACGAACAAACATGAGGTAATGACTATATGGCTGCTGACAAAATGGTTAATTTGAGGGAATATGCAAAAAATAAAAATCATTATATTCTATAACTTGGTTGAGCACATAAGCAGTTATGAATAGCACACACATGCATGTGCTCATATGCACAAACAACAGAAAAGCCTCTATCCATAATGTTTTCTGAGCAAAACTCAATGCTCTTACATGTTTTTTCAAAGTCCTATGTATACTAATTATCAGCAGTAGAAATATTAACAAAGCTATTCCAATTCCCTTTTCAGTTCCTAAAACAATTTTGACCAAGTTTCAAACATGGACCATGTGATCATGTTAATTCCTCCTATGAAATACATATACCAAAGCTGTAACATTTTCAATTTTACCCTGCACAGCTGAATCCTGAGGGTCTGCAGTAGCAAGTGACTGAGGTAAAGCAAGGCTTTCATCATTACCATGCCCACTGCTAGCCACAGAGGAGACAGATGGGCGTCGTAGGGAGTAGATACACTTGACTGGCTTCACTAAGGAGGAAAAGAAAAGAGATTGTGTAAGAATTGTAAACTGTTAAACAGGCTAATAAATATCAAAATCACAAGTAAAAAGAATGAAAATTTTCTTTAACTTCTAAGTAAGTTCCAATCATCATTTTCTTTTTTTTAAAAATGTCTTCTGAAAGCATACCTTCTCCAAAATTCATAATCTCCTGAAATAAAAAGAAGAGAAAGAATTAAGACTATTATTGCTATTTCTGTACATAAAAACAAAACATAAGAACTCAAATTTGTAATGCTTTAATTGCTGAGACATTACATATCAGGGTGGAGAGGGCAGCCTGCCCAAGAGGTGATACACATTCAAAAGACTCCTTTCTTTTCAAATAACTTATTAATGCCTTGAACATGAAATTGTAAGGAGAAACAGGAATCTCAAGAAATTAAGTAACAACAAGTTGCTACATCTGTTTAAATTTCCATCTGGGTACAAAGTTAAAATTTTGTGTGTGACCTCATGCTAAGAATATGTCTCTGCTGATACAAGTTGCACAGAAAATACCACAATGGAAGTGCATGTGCTGTTGTTAAACGTGCAGAAAAGAATTCCTACTTTCTAAATGATTCAACATTGAGAGAACAGCAGGTCAGCTTAATATGTGTAGAGCTGACTTCATCATACCTAATTAATAATATGTCCCTGTACAAAGCTGACTGGTTGATCTCTCTATTAAGACCCCTTTCAGTTAAGATCTGATTCTGGTGGATTCTAACAGGTCTTGATAGAGAGGTTTTACTGCACTATGCTCTCTGAATCTGTCACAATGGTGACAAATACAAACTCAACCATCACTACCATACTACCAAGAGGCACAAGTGAAACAAGAGACAATGTTCTGTCACTGAACAGAAAACATACTCATCAAATCAGACATTTTCTTGCCAGAGAGGACAGTTGGTCCATGTCAATACATCAAAAATAAACAAAAACAACTGGAAAATCTATCTGAATTGGGGAAAACAGGGAAGGAGGTTAAGGGAGAGGGATTTTAAAAAATGTGAAAAAAGATTCTTAAATAAACACATTAAAAGTCCAAGCAAGCTTGTAGCTGAGAAAAACATGAAAAGTAGAGAAAAAGAAATAAAGAAAACTACAAACTCAATATAGTTCTGTTACTCAATAAGTGCAATCCAAAAAATGCATAGTTATAAAAATGACTTGGTACTTGAAGCCAAATTTAATCTTATTCTTCACTACCAAACCAAAAGAAATTAAGATCTAAGGAATCCAATAAATCATCATTCCAACCACTGGGCACTGTCTACAATAATATAGCATGCTATTCATGTGCAGAAGCGAGATTTTGCAGGACCTTCCAGGTTATAGGTGCAAATCACCAACTTTGATTTACATATAAGTGGTTGTATATCAGGAACTGAAAATTACACAATATATTTACATTGCCTTGACCAGTGTACAACTTGAATCACCCAAACGGGTCTTTAAGGGGTAAATAGTCAAGTGTATATTTCCCTATATTAACTTTTCACATAATCATCATTACTTAATAAAATAACTTATAATATAGAACTATCTAAATAGCTATTTGCAACTTAGCTGAAGTCAAGATTTCTTTTTCATTCACACATGTAGAATCATATCTGCGTTGTCTATGTATCCAATGAAAAGTATCGGTCTATCAGCCCGGAACATTTAAATTGCATGAAATGTTAAATTTCGTGGTAAAAAAAATATTGAATACTGACCTCTCTTAGATGATCTGAATCGTAATGGAATCTAGTAGTTCTACCAAGTTCTTCATCTATTTTCCTGTCACTCACAAAGTGCTGACAAAAAAAATATCTTTATATATGTACATGCATTAAAGTACATGACCCAAATTTAATTAATAAAAGAATTAAAATATTACATTTAAGATTCTTAAAAACATATGGCATCTATTACAAGCAGGTGTTTTTTCAAGAGCTGTACTGAAATTTGAAGAAACAGCAAAAACAAAAACCATCATTCTTGAATACCATATATCATACTAAATAAAAATCTTACCTTGACATCTGCTCTTAGTTCTACAAGTTCAGCTTCACTAATTTTCTCTGCACGTTCAATCTGGATCTTTAGTGCAGCTGCTTTCTCTTGTCTCATCTTGAAAACATCATCTGTAGATAGCAAGAACCATTTACTTCAAAACATTACTTGTTTGCATAAAAAACTGAACATTTCTTTGAGGTTAAAGTTTTAATGTCAAATATTGATAATATATTTATAACCCTCTCGACAAAGCTCATTTTAATCTATTTCATATAGTTTTGGGTTAAAGAATTTTGAGAAAATGCTAAGATGCACAGATATAACACATACACATACAACAGTCAAAAATATACCTTATCATTTTTTTTATAAAACTAAAACTCACAAGCCTGCTGTTTCACAATGTCCATTTCAGAAATCAGCTGCTTTTCTCGTGTATTCATGCTGCAACATTTATTTTTTAACCAGGTCACTATCATAAGTATTAAATATGTGTAAATGCACCTTTCAGCCTTAAAGAAATTTTATATTAAGAAAAACAAAAATGTCTTTTACACTTTAAAAAAAAAAGTTTTTTTCAGATGTTATCATATGCATATTATGGGTTTCGTAAATACAATTCAATCATCAGTCTAGGGTTATATCAAAACTGGACATACCAGCCCTGTAACATTCTCAATACTTACTGTGCCCTCATCTCCTCAAAAACATTCTTGATGCTCTTGTAGCTGCGATCTATTTCATGATCTAACACTAAGTGAAGCCTCTCCAGGGAAGTTGTTTGACGCTGTAGGTCTTTTATTGCTCTCTCTAGGCCTTAAACACAAACATTTGTGAAATGTGATACATCCAAGAAAGAAACCAAAGTTTATAGCTATTCATTTGACTATCTCTTTAGCTTGATTCCTTTTAATCTATTGAGCTCATTATCTGTAGCAAGTGAAAACACTGAAGAATACTGGACATTTTGCCCAGTCCCACTTATTCTAGTATTAAATCTTATTTAGCTTCTGGCTTTTAGTCTTTGTATATGTAAAACCTCTAATGATGAATATGATGTGGTATTTATATCATTTTAATCAGACAGTTTAAAACAATTTCACCTGTTGTTGGGAATGCTGCTTCAAAATAGCACTACAGGTACAAGTACACCCAAAGAAAGCCTGTGCACATGTACTGAAAGTATATGAGCAACATTAAAAACACACCCCTCCCACCCCACAGGCATGCACACACACATAAAGCAGAAAAGATAATATAAAAGACTGATAACAATAGGCATGTCTTTATACCTTGGAAAGGTCGCCTGGTGTGATTATCACCCCCTGCACCCACACTAGAAGTACTTCGTTCACTGGTAGTGTGTGTTCTCTGACTATGTCCATGACTGCCACTGTGATGACTATGACCATGACCATGACCATGTGTACCTGAGAAATTGATTCAATATTTACCATATTTTCACTCTCTTAGGGCCATGCTGTCACAAGTCGCAACAGCACCACTTCAAAATCTAGAATGCAACTTTAATCAGTTAACTCACCTTCAAGCATGCTAGGAGAAAAAAGTCCAGTCCATTTAAATACAATGGGGAGAAACACTAAAGCATGACCTTCACCTCTCAACCATATTTCTATATACAGCATAAAACACATAAAATTTTTAACAGACTGCATTACTTAAACAAACATTTAAGTGTGTCAATATTGTGTTAATCTTAAGAAACAAATTCTTAAGTTTTCTTATCATGAAAACTAACAGGCAAATTCCATAATGTTCTGTCTTAAGACAGTCAGTCCGTTGATTCTAAGATGACGGAATTAACTGCTTCAAACACCTACATTTCATCGCTATAAAAATAAAACATACAAAATCTTATCCTTATAATCAGATGACCAGGCAATGGTGTGACCCATATGGTCAACACACTATAGTCAGGATCTGATAAAGTACATCAATAAATATAGAGTTCAACTGTTTAATTCTAGTAAGCTATTTAGCAGGCTAAAGAATCAGTAAAAGGACATTCTTAACATATTTTGTGGCAACATTTTATTGTCTCTTAACAGAAGGCTCACCATGTGCTTCTGTCCGCCCTGCTCCTTCAGTACCGACACTAGACTCTTCTTGCCGACTTTTTGTTCTTGCCTCTGTTATGATACCAACACCAACTGCATTTGAATGGTTATCATAATTCTTCTGTATTGAGAACTCATATTCTCTTTCTCTCTCCTTCCTTCTCTCTCTCACACATACACACACACCCAAATGTTCACGCACATATCTACCCACTGTGTTTCTACAGGTAATTTGCAAATGTACCTTTCGGAAGATCCCCATTCGACAAAGTGTATTTGCTGGCTGCAGTTGTTTTAGTCACATCATATTTTGTTGGCTCCTGTTTGGCACTTAAAACCTGGCTAGAATTAGCCTTAATAGCTTCTACAGAAGAAGTAGGTGATGGTGATGCTGCTGACGCTGCTAATGCTGGACCTGTGGCTGTAAATGTCCCATTCTCTGCCTGAGATGCACTCACTGGTTTCTTCTTGTTCTTCTTTTTCTTGTTGGGCTAGGTGAAAAAAGAACAAGCACAAGGTGTCAGCATAGTCATGTACAAAAAAAGGAGACACTAAAATAACTAATGTAGCTTCAAGTTCTAAATAATAATAAATACAAAATTTGTAAAGTGCCTACTCACACTTCTAAGGAGTCATGGACAAGCATACAAGGGACAGGATGACAAACATATAACATATAAACTATGAAAGAATAAACAACAGTACTAATTATGAATAAAAACAAAACTGAGAGTATCATGATATTGCAAAAGGAAGACGAGCAGAGAAGGGTGTGAAAAAGGACTAGCGTTGTGGGAAAGGGTGTTAAGAGTACTGTTTACGGAAGAGGTGCGTTTTCAATGCATATTTAATGAATTTAATAGTGGGTAGGTTGCAGATATGGAAAGGGAGAGAGTCCCATTGTTTTGTTGCACAGTAAAAATCCTGTGGCCATATGTGGTTGTTCTGGTGATAGGTAGGAAGAGAAATACTGTTAAACACTTCCTCATTTATGTGCCACTATTACAGATATGAAAGCAAATCAAAAAAATACATGCCTTTAAAAATGCGACTGAAGAGAGAATACAGGCAGTGGGGATATGTTACTAAGTTATCCATGGTCAAGTTTTACTGCTGTGTTTCACACTGCATTATACAAGCTTCCAAAACACTCTAATGAACACCAAACAATTCAAATTTGTAGTTTCCATTGTGACATGATTTACATCTTAGAAATGCAAAGCTGACATCCAGGAAAGCTGAACATAAGCATGTTCACTCACTTCTGCAAAAGACATTGATATTACATAAAAGTGGTATACTTTAAATCAATTTTTTAAATCATACAAAAGAAAAAAAAATATTCCTCAATATTTACTTTTGCAACTGGCATGTGCCACTCCTTTAACGCTTCTTTGGCACCATCTGGAGACAGATGTTCAAAACAATATTAGCAGCTATCATAACACATGCCTTAAAAAAAAACACACACACACAATGGGAAAATGTTGTCAAGGCAGAGATGTACTGCCAAATATGCTATATAATTGACTGCATGGAAATACACAAGATCAAAGAATAGTGTGTGGGTAGTTATTTTCATTTCTCAAGTGTTGCAAGTGAAGGTTACAAAATAAGAGAGTCTGAGTAAAGTATTTTGAACACTAACCTTCAAGGTATGCCTGAATAGCCTTCTCTACATTGTAGTCATAATATTGCAGGACCATTACAATTTCGTTGTTGCTTTTTCCTGGTACTACCTCTCTCACCGACTGGACCTGTGGAGGAAACAATACCATTAAAAACCAACAAAAATCTAACAATTGCAAAAGAAACAAAAAATATGTCACAAGTGAATTGTCTAAAAAAAAATGCTTAATCTAAGTAACTGTGCTTAAGTACCAGCTGCCAAAAGCACTTTCCTCTGATGAAGTATTCCTTAAAGAAAACTTATTAAAAATAAAAACTCAGGAAGTAACATGAAAATATTTTGAAAAGAATACAGACTCAATAGTATCTATGAAACTATGTACATTTTATTTATTTACTAAATATACACAAGACATTTATCATTGCTACATAATGACAATGATGAATTATAGTTTCTGCTATCAATCATAACCATTCAATATAATAAGAAATAATGTACTTTTTCTTTGACATTGTCATGGCTGTCTTGGCCTGCCATAACAGCTCTGGTCCTTGAATCAAAGTGGACAGTTCCAGGGTTTTCTGGATGGGGAAAAAAAAGAAAGACTGACATTTACAGTTTTACTCCACTATCATCCAAAAAAATTATCATAAAACTTGAGGTTTTCCTTAAACAAGACATCGTGAAAGCTTCTATTTACTTATCCTGATACTGTGTAAGATATAATTAAACAGTTATTTTTTCCAGAATAAAATTTATCATTAAAACAAATCTCTTTTTTTGTGCAGGATAAGGTAATAGAACACCCTTCTTCTATTAAGCACAAATAATTATTCAGCCTACTTTATATATACAAACAACATATGGACATATGAGTTTTAGTTACTATGCAGCAAAATGGAACTCTCTCCCTTTTCATGTCACCTACACACTATTGAATCCTTTAAACGTGCTCTGAAAATGCACCTCTTCCGTAGGCATTACTCCGAACACCCTTTCCCATAAGACTAGTCCTTTTTCCCACCCTTCCCTGCTCGTCCTCCTTTTGCAATATCATGAATTTATCAATACCAGTTCTTGTTGGTTCTTCTTAGAGATTTTTGTATTGTTTTTATTCATCATTAGTATTGTTGTTTATTCTTTCATGGTTCATATGTTATTAATTTGTTTTCCTCTCTCTCTCTCGTATGCTGTCCATGTCTCATTCTTGCTCTTTGGCACTAAGAGCATGCTCCTTAGGAATGTGAATATGCACTTTACAAATTTTGCATTTATTATTATTATTCCCTTAAAAACCTTACAAATCTACAATTCTTTAAGAACTTTTTTTTAAAAAAAAAGAAGCAGCTGATCATACACTTTCTCCGGTCACACACACTATACAATAAAATCATACAATTTGCTGTACTGTATTATATCACTGTAGACAGTTCCCCACCCCCTTTCATTTATAATACAGTCGAGAAGGAAACCCACAAAATGTTTTATGAAAATTTGCTTAAATATATGTTCATACAAAAGATACTGAAATTACACTAGCATGTTTAACAAGAAAGTCACAGAAAACACCTGCTCTGACTCTCAACACTCCAGGAGTAAATGTAAAACTAAATATCCCTTTTGAGTGTAGTTCCTTTATATCAAATATGTTGGGAATGTTATTTTAATTTTAACATTTAAAATGACTCTTTATTGTCTTTGGCATTATGTATTGATTTATACATACGCCTATTCATCATGTCATCTTCAATTTAATGAAGAAAATATATTTCCATCACAAAATATTTTCATTTAAAACAATTTTTAACACATTTTCTTACCACATTGGGCACATTTTTATTTTATTGATAACATGTCTATATATTTATGTATTCGTGTATTGATGTAAAATGACAGTGAACGTGATTTTTGCTATCTGCATATATTTTGGATCCAGGTAGCTTATTTTCTTAGTAATATTTTTCTTCTTCAACTACATTTAAGTACCAGCTGTCAAAATCCATTTCCTCTAATAAAATATTCTTCAAATAAACCTAATTAGTTTAATTTATCACTGAAAAAACATGATTTGGGTACTTATTTAAACATCCCAGCACAGAAAAGAATTTTACAGCACCATGTCTAAGTATCCGAGCGGCCTAACAGTTAAAATGTCATGGGGCCTATTTTTTCATTATTACAGCCAGGTACTTTTATCATCATCTCATTCAGGCAAAGCTGACAACGCCTCCTGTTAGTCTGCGCTAACTATATAGACCTAAATTAAGTTAATGACTTTTTAAAACTGCTGTTCCTAACTCTATTGCCAGCATCCGTTCGTGGGTCACGACTGCTGCTCACTTGTTTTGGGGTTGGGTTTTTTTTCAACAAAAAAAAAAAACGTGTTTGTTGAAGTTCAGCGAAGCTTCACATTTAAAAGCCGATTCAGTCGCACAGCAACATGTTTTTCCGCTGCCATTATTTTGCATTTCATTCATCGCTCTTAACTGACAAAGATACATAAAATGTGAGGCTTCAGCCTGATTCCAAGACGCTTGAAGCTTGAACACTCTAGGCTTTTCCTGACCAAGCAAAACTGCCAGTGCCATGTCAATATGCCATAT
The DNA here is from genome assembly GCF_003073045.1 of Pomacea canaliculata. NCBI lineage: Eukaryota > Metazoa > Mollusca > Gastropoda > Architaenioglossa > Ampullariidae > Pomacea > Pomacea canaliculata. The sequence goes on along the minus strand of NC_037590.1, from coordinate 32,694,171 downwards.
CTATTAACAACTTGAAGCCGTTGGGCGTTGCACAACCGACATGCAACCTATCAATATATTTTAAACTGCTAATCACACATATTTATCTTGTGCACATTTTTTCAATTAAATAAACGTGCAAGACGTACTCCGAAAGATGGGGACAAACCAATCTTTCATTTCAACGTTTTCGTAGAACTTGAAAGAGACAAACCAAAAAAAAAAAAAAAGAAAAAAGTTAAACTAATGTTCTTTTATTTACCGTATGTAAAAGTTAACATATCTTTTCCAGTTTTTTATTTGCTTTTTTTTTCAAAGAACTTCATCATTCAAGCGAATGGAAAGAATAACAGCATCTTACCCGATTTAACGTTGTTCTTACGTGCCATTTTCTTGACTGGCTACCGCCGGAAATAACTGCTGTTTACGTCGACGCTTTACGGAAACTGCCGACTTTACCCGAAGTTTCATCCACGGAGAATCTTGCCCCGCGAAACGACTGCGTTATAAAAGAGAAAATAGAAAATAATAACGATCGATGCACCCAGCAAATCGCAAATAAGATTTTCTCCTGCGATACCACGTTTAAGTAGAATTAAAGGTTTGACACTCACCATACGTTTTAAGTTCAATTTGAGTTCACAAAATCCATTTTTGTCTCTGAAAATCTTTCTGTCGCCGACAAAGACTAAAACACGTTTTCAGAAATTATTTTCATTGCAGACTCTTCCTATCGCGTGGGTACTATGTGAGCATAAAGGTTTCATGTTTGGTTTTATTATTATTATTATTCCAGCTTCACTGGAGAAACAACTGTTAATCTGCAGGTTATCTCAGGTAGGACAATTAATTACGATAAGGTGACCAGACGTCCCGCTTTAGGCCTCGTGTCCCTCCTGCTCATCGGGCGGGGACTCCCAGTGTCCCGCTTTGTGGCTTTCACCAGAAAGCACCACTACTTGGCAAAGTCAGAGGAATTGAAAGGTTCCCCCCACCTCCTTTTTCGGCGCTCTTTGAAAAGGCAGTGGCGTTTTTGAGTGTGCGTGCGTTTGTATGTGTGCTTGAAAGGGGTTTGGGATGTATTCAACCACTTAGCTTCTGTGTTCCACAGGGCCACAAATCATGGCGTCCAGCTTTGTCCCGACAGCTCATGTGGGATCGTGAGCTTGATACACGCGCACTTATTTACGACATCATCGCCGTCAGCAGGAAACGCAGATCATTTTCCCCATAAATCATTTGGGAACTATCAATAGATTTTTGTATGAGATTTAATAATTAACAGGAGCTGCTTACTAAATAAATATTTGAAGAACGTACAGTGATACCTCGGTTCTCGAACATAATTCGTTCCGGGAAGACGGTAGAGAACCAAATTGTTCGAGAACCGAAGCAATGAAACCCATAGGAAATAATGGAAACTGGATTAATTCGTTCCAAGCCCCAGAAAATGGCTATTTACTGGCCTAATTTGTATATAATATGTAGAAAAACATGAGTCTCCACAAGAAATAAGAAATAAAAGTGTATTTATTAAAACAAAACAAAAAAAACAAAAAAATGTACAGTACAGTACAGTACAGTACAGTAAATTGTGTTTCATTTACTGTACCTGTACCAAAGTTTTATGGCAGGAGGGAATGAATGTGGAGGGAGGAGGGAAGGGGGATGGTTATTGTTTTGAAGGGGAGTCCTCTTCAATAAAAACAGAGGGTAACTGCTCTTCGGGTGTTTCTGTTCTCTGTATCTTTTGCTGAGGAGAATCAGAATCTTGCTCTGCAGTTGCTTGTCTGATTTCTTTACGGAAGAATTTGTCAATTGTTTGCTGTTTTTTTTTTTCTCCTTTGCAAAATTTTGCGGAAAGTGGACATAACATTGTCATTAAAAATGTTAACTGCTGTATTTGCTACCACTTTATCAGGGGATGTTATTCAACAAAATTTGCGATTTCTGCCCATTTTGCACACATTTCATGACTCTCTCTCTCTGCACTCACACTGATGACGCAAGCAAGGCGCGCTGGGCCCAATGAACGCCATTCGGCTCAACTCGGCTCATCTCGGACGTTCGGCTGTTCGAGTTCCAAATATTTGTTCGGATTCCAAGACAAAATTTTCTCGAATTTCCTGGTCGAATACCGATTTGGTCGAAAGTCAAGGCGTTCGAGAACCGAGGTATCACTGTACGTGGTTGTGCTGCGATTTTTTGGTTGCCGGTGGTGTCATTGTCACAAATATCGAATTGCTGTATATATAGTCTCGAAAGATTAGAAAACAATTAAATTTGAGAAAATGAGGCTAGTATTAGTGACAGATCTAAGGTGACCTAAAAGCTCAATAACGTCTCTCACTCACTCTCTCCCTCTCTTTCTTTTTTACTTGGACCTTAGTCAAAATGCATTACTTGTCTTATTGTTTGTTTGTTTTTTAATTTGAAGTGGCCAGGCAAGTTATTCAGCTTATTTTTCGTGATACTCTTATCATTGAATAATTTTTTAAGAAAGTAAACTACACTTGAGCAGGAGTGCTGTAGTAATTACTCTATTATCCCATCTGGTTCAGCAGCTTTGTTGTTCTTTAATTTTCTCACTTTCTCTTCGATTCTTGAGGAGAGGTCCTATCTTGCTACAGCACCGCCTAGAGTTTGTCACATTGACAGGGTCGTGGGTACAGATCTTTCCTTGTGCACACCTGGCTTTTAAACTGTGCAACTCACCTGCAGAATCAATGTCATCTTGGTTTCTGACACGACGTCGAACACTAGCTACCACCACACACATTCACACTTATTTTCAGACAGGAGTAACACCCTCCTCCCCACCCCTCCTCACTTTTTCGAGGGATGCGGGTTTTCACTTTCGACACTTACTTAGATGACCGACAAAGAGAAATATGCTACACATGTTGACCATGGTGTTACTTTAGGTATACAACGTTCTTTTATATATTTTTTGTAAGGCTGACGCACGCACACACCCACACATAATATGCACGCACGTAAAAGTGAGTTTACACTCGCTATTAGTTATTATAAAAAAATTGGCTAGTAACTGTCCCTTTACATAATAAAGAAAGAAATTGAAAAACAAAAAGAAAGGGATGGCTTTTGTCAGTGAGCTGTAAAGTTTAATGTGAAATAAAAGAACAAAAATCTATCCAGAAATTTATTTTTAGAGTTATGTTATTTTTCTCAGGGGAAGGGAAGTTTGAAGGTGGGAGAAACGTTTCTGGTGAAGGGGAAATGCTGTAGACCGTCTCTCCCTCTAATGTTTTCATCTAAAATGACGGCATTGTCAAAGTTTGCTTTTCGTATATTACACAGAATAAAATAAACATTCATTAAAGATGCTCCAGAGCAAAATACACAAAGGACAGCCGACGAAAGGAGTAACACACACAGGTCACGTTTGGACAAACGTTGTGCTTTTGCTCAACCCTTAGCCAGAACTACACACACAAACACACTCTACCTTTTTGAAGTCATATACAGTATACTCCTAGGGGATTTTTGAATCAGTAATAAGGAAAAGGGAAAGTACATAGAAGAATAGATTTTTCTCTCCAGTGATCAAGCTCAAAAATCTTCCAGGTTATGAATTTTTAAAATATTTTATTTCCAGGTAATTTTATGCTCAAAACTAAAGTGAATAAAATGTTGATTAGGAAAGGTCAATGTAGTAAGCCGCTGACAATTAAGTACTTAGCACCTTAACAGTTATTTACATAAACATTGAAAAAAAATTGTCCTGGTGTCTTTTCAAGAAACTGGATGACTGCAGAATTTCATGATAAAATGTTCACAACATTTGTTGTTCATGTATTGTTAGTTGTAGAAGATGGCCAGCTGTTGGCCCAGCCTCCTAAAGATGAAAAGCATCAGCTCAGTCTCAAGAACATCTTGCTGGATTTTGATGGGATGGATTTTTAGGTGGTTTACAGTCCCAGACAACCTCAAGACAAGTTTTTGATGACCGATCGGATCCAAAAGAGCTGAGCTAATGGCAGTGCATGAAATTTCTTGAGAATGCATCTTCTGAATCAACCTTTCGCATTGTGATGAGACCTGCCATGTGCTGCCTCTTTCCGTATTGCATTGACACACCTGGCAGGAAGTCTTGCCTTTTTCGACTGTTGCTTTCACTGGTTTCCAAGCAGCTTCTCTTGCAACTTCGTCTGCAAAAGTTTCTCCGATTACATTGAATGGTGTGACATTTCTGAACTTTCTTGCCATGATGTGGCCTTTGTTGCTGATATGGCATTAAGGAACTACATGATGCTCAGTATTGTCCATAGGAATGGGAATCCCATGGGAATCCCATGGGAAACGTCCCATGGGATGGGATGGGACGGGACAGCACACACTTGTATTTCCCATGGTAGTCGATACTTGATATTGCAAAATAAATTTACTGTTATTTCATTCATCAAGGATTTAAATCTTTCCTCTGAATCATCTATTGTATGTGAAGTAGCAGGAATTATAGAACAAAAGCCGAAAAGTGGTTTTCAGTGTTGTCCATAGGATTGTTAATACCATGGGAATCCCATGGGAAACGTCCCGTGGGATGGAACGGGATGGGACAGGCATAAATTGCCATGGGACGGGATGGGATGGGATAGAAAAATATGTCCCATGGACAACCCTGATGATGCTACAGCATACTACTACATATTACTTTTTCATGTTGCCTGTTAAAGGCATGGAGTATATGTTTCAGCTTTCTTGCTTCATTCATAATCTGTGGCTGCTCACCACTTTTCTCAGCAAGCCAGTATACAGTTTTGTAGTTGTGCCACAGCATAAGTGAGAAAGCCTGTTGAAAAGGACTTTGTATGTAGAAATACTAGATGGGAATCAAAATATTTTTCTCATTTTTGCCTTTCCTAATGCAAATGCCAGATTATAGAAAAACTGCTAAAAATAGCCTTGTGATGGAATGAGGGGAAAGATAAATTGCAATGAATATTTTTTGGTCAGGCATTTTTGAAAAATTCTTTGTTGTAAATTAATATTAAAACCATGTGTTTCTGCTTGTATATAATAAATTGTTGAATCATGTCTATTTTTTGTCTGCTGGTATTTACCAAGTGCTTTGAAGGGCTGAAAGGTGTTTTTAGGGTGGGGCTTTGGAGGGCTGAGAGGGGCTTTGAAGGGCTATGGGGTGTTTTAAGGATGGGGCTTTGGAGGGCTGAGGGACTATGAAGGGCTGCGAGGTGTTTTTAGGGGAGGGGCCTTGGAGGGCTGAGTGACTATGAAGGGCTGCGAGATGTTTTTAGGGTGGGGCTATGGAGGGCTGAGGGACTATGGAAGGGCTGCGAGGTGTTTTTAGAGTGGGGCTTTGGAGGGCTGAGGGACTATGAAGGGCTGCGAGATGTTTTTAGGGTGGGGCTTTGGAGGGCTGAGAGATTATGAAGGGCTGTGAGGTGTTTTTAGGGTGAGGCTTTGAAGGGCTGAGGGTGTTTTTTCTCCCAAAACAGGCAAGGGGCCGATGAACTTTACGCTTCCATAATAGGGCGGGCTGGGAGTGTAACTTCCCTTAACGGCCCCATTTCTCATCCCGAAAGGTGCCCTTACGGGGCCGATGAACTCTTGCAGGCTGGGAAACCAACCGTCTCGTCGCAACAGCCGACAGCGATGGGATTGCAAGGAAGCGCCCGAAGACAGCGATGAGGATGACTACAGCGCCCCAGGAAAGTGACGTGTTGAGGGAAATACCGAGTGACTGACATTGCACAACCGGTGGCCGGATGTGATGCCATTTGAACAACATGAACAACAAATGTTAAGGTTAAGCAGTGACATTTCAGCCGAATCAGAGAGCTCTCTGGCCGAATTAAAATCATGAGATCTGATTTTCTTTTGCTTTTTTTGCATCTTTTACTTTTATTCTGTGTGTGTTTTCGCGTAAATGTTTATGTTGCTGTGGATTCCGTTCAACCGATTACGCTCTCCGCTCTCTCTCTCTACGTTAGATCTGATTCCTACTGCTCGTACTGCTTTCTTTTTTGCTAAAACTTTAAATTAAATTAATTAAATTTTAACTCACTTTATATTCTCACATGGCGGACCTCCACTATGCTGTATAGCCGTGAGTACCTTCTCGCACTCTCTCTTACTTCGGCGACCCTCCATTATGATACTTCCACCTTTCCAACTAATATCCTACCTCAAGACTCGACCAAAAAAAAAAAGCGAAAGAGAGGTAAGAGAGGAGGAGTTCAGTGCCGGCTGAGGAAATACGGTCTAAACGACAAATGTAAATCTCCACCACTACTACACCTAAGAACCAATCGAGGTACAAATGGTGGGAAAAAGAAAGGTGACCTAAAGCTGTAAAATTACCGAAATATTCAATACGGCCAACAATTCTGGAAAATACATTTTCCGGCATGCACCAATTATACGAAGTTCAAGTTTTTATATTAAGCCACGTTAATAATTGCCATACAAACATGCAATTAAAAAAAAAAACCCGCCATCTACCAGGACGGGGACATCAGAGGCGTCGTTGCCTGAAACATTATCCAGGTCATGAATGCAATAGAAGCAGATCTACATTGAACGCGGCTACACGATCTACGCCATCCACAGTCACTTGAGCAGGGGCGGTGGCTGAGAGCATACTTGATTGTTTTTGTTTTGTTTTTGCAAGTCAATATATTTTCCTGTTTGGTTTGCATATGACCCTAAAGTAGACTGTGGTTTCATGTACAAATGTATTACAATGAAACATTTTCCTTACCGGTAAGCTGAATGTGCTTTACAAAATTAATTTTTTAATTACTTTAATTATCCACGGACGTATATTTAGTTCGTGGCTTATCTGCAATCATTTGGAGTTTTTATTTTTTATTTTATTTATATTTTATTTTTCAGGTAGACAAAGCCCATACAAAGATTTATATTTCCATAGCGCAAAAGATCGAGATGCATGATTCTGTGGCCTGAATAAAATCCACATCAACATATAATTGTTGATTTTATTACGCCCTAAGTTTTTGTCACCATATTTTAATAATAATGATAATAAGGATGATGATAATAAAACATTTATATGGCGTCTTTTGCCAGACTCGTAACGCTTTACGTACAAAAGATCTCTAATTTTCAGATCTGTTTTATAGTTACCGTAGTTTTGGTCAACCATTCGCGTGATGAAAAAATGTGAATCATTAGACGCAGTTTCGCAGAAACCATCAACATAGTAACTGGTCGTATGTACAGTGGCAGGTCGCTGAGCAATAATGTGGGTTTTTTTAATATATACAAGAAATATAAGTATTGGAATATCATTGACCATTTGACGGAGATCCAGCCTACCATGACAATGTATCCTTAATCCTAACTGTTTCTATTAAATGTCTGTGTGAGTATGTATGCCTCCCCTTGTGAGCAAAAGAAAAATTTCTCGACAGACAATAAACTCTGATTTGATTTGATTTGGCTTTACTTGGTGTTGCCATAGACCACGACGTCATTGCTTTTCCTGGAGTAATGGCTCGTGCTGCAACTCTCATGGCAACCTCCAAAGATGTAAAATTACCGAAATATTCAATACGGCCAACAATTCTGGAAAATACATTTTCCGGTATGCACCAATTATACGAAGTTCAAGTTTTTATATTAAGATACTGTCACAAATGAGACGATGTCGGCCTTCGAATGCAGAGAGAGCAATAACAGCAGTCCTTCTGGTTCACAAACGACCGAGACTAAAAGACCAAAATTCATTCCCGATAAGGGTATCAAACTTTAGAAGAGTTTGCTACCTACCAACCAACCATATCGTAAGAGCGCGGCGACAAGCAGAAACCGACGTTCTGGCGCGGACTACGGTCCGGGACTTCGACGCGCAGAGGACTACGGTCCGGGACTTCGACGCGCAGAGGACCGGACAGCACAAGAGTGAAAGCACCATCTTTCTATATTTCTACTTTCTATATATATGTAGAAACATTTCAAGAAGAACTGAACTTTTAAAAATTCTTCAATTTATTTTTCAATGCAAACCCGAGAAAATTAAACATTTTTGCTTCTTTTACTTTTTTACTCTGTGTTTTCGCTTAAATGTTGTGTAACCGGACTGACCGACATCACTCGCACCCGACTCAGCCGACCTTGGAGTCCACAAAAGACCCTGCTTTACTTTCTAACTAAAGTGTGTTTTCAATCGATGCGTCGATTCCGAAATCTGTAAAATTACCGAAATATTCAATACGGCCAACAATTCTGGAAATACATTTTCCGGTATGCACCAATTATACGAAGTTCAAGTTTTTATATTAAGATACTGTCACAAATGAGACGATGTCGGCCTTCGAATGCAGAGAGAGCAATAACAGCAGTCCTTCTGGTTCAAACGACCGAGACTAAAAGACCAAAATTCATTCCCGATAAGGGTATCAAACTTTAGAAGAGTTTGCTACCTACCAACCAACCATATCGTAAGAGCGCGGCGACAAGCAGAAACCGACGTTCTGGCGCGACTACGGTCCGGGACTTCGACGCGCAGAGGACTACGGTCCGGGACTTCGACGCGCAGAGGACCGGACAGCACAAGAGTGAAAGCACCATCTTTCTATATTTCTACTTTCTATATATATGTAGAAACATTTCAAGAAGAACTGAACTTTTAAAAATTCTTCAATTTATTTTTCAATGCAAACCCGAGAAAATTAAACATTTTTGCTTCTTTTACTTTTTTACTCTGTGTTTTCGCTTAAATGTTGTGTAACCGGACTGACCGACATCACTCGCACCCGACTCAGCCGACCTTGGAGTCCACAAAAGACCCTGCTTTACTTTCTAACTAAAGTGTGTTTTCAATCGATGCGTCGATTCCGAAATCTGTAAAATTACCGAAATATTCAATACGGCCAACAATTCTGGAAAATACATTTTCCGGTATGCACCAATTATACGAAGTTCAAGTTTTTATATTAAGATACTGTCACAAATGAGACGATGTCGGCCTTCGAATGCAGAGAGAGCAATAACAGCAGTCCTTCTGGTTCACAAACGACCGAGACTAAAAGACCAAAATTCATTCCCGATAAGGGTATCAAACTTTAGAAGAGTTTGCTACCTACCAACCAACCATATCGTAAGAGCGCGGCGACAAGCAGAAACCGACGTTCTGGCGCGGACTACGGTCCGGGACTTCGACGCGCAGAGGACTACGGTCCGGGACTTCGACGCGCAGAGGACCGGACAGCACAAGAGTGAAAGCACCATCTTTCTATATTTCTACTTTCTATATATATGTAGAAACATTTCAAGAAGAACTGAACTTTTAAAAATTCTTCAATTTATTTTTCAATGCAAACCCGAGAAAATTAAACATTTTTGCTTCTTTTACTTTTTTACTCTGTGTTTTCGCTTAAATGTTGTGTAACCGGACTGACCGACATCACTCGCACCCGACTCAGCCGACCTTGGAGTCCACAAAAGACCCTGCTTTACTTTCTAACTAAAGTGTGTTTTCAATCGATGCGTCGATTCCGAAATCTGTAAAATTACCGAAATATTCAATACGGCCAACAATTCTGGAAAATACATTTTCCGGTATGCACCAATTATACGAAGTTCAAGTTTTTATATTAAGATACTGTCACAAATGAGACGATGTCGGCCTTCGAATGCAGAGAGAGCAATAACAGCAGTCCTTCTGGTTCACAAACGACCGAGACTAAAAGACCAAAATTCATTCCCGATAAGGGTATCAAACTTTAGAAGAGTTTGCTACCTACCAACCAACCATATCGTAAGAGCGCGGCGACAAGCAGAAACCGACGTTCTGGCGCGGACTACGGTCCGGGACTTCGACGCGCAGAGGACTACGGTCCGGGACTTCGACGCGCAGAGGACCGGACAGCACAAGAGTGAAAGCACCATCTTTCTATATTTCTACTTTCTATATATATGTAGAAACATTTCAAGAAGAACTGAACTTTTAAAAATTCTTCAATTTATTTTTCAATGCAAACCCGAGAAAATTAAACATTTTTGCTTCTTTTACTTTTTTACTCTGTGTTTTCGCTTAAATGTTGTGTAACCGGACTGACCGACATCACTCGCACCCGACTCAGCCGACCTTGGAGTCCACAAAAGACCCTGCTTTACTTTCTAACTAAAGTGTGTTTTCAATCGATGCGTCGATTCCGAAATCTGTAAAATTACCGAAATATTCAATACGGCCAACAATTCTGGAAAATACATTTTCCGGTATGCACCAATTATACGAAGTTCAAGTTTTTATATTAAGATACTGTCACAAATGAGACGATGTCGGCCTTCGAATGCAGAGAGAGCAATAACAGCAGTCCTTCTGGTTCACAAACGACCGAGACTAAAAGACCAAAATTCATTCCCGATAAGGGTATCAAACTTTAGAAGAGTTTGCTACCTACCAACCAACCATATCGTAAGAGCGCGGCGACAAGCAGAAACCGACGTTCTGGCGCGGACTACGGTCCGGGACTTCGACGCGCAGAGGACTACGGTCCGGGACTTCGACGCGCAGAGGACCGGACAGCACAAGAGTGAAAGCACCATCTTTCTATATTTCTACTTTCTATATATATGTAGAAACATTTCAAGAAGAACTGAACTTTTAAAAATTCTTCAATTTATTTTTCAATGCAAACCCGAGAAAATTAAACATTTTTGCTTCTTTTACTTTTTTACTCTGTGTTTTCGCTTAAATGTTGTGTAACCGGACTGACCGACATCACTCGCACCCGACTCAGCCGACCTTGGAGTCCACAAAAGACCCTGCTTTACTTTCTAACTAAAGTGTGTTTTCAATCGATGCGTCGATTCCGAAATCTGTAAAATTACCGAAATATTCAATACGGCCAACAATTCTGGAAAATACATTTTCCGGTATGCACCAATTATACGAAGTTCAAGTTTTTATATTAAGATACTGTCACAAATGAGACGATGTCGGCCTTCGAATGCAGAGAGAGCAATAACAGCAGTCCTTCTGGTTCACAAACGACCGAGACTAAAAGACCAAAATTCATTCCCGATAAGGGTATCAAACTTTAGAAGAGTTTGCTACCTACCAACCAACCATATCGTAAGAGCGCGGCGACAAGCAGAAACCGACGTTCTGGCGCGGACTACGGTCCGGGACTTCGACGCGCAGAGGACTACGGTCCGGGACTTCGACGCGCAGAGGACCGGACAGCACAAGAGTGAAAGCACCATCTTTCTATATTTCTACTTTCTATATATATGTAGAAACATTTCAAGAAGAACTGAACTTTTAAAAATTCTTCAATTTATTTTTCAATGCAAACCCGAGAAAATTAAACATTTTTGCTTCTTTTACTTTTTTACTCTGTGTTTTCGCTTAAATGTTGTGTAACCGGACTGACCGACATCACTCGCACCCGACTCAGCCGACCTTGGAGTCCACAAAAGACCCTGCTTTACTTTCTAACTAAAGTGTGTTTTCAATCGATGCGTCGATTCCGAAATCTGTAAAATTACCGAAATATTCAATACGGCCAACAATTCTGGAAAATACATTTTCCGGTATGCACCAATTATACGAAGTTCAAGTTTTTATATTAAGATACTGTCACAAATGAGACGATGTCGGCCTTCGAATGCAGAGAGAGCAATAACAGCAGTCCTTCTGGTTCACAAACGACCGAGACTAAAAGACCAAAATTCATTCCCGATAAGGGTATCAAACTTTAGAAGAGTTTGCTACCTACCAACCAACCATATCGTAAGAGCGCGGCGACAAGCAGAAACCGACGTTCTGGCGCGGACTACGGTCCGGGACTTCGACGCGCAGAGGACTACGGTCCGGGACTTCGACGCGCAGAGGACCGGACAGCACAAGAGTGAAAGCACCATCTTTCTATATTTCTACTTTCTATATATATGTAGAAACATTTCAAGAAGAACTGAACTTTTAAAATTCTTCAATTTATTTTTCAATGCAAACCCGAGAAAATTAAACATTTTTGCTTCTTTTACTTTTTTACTCTGTGTTTTCGCTTAAATGTTGTGTAACCGGACTGACCGACATCACTCGCACCCGACTCAGCCGACCTTGGAGTCCACAAAAGACCCTGCTTTACTTTCTAACTAAAGTGTGTTTTCAATCGATGCGTCGATTCCGAAATCTGTAAAATTACCGAAATATTCAATACGGCCAACAATTCTGGAAAATACATTTTCCGGTATGCACCAATTATACGAAGTTCAAGTTTTTATATTAAGATACTGTCACAAATGAGACGATGTCGGCCTTCGAATGCAGAGAGAGCAATAACAGCAGTCCTTCTGGTTCACAAACGACCGAGACTAAAAGACCAAAATTCATTCCCGATAAGGGTATCAAACTTTAGAAGAGTTTGCTACCTACCAACCAACCATATCGTAAGAGCGCGGCGACAAGCAGAAACCGACGTTCTGGCGCGGACTACGGTCCGGGACTTCGACGCGCAGAGGACTACGGTCCGGGACTTCGACGCGCAGAGGACCGGACAGCACAAGAGTGAAAGCACCATCTTTCTATATTTCTACTTTCTATATATATGTAGAAACATTTCAAGAAGAACTGAACTTTTAAAATTCTTCAATTTATTTTTCAATGCAAACCCGAGAAAATTAAACATTTTTGCTTCTTTTACTTTTTTACTCTGTGTTTTCGCTTAAATGTTGTGTAACCGGACTGACCGACATCACTCGCACCCGACTCAGCCGACCTTGGAGTCCACAAAAGACCCTGCTTTACTTTCTAACTAAAGTGTGTTTTCAATCGATGCGTCGATTCCGAAATCTGTAAAATTACCGAAATATTCAATACGGCCAACAATTCTGGAAAATACATTTTCCGGTATGCACCAATTATACGAAGTTCAAGTTTTTATATTAAGATACTGTCACAAATGAGACGATGTCGGCCTTCGAATGCAGAGAGAGCAATAACAGCAGTCCTTCTGGTTCACAAACGACCGAGACTAAAAGACCAAAATTCATTCCGATAAGGGTATCAAACTTTAGAAGAGTTTGCTACCTACCAACCAACCATATCGTAAGAGCGCGGCGACAAGCAGAAACCGACGTTCTGGCGCGGACTACGGTCCGGGACTTCGACGCGCAGAGGACTACGGTCCGGGACTTCGACGCGCAGAGGACCGGACAGCACAAGAGTGAAAGCACCATCTTTCTATATTTCTACTTTCTATATATATGTAGAAACATTTCAAGAAGAACTGAACTTTTAAAAATTCTTCAATTTATTTTTCAATGCAAACCCGAGAAAATTAAACATTTTTGCTTCTTTTACTTTTTTACTCTGTGTTTTCGCTTAAATGTTGTGTAACCGGACTGACCGACATCACTCGCACCCGACTCAGCCGACCTTGGAGTCCACAAAAGACCCTGCTTTACTTTCTAACTAAAGTGTGTTTTCAATCGATGCGTCGATTCCGAAATCTGTAAAATTACCGAAATATTCAATACGGCCAACAATTCTGGAAAATACATTTTCCGGTATGCACCAATTATACGAAGTTCAAGTTTTTATATTAAGATACTGTCACAAATGAGACGATGTCGGCCTTCGAATGCAGAGAGAGCAATAACAGCAGTCCTTCTGGTTCACAAACGACCGAGACTAAAAGACCAAAAATTCATTCCCGATAAGGGTATCAAACTTTAGAAGAGTTTGCTACCTACCAACCAACCATATCGTAAGAGCGCGGCGACAAGCAGAAACCGACGTTCTGGCGCGGACTACGGTCCGGGACTTCGACGCGCAGAGGACTACGGTCCGGGACTTCGACGCGCAGAGGACCGGACAGCACAAGAGTGAAAGCACCATCTTTCTATATTTCTACTTTCTATATATATGTAGAAACATTTCAAGAAGAACTGAACTTTTAAAAATTCTTCAATTTATTTTTCAATGCAAACCCGAGAAAATTAAACATTTTTGCTTCTTTTACTTTTTTACTCTGTGTTTTCGCTTAAATGTTGTGTAACCGGACTGACCGACATCACTCGCACCCGACTCAGCCGACCTTGGAGTCCACAAAAGACCCTGCTTTACTTTCTAACTAAAGTGTGTTTTCAATCGATGCGTCGATTCCGAAATCTGTAAAATTACCGAAATATTCAATACGGCCAACAATTCTGGAAAATACATTTTCCGGTATGCACCAATTATACGAAGTTCAAGTTTTTATATAAGATACTGTCACAAATGAGACGATGTCGGCCTTCGAATGCAGAGAGAGCAATAACAGCAGTCCTTCTGGTTCACAAACGACCGAGACTAAAAGACCAAAATTCATTCCCGATAAGGGTATCAAACTTTAGAAGAGTTTGCTACCTACCAACCAACCATATCGTAAGAGCGCGGCGACAAGCAGAAACCGACGTTCTGGCGCGGACTACGGTCCGGGACTTCGACGCGCAGAGGACTACGGTCCGGGACTTCGACGCGCAGAGGACCGGACAGCACAAGAGTGAAAGCACCATCTTTCTATATTTCTACTTTCTATATATATGTAGAAACATTTCAAGAAGAACTGAACTTTTAAAAATTCTTCAATTTATTTTTCAATGCAAACCCGAGAAAATTAAACATTTTTGCTTCTTTTACTTTTTTACTCTGTGTTTTCGCTTAAATGTTGTGTAACCGGACTGACCGACATCACTCGCACCCGACTCAGCCGACCTTGGAGTCCACAAAAGACCCTGCTTTACTTTCTAACTAAAGTGTGTTTTCAATCGATGCGTCGATTCCGAAATCTGTAAAATTACCGAAATATTCAATACGGCCAACAATTCTGGAAAATACATTTTCCGGTATGCACCAATTATACGAAGTTCAAGTTTTTATATTAAGATACTGTCACAAATGAGACGATGTCGGCCTTCGAATGCAGAGAGAGCAATAACAGCAGTCCTTCTGGTTCACAAACGACCGAGACTAAAAGACCAAAATTCATTCCCGATAAGGGTATCAAACTTTAGAAGAGTTTGCTACCTACCAACCAACCATATCGTAAGAGCGCGGCGACAAGCAGAAACCGACGTTCTGGCGCGGACTACGGTCCGGGACTTCCACGCGCAGAGGACTACGGTCCGGGACTTCGACGCGCGGACCGGACAGCACAAGAGTGAAAGCACCATCTTTCTATATTTCTACTTTCTATATATATGTAGAAACATTTCAAGAAGAACTGAACTTTTAAAAATTCTTCAATTTATTTTTCAATGCAAACCCGAGAAAATTAAACATTTTTGCTTCTTTTACTTTTTTACTCTGTGTTTTCGCTTAAATGTTGTGTAACCGGACTGACCGACATCACTCGCACCCGACTCAGCCGACCTTGGAGTCCACAAAAGACCCTGCTTTACTTTCTAACTAAAGTGTGTTTTCAATCGATGCGTCGATTCCGAAATCTGTAAAAATTACCGAAATATTCAATACGGCCAACAATTCTGGAAAATACATTTTCCGGTATGCACCAATTATACGAAGTTCAAGTTTTTATATTAAGATACTGTCACAAATGAGACGATGTCGGCCTTCGAATGCAGAGAGAGCAATAACAGCAGTCCTTCTGGTTCACAAACGACCGAGACTAAAAGACCAAAATTCATTCCCGATAAGGGTATCAAACTTTAGAAGAGTTTGCTACCTACCAACCAACCATATCGTAAGAGCGCGGCGACAAGCAGAAACCGACGTTCTGGCGCGGACTACGGTCCGGGACTTCGACGCGCAGAGGACTACGGTCCGGGACTTCGACGCGCAGAGGACCGGACAGCACAAGAGTGAAAGCACCATCTTTCTATATTTCTACTTTCTATATATATGTAAAACATTTCAAGAAGAACTGAACTTTTAAAAATTCTTCAATTTATTTTTCAATGCAAACCCGAGAAAATTAAACATTTTTGCTTCTTTTACTTTTTTACTCTGTGTGTTTTCGCTTAAATGTTGTGTAACCGGACTGACCGACATCACTCGCACCCGACTCAGCCGACCTTGGAGTCCACAAAAGACCCTGCTTTACTTTCTAACTAAAGTGTGTTTTCAATCGATGCGTCGATTCCGAAATCTGTAAAATTACCGAAATATTCAATACGGCCAACAATTCTGGAAAATACATTTTCCGGTATGCACCAATTATACGAAGTTCAAGTTTTTATATTAAGATACTGTCACAAATGAGACGATGTCGGCCTTCGAATGCAGAGAGAGCAATAACAGCAGTCCTTCTGGTTCACAAACGACCGAGACTAAAAGACCAAAATTCATTCCCGATAAGGGTATCAAACTTTAGAAGAGTTTGCTACCTACCAACCAACCATATCGTAAGAGCGCGGCGACAAGCAGAAACCGACGTTCTGGCGCGGACTACGGTCCGGGACTTCGACGCGCAGAGGACTACGGTCTGGAACAAGACGCAACGCGGACCGGACAGCACAAGAGTGAAAGCACCATCTTTCTATATTTCTACTTTCTATATATATGTAGAAACATTTCAAGAAGAACTGAACTTTTAAAAATTCTTCAATTTATTTTTCAATGCAAACCCGAGAAAATTAAACATTTTTGCTTCTTTTACTTTTTTACTCTGTGTTTTCGCTTAAATGTTGTGTAACCGGACTGACCGACATCACTCGCACCCGACTCAGCCGACCTTGGAGTCCACAAAAGACCCTGCTTTACTTTCTAACTAAAGTGTGTTTTCAATCGATGCGTCGATTCCGAAATCTGTAAAATTACCGAAATATTCAATACGGCCAACAATTCTGGAAAATACATTTTCCGGTATGCACCAATTATACGAAGTTCAAGTTTTTATATTAAGATACTGTCACAAATGAGACGATGTCGGCCTTCGAATGCAGAGAGAGCAATAACAGCAGTCCTTCTGGTTCACAAACGACCGAGACTAAAAGACCAAAATTCATTCCCGATAAGGGTATCAAACTTTAGAAGAGTTTGCTACCTACCAACCAACCATATCGTAAGAGCGCGGCGACAAGCAGAAACCGACGTTCTGGCGCGGACTACGGTCCGGGACTTCCACGCGCAGAGGACTACAGTCTGGAACAAGACGCAACGCGGACCGGACAGCACAAGAGTGAAAGCACCATCTTTCTATATTTCTACTTTCTATATATATGTAGAAACATTTCAAGAAGAACTGAACTTTTAAAAATTCTTCAATTTATTTTTCAATGCAAACCCGAGAAAATTAAACATTTTTGCTTCTTTTACTTTTTTACTCTGTGTTTTCGCTTAAATGTTGTGTAACCGGACTGACCGACATCACTCGCACCCGACTCAGCCGACCTTGGAGTCCACAAAAGACCCTGCTTTACTTTCTAACTAAAGTGTGTTTTCAATCGATGCGTCGATTCCGAAATCTGTAAAATTACCGAAATATTCAATACGGCCAACAATTCTGGAAAATACATTTTCCGGTATGCACCAATTATACGAAGTTCAAGTTTTTATATTAAGATACTGTCACAAATGAGACGATGTCGGCCTTCGAATGCAGAGAGAGCAATAACAGCAGTCCTTCTGGTTCACAAACGACCGAGACTAAAAGACCAAAATTCATTCCCGATAAGGGTATCAAACTTTAGAAGAGTTTGCTACCTACCAACCAACCATATCGTAAGAGCGCGGCGACAAGCAGAAACCGACGTTCTGGCGCGGACTACGGTCCGGGACTTCGACGCGCAGAGGACTACGGTCCGGGACTTCGACGCGCAGAGGACTACGGTCCGGGACTTCGACGCGCAGAGGACCGGACAGCACAAGAGTGAAAGCACCATCTTTCTATATTTCTACTTTCTATATATATGTAGAAACATTTCAAGAAGAACTGAACTTTTAAAAATTCTTCAATTTATTTTTCAATGCAAACCCGAGAAAATTAAACATTTTTGCTTCTTTTACTTTTTTACTCTGTGTGTTTTCGCTTAAATGTTGTGTAACCGGACTGACCGACATCACTCGCACCCGACTCAGCCGACCTTGGAGTCCACAAAAGACCCTGCTTTACTTTCTAACTAAGGTGTCTTTTCTCGTGTGTACAAGCAGAAACCGACCTTCTGGCGCGGACTACGGTCCGGGACTTCGACGCGCAAAGGACTACGGTCTGGAACAAGACGCAACGCGGACCGGACAGCACAAGAGTGAAAGCACCATCTTTCTATATTTCTACTTTCTATATATATGTAGAAACATTTCAAGAAGAACTGAACTTTTAAAAATTCTTCAATTTATTTTTCAATGCAAACCCGAGAAAATTAAACATTTTTGCTTCTTTTACTTTTTTACTCTGTGTGTTTTCGCTTAAATGTTGTGTAACCGGACTGACCGACATCACTCGCACCCGACTCAGCCGACCTTGGAGTCCACAAAAGACCCTGCTTTACTTTCTAACTAAAGTGTGTTTTTAATCGATGCGTCGATTCCGAAATCTGTAAAATTACCGAAATATTCAATACGGCCAACAATTCTGGAAAATACATTTTCCGGTATGCACCAATTATACGAAGTTCAAGTTTTTATATTAAGATACTGTCACAAATGAGACGATGTCGGCCTTCGAATGCAGAGAGAGCAATAACAGCAGTCCTTCTGGTTCACAAACGACCGAGACTAAAACACCGGATACGGGGTGTGAAACTTGAGAAGAGTTTGCTACCTACCAACCAACCGTATCGTAAGAAGAGCCGACAGCAGAGGACGGCTGCTGCAACGAGCCGCCAGCAGAGCTTTCCCTGGAGCCATGGCTCGTGCTGCAACTCTCATGGCAACCTCCAAAGATGTAAAATTACCGAAATATTCAATACGGCAAACAACTCTGGAAAATACATTTTCCGGCATGCACCAATTATACGAAGTTCAAGTTTTTATATTAAGCCACGTTAATAATTGCCATACAAACAGGCAATTAAAAAAAACCCCGCCATCTACCAGGACGGGGACATCAGAGGCGTCGTTGCCTGAAACATGATCCAGGTGATGAACGCATTGGAAGCAGATCTACATTGAACGCGGCTACACGATCTACGCCATCCACAGTCACTTGAGCAGGGGCGGTGGCTGAGAGCATACTTGATTGTTTTTGTTTTGTTTTTGCAAGTCAATATATTTTCCTGTTTGGTTTGCATGTGACCCTGAAGTAGACTGTGGTTTCATGTACAAATGTATTACAATGAAACATTTGTATTTGACTTCTAACCATCACAATTTCCCTTTGTGCACAGCAGCAGCCTGGGGATATTATATCTGAAGGGGACATTAATGCCACTGCTTACAAATAGTTTGGAAGTAACAGGCAAGAATTGAGGAACAAGTCCAAGGACAAAGCCATCTGAGGGTCAGTGACATAAGAAATCAAAGAA
This sequence comes from Pomacea canaliculata, assembly GCF_003073045.1. Classification (NCBI taxonomy): domain Eukaryota; kingdom Metazoa; phylum Mollusca; class Gastropoda; order Architaenioglossa; family Ampullariidae; genus Pomacea; species Pomacea canaliculata. Next base: position 32,674,773 of record NC_037590.1, on the reverse strand, counting down.
AATAACCGTGCATGTGCTTAATTTATCAATGTAAGCATGGCTTTATCATTCATGATGTGTTTATGAAGAAAGTTAACCCTGCCTATTACCCTGTTCTGGGTAATCTCTGCATGTTGTACACCTGTTTACAAGTGCAACTGCTTTGATGTGATATGATTCTAGTATTTCTACCTCTTATTAGTTTTCCTTTGTAATGCTGTTGAGGAGCACAGAGAAATGTTTCGAAGCTTGCTCCACATATGAATCAAGTTATGAAATGTAGGTGAACAAGGAATGACTCCAGCAGCAATCCCATGTTTCAGGTGAGAAATTTGATAGGCTGGAAGAGGAATCTGTGTGTAGAGAATTTAGGGGGGAAAGTGGCTGTTGTGAAATCTAATTAAAGCTTTTTTCGCAACAACTAGCCTTAAGACTTTGAAGACTCAAATTCTTTGTTGTAAATAAATGTTAAAACGATATGTTTAGTTTTGGCTTGCATATAATAAATTGTTTTGAAGATTGTAATGATTTCTTTTCTCTTTTTTTTTTTTTTTTTTGTTATGTATAATACATTGTTTTGACGATTGTAAGTATTTTTTTGGCCAGGTATTCACGACAACTAGCCTAAAGACTTTAAAGACTCAAATTCTTTGTTGTAAAAAAACGTTAAAACCATGTATATTTTTTGCTTGTATATGTATATGATATGTTTTGAAGACTGTAATGATTTGTTTCCTTTTTCCTTTTGGTCAGGTATTCGCGACAACTAGCCTGAAGACTGTAAAGACTCAAATTCTTTGTTGTAAACAAATGTTAAAACCATGCATATTTTTTGCTTGTATATTTATATGATAAGTTGTTTTGGAGATTGTAATGATTTTTTTCTTTTTTTGGAGGTGGGGGTGAGGCATTTGCGACAAATTCTTTGTTGTAAATAAATATTAAATCGATGTTTATTTTTTGCTTGTATATGATAAATTGTTTTGAAGATTGTAATGATTTTTTTCTTTTTTGGGGGGTCAGGTATTCACAACAATTAGCCTGAAGATTTTGAAGACTCAAATTTCAAATTCTTTGTTGTAATAAATATTAAAACCCTTTTTTTTTTGCTTGTATATGTATTTTATAAAATGCAATGAATATTTTTTGGTCAGGCATTTGTGAAAAATTCTTTGTTGTATATTAATATTAAAACCATGTGTATCTGCTTGTATATAATAAATTGTTGAATCATGTCTATTTTTTGTCTGCTGGTATTTACCAAATGCTTTGAAGGGCTGAAAGGTGTTTAGGATGGGGCTTTGGAGGGCTGAGGGACTATAAACGGCTGAGAGGTGTTTTCAGGGTGTTGCTTTGGAGGGCTGAGGGACTATGAAGGGCTGCGAGGTGTTTTTAGGGTGGGGCTTTGAAGGGCTGAGGGAGTTATTTCTCCCAAAACCTGTAAGGGGCCGATGAGCTTTGTGCTTCCATAATACGGCGGGCTGGGAGTGTAACTTCCCTTAACGGCCCCATTTCTCAGCCCGAAACGGGCCCAATCGGGGCCGATGAACTCTTGCAGGCTGGGAATCTTCTGGTTCACGCGCAGCGACAACCAGCAACCAAGCTTCTGGTTTACGGGCTGCAAGAAGCAGGAACCAACCTTCTGGTTTACAGGCGGCGAGAAGCAGGAACCAACCTTCTGGTTTACAGGCGGCGAGAAGCAGGAACCAACCTAATGGTTCATGGGCGGCGAGAAGCAGGAAACAACCTTCTGGTTTACAGGCGGCGAGAAGCACGAACCAACCTTCTGGCTCACGAGCGGCGACAAGCAGGAATCAACCTTCTGGTTTACAGGCGGCGAGAAGCAGGAACCAACCTGTGGTCTTACAGTACCTTGGTACACGGTCTTCAGGATCTTTTCGTTGGCGCCCCAGTGTGTTCCTGCCAGCTTTCTCATGATGTTCAGCTTTCTTCTGGCTTTTGCTTCTGCGTCCAGGATGTGTTGCTTCCATGTCAATCTTTTGTCAAAAGTAACTCCCAGGTACGTCTGCTAGTCCTCAAGTGTCAGTGGAGCGTCTCCCATTTTTAGTCTGCCAGCTTGCGCTTTGGTGGAGAGAGAGAAAAGAGTGGCTGTTGTCTTGTCACGGTTGATGGTAACGTACCCGTTGTCTGCCCAGGCTGCCACTTTGTCTAGTGCAAGCTGCATCCTGTAGGTTGCTGTTGTTGCATACTCTTCTGAGCACCATATGACCAGGTCATCTGCATACAGTGCTGCTTGGACTCCCCTTGGAAGCTCTGGTACCAGGTCGTTGATGAAGAGTATGAACAAGGTCGGCGAGAGTACTCCCCCCTGTGGAACTCCGTGCCGTAGCAGCACCTTACGGCCACAGTGTCCGTCTACAAGCACCCTGGCTCTTCGGTTGTGCAAGTAGGACTTGGTCCACCGGTACATGTTGCCGCTGATGTTGCTTCGCTGGAGCTTGACCAGGAGTCCATCCTTCCAGACCTTGTCGAAAGCCTTCTGCATATCAATAAAGACCGCTAGGGTGACCTTCTGGGCTTGGAAAGCATCCTCAATGACCTGCGCTAGGTGCGTTGTCTGATCTTCGGTGCTTCTGTATCTTCTGAAGCCTGCTTGTTCTGGGATGATGATGCTTTCAGATTCCATGTACCACTGCAGGCGCTGGTTGATGATGCGCTCTATGGTCTTGCAGACGCAGCTTATCAGGCTGATGGGGCGGTAGCTCAAGATTCGCGACTTGTTCTTCCCTTTTTTCAGAACAGGGATCACCCTGGCTTCCTTCCAGCACTGAGGTACCTGGCCTTCTCTCCAGCTAAGGTTGAAAATGTCCAGTAGTTTAGTGAGGGCTGTTCTGCCAAGGTGTTGCAGCATCTCATTTGTTATGTTGTCTGGACCTGGAGATTTTTTCTTCTTCAGCTGTTTGATGGCATTCTTCAGTTCTTGGATGGTGATATCTTGCTGCATCGACTCATGGACATCCCCATTTGTTGTTCTTTCTTTCTCTTCTTTTCTGAATTCTTTTTGCAGATGCGGTGGGATGGTGATGCTGCTCTCCTTTGCATATGCTTGCGCAAATGCATTTGCTGCTGCCTTATCTGTCAATGTCTGTCCATCTTCTTCAAGGGTGATCTTCTGTCCCTTGTTACCCTTATCATTTAGTGCCTTGGTCAGCCTCCACAGCTGGGTGGTATCTCTCTCCATATTCAGCCGTGCTGTCTGTCCAGCTTCTTCTCTTGCATTCTACTTTTGTTCTTAGCAGTTTGGCATTTGTTTCTTGCAGCTTGATGTTGTTTTCTTGACTGGGGCTGGTTTCTGCTTCTTCTCTGGCTTTTGTCAGGTCATCGTGGGCTCTCTGAAGTTCTGCTGTCAAGTACGGAGTGTAGTCCTTTCGCACCCCTCGTGGGATAGTTTCTTTGGCTGCCTTGATGATACTGGCATTGAAATCTTTGACGACGTTGTTGATGTTTAGTCCTTCCACTTTGATGTCTTTCGTGAGCTCATTTGTTCGTATTCTGAACAGCCCCCACTGTGCCTTCTTATGATTCCATCTGGCGTGCTGCGGGGGTTCAGGTGTCGTATTTCCTGTGATGGTAAGGAGTACTGGGCGATGGTCACTTCCTCCCAGCTGGTCTAAGACTGTTCTGCTCAAATTCTTGTGGATGTCATCTGTGCAGAGAGCCAGGTCTAGTTTTGTTGTTGTGTGCCAGCGGCGCGAGTAGAAGGTTGGTGGATCTGTGGGGTCGTTGACAAGGATTAGATGGTTCTCGTCCTGCCAAGTTTCAATATCTTCTCCTCGCTTGTCAAGGATGTTGTATCCCCAACTCTGGGACTGGCTGTTAAAGTCTCCAGCGATGAGGAAGCCGCTGTCTGGAACCTGGATAGTGTCAAGGGACAGCATCTTGTCACTGGGGCAGTAATAGTTGATGACATGGAGGATGCTGTTTGTGATGGTGACCTTGACTTCTATGTATTCTGCCTCATCCATGTATCTTTTCGTTTCGCTAGCATTCATGTTGTTTCTGACTAAGGTCAACACTCCACCTTTCTTTCTCCCCTGACGATCACTCCTGAAGGTCTGGTACCCTCTGATCTTGAAGGGCTTTTCTTTTTGTAGGTGAGTTTCCTGTATACAGCAGATGTTAATGCTGTTCTGGTACAGGAACTGTTCTAGTTCTGTCTTCTTATTGGTAACCCCTTCTGCATTCCAATGCATGATGTTAATGTTGGGGTTGTCCTTGGCTTTGGTGGTATGCTGGCCAGTCGCTTTCCTTACTCGTCCCCTGGCTCCACGAGACGAGTTGAAGGGACCCCCAGACCACCTCTGATGACGATAACTCATTCATGTTGACAGTATAATGTTCCAATAATAGTACAGCGGTAGTGGATAAACAATGAGACAGGTACCATGACACGTGACACAAGACACACGAGATATAGTCGGATGGACGGAAAGGGCAACAATTGCCAGTAACCGGGTGCTGGATATACACAGTTCAAAAGCACAGCATGAAGTAGTTCACTGTTATAGTTCGGTCTCTACGCCGTCATGCGATGATGTCATCAGTGACGACAATGTACAATGACGTAGAAACGCAGCGGACTGGGTACTGAAGCACAAACAAAAATAAATGTTGATAAAAGTATAAGAAGACCACAGAGTCCCAACTACGGCCTGTAGGCACCACACTCGTAGAAAATTCACTCTCAAATCAGTATATCACAGAGATTCACATAGACCCATACGATCTATCTGAAGCAGAACCATGTCACACAAATCCACTGATCGAAGGTGAAAATGAAACTGTAAAGAACGGTCACCACTGATCATCTCCCACACAACAGAACCGAAACCGAGGTCACCAGGATGGAAGGAGCATCATATCCAAGCTGTCGCAGCCAGGCACGCTTCAAATTAAAGTCGATGATGATGATCATTTATAACGTGCAGGTGTCCATTCATACGAATGCTCTTTGCGCAGGAAAACAAAATAAATAATTTAAAACAAGTCATGTTGTATGAAACTGTGTGGCCTCCCTCGTCCGGGTCTGTTGTTTTGATGTGAGCGAAGACAGTTCCCATACGTAGCACCAGACGACATCGCTGAAGCACACAGATCCAGAATCTAATCTACAGAACATGAAGCAGCGTATGTGGTTCATAAATAGTAATTTGAAAACGGCATGGTCCACAATGCTGGAACAACGAAAAGTGTCAGTAAAGAAGGCACATAGTCCATTACAGTCAAAAACTCCAAATGCAAGATGGCAGAACAAGTTCGTTAGGCGAAGGGACATCACTCTCACTGTCTGGCACCATTTGATCTTTCTACATTTGACAAGAAGAACTGAACTTAAAAAAATTCTGCAGGACAATTTATTTTTCAATGCAAAGTGACATTCACCGGAGTAAATTAAAATTTTTTGCTTCTTTTACTTTTTTTACTCTGTGTGTTTTCGCGTAAATGTTGGTGTAACCGGACTGACCGACATCACTCGCACCCGAACTCAGCCGACCTTGGAGTCCACAAAAGACCCTGCTTTACTTTCTAACTAAAGTGTCTTTTCAATCGATGCTTCGATTCCGCCGGACCTTCTCATGTGTTCTTTCTCTCTTGCTCTTGTCACGACTACACACGTGGACAGTACACAAACCTCGCTCACGTTCACACGGCGGAGACATGCGTACGACACACTAGCACTTGCTGGCACTAACATGCTCACACAAGTACTTACATTTCGAAGACATAAATTTATTTACAAGATATACAAAACAACTACCTAACTTACCTACCTATCTAGCCAAAACCTAACACCTAACTCCGTGGAGACTGAGGGTGAGCTAGCTTGGTACGGGCGCCCGGTAACTTTAACCATTCTAATCAACCTTACCCCAACCGAATAACGCACTAAATACACTAAATACCTCAAAAATAGAAAATATATTTTCTACAGTGGAAAACCTTTGCTTGTCACCATTGCAGTGAGAGGGTCGATCTGGATTCAGATCTCGTCTCGGAACGCTTTGAATGCGACACCTGTTCGCAGGGCTAGGCGTCGAGGTTTTTCTCCTATTCCCCTTCCGTCTCCAACATTGTGCGAAATCACCTCAAGGTGGAAGCACTTTCCTGCTAAAACAATCAGACAAACCGTTCGGTGAAAATACTCGAGTTCTAATCTGATGTCACCAGCGCCCTTTTTTTTTTTTTGGTCGAGTGAAAATGTGTGTTGAAAATAAAATCGCGGGATTTTGAGAAACTCAAGGAATCGATTCATTTCTTTCAAGAATTTCGTCACTGAAACTAATTTAGTCTTATAGTCATGCACGTGGCTTCGTTGCAACGCCGAATGATAGGAACCATTCGACCTTACGCATGCATGCATTTAACAAAATTTACAAAACAAACCTTACAAACTGAAGTATAATTCATGTCCTTTGGGTGAAATGTAGCAATGTATCCGGGATTTTTTATGTGCGTTTCTCGAATGTTTCCTTCATGAACAAACTGCAAAACATCTATATTTTTAGAAACTATTTGTGATTTTTTTCATTATTTCCTCCGAAAATACTGCTAATTTTTTTTTTTTTTAATCAATCAATTGTCACTATCACGAGTAAGTTGAGTGCGCATTTTCTGGTAACAGTTTTTGCCATCGTCATCGTTGGCATTGTCACAAGAATATAACGAGGCACAAAGTTTCAAGGTGACACAAAATGACAAAAAGAAACAGCCGCAGTCTCAGATAATTATCTGAATAGGATTTCCGTATACCTGAACGTTTATAAAGTGATATACATGACGAAAGAGGAAAATACACAAAAATAGTTAGCTATTGACCAAAAAGTAGAAAAAAATGAAGTACTCCAATAAAATTCACATCAGCAGTTGCAGAAAACCAAAAGGAAAGTTCATACCAAAATTTTTACAGTACCAAACGATCTGATGGCTGAAAAGGACCTAAATTGTGAGAGACACCATCATCGGCACGTGTCCCGCTTTCGCTCCCGAAACGTCTGGTCACCTTAATTACGATAGCTGTTGGTCACTGTGGACTGGTACAGAGGGATACGATATTCAAATGTCGAGTGTAAAGGGATGATGCCAACAGAAAAATATCGGTTCTAGTCTGAACATCGATCACGTCTAGCTGTGATATCTGCAATATATATATTTACATTTAGTTTCTGAACAGGATGCAGCAGCCCACGGATCCACACAGAACAACATACCTGTCGACTAAAAAATGTTAAGGTAGACGACCATGAGTCTCGATTTTTGAGCCAACAAGAGCAATGGAAAAGAAGTATCGATTTCGATCGAATCTATATGAAACTCCACATCCATGTTTAAAGTGGCTTTGTCTGTAATTTTAATTGAAAATAAAATTATTTCGATCCATAACAACCAACCAATCGAACTATTTACCCAGTCATCTTTGGCTTTAAGTTTGTATGTAGATCACAGTACAGGTGCTGGCATTGCAGTGATATTTATTTATTAATAAATGGCACGTATGTTTTGAACGGTTTATAATGTCACCCACACAGCCTATACTAGCTGTTATCAGCCCCAGATTGTTATCGTGTGATGCTTTATCCTGTCCACGTTTAATTGTTCTGTAACCTTTGACCTTTGGAGCCGTATTCAGCTTTGTTGTTCATTCAGAGGTCAGACGGACTATTATGGCTTGCAAAAATTCGCAACAGACGACGGGTGCATGCAGTTTTATTACAGTATCAACATTGCCTTTCCATTGCAAAAGATCTTTATTTTACAAAATGTAAATGTGCAGATTCTTAATAATTCTATTACTGAATATTCATACATGACTAAAGTTGGTTTACTTCGCATTCTTAAAGTTCATCTTGTGGGAACCTTCAATGAACAACGCGCGACTTTGGTACGCTTGTGTTGGATGAATCACTGAGAAGTATACTGTTTCGTAAGAAGATATAGTATGAAGGATTTCAAATGTTTCTGTATATCAAGGTAATAGTTTTCTTTGTTTTCTTTTTTAGCAGTGCACTTTTTCCCTGTCATTTTTAGAATTTGTATCAGCAGCTATCGATCACTTTTGTTTGACAAATGCTAGCTTCATTCTCCATGTATATTTTCTGGCGTAGAGCCAGCAAATCTTTCAGAGAACGGAAGTTATATTTTTTTTAATAAATAAAATCATTTTTGTGCACAGTAAGAATTGCACAAAATGTTCCATTCTTGCCGCCAGAGTGAGCAAATAAAAAAAAAAAATAAGCAAAGTGCAAAATTAAATTCCTTAACAAAAATTCGTAGCCAGCAAATCTGCTAAGAAACGAAAGTTATGAATTTTTAAAATTATGAACCATTTTTTGAGCGCAGTACGAATTGCATAAAATGCGCTGTTTTTGCTGCCAGCGTTGGGGAAAAAATGTCAAAAGAGCTTGGAGCAAAATAAATTCCTTTCAAAATTCGTAGTCTGCTTCCAAAACATAACATGTTTATGTTTTATCAATCAAAATTATATGGAAAGTAAGATATGTTCCAGCCTCAGTTTGAGCACATCATGAAACTAGATGTCTCGCCTCCGGACAAAATATCAAGGAGAGATTGTAAACTTCATCAAATTGCAGAGAAGGTTTGTGCTGACTGATGACCATACTGACTGCAACGACCGTACAAAAGCCGGAAGAGCCTTAAAGACTGAACTTTTACCGTCCGGCAGGAAAGAATGGATTCGATCCGGTGACGGACGTGTATAGGCATAAGTTGAACGATACTGTCTTTATATATCTTTCGTGCTCCTAATGACAAAAAGATCCAAGGGTGGTAGTCTTATTTTGGTAAATACTTAGCAAAAAAATAAGAAGAACCCTGCTATTTATATGACCATTTTCCTCCACAGTGAAACAACTGATCGTTGTTCTTGTGATTTGTTTTAGTTAAACGAGTTACGTTTATGCGGTGTGCTTCATGTTAGGAGGATGAGACTGGGAGGTCGGTGGTAGGGGTAAAGGGTGTTTAATGAACTATATAAAATACCATCATTAGGAAGATGAAAGATTTCATTACTATTTGTCTTTATTTAACTATTTAAACATAGAGTCACTTAGCTTTAAGACCGACTTAACAGTTGGGAGAGCGATTAATGCAAGCGAAGGAAATGTGCAGCATTTGTGTGTGTGTGTTTTCAATCTACTTTGGAAGAAAAAAGAAAACAAAAGTTGATATTGTATAGATAATATTGTCGCCTGTCAACTTGTCAGGTGTAGCTAGGACTGAGTCTTTTCTTTTGTCCGATGAGAAATGAAGTGTCCACAAACATCTCCGATGTTGTGGCGTCTCCAAGGCTTCTACCGAGAGTGGAGAGAGCCATGGAGTAATGGCCTCCTTCCTTTCAGCACTACTCTCCGTCTCTCCTTCTTCACTGTTCACTCTCCCTCCTTCTCACTCTTCGTTTACGTTCTCTCACTGCCAGACAGTATGATAGAGGAAGGGAACATAAATGATGTTCCCCCACCACAGACTTCTATGATCTCTATATCTGTGTCCCACTACCCAACCCACCACCCCACGTTTCCCAACCGTCGTGATTAGAATCCGTCCTCTGCTTTAGTGGTTTAGTATTGAGCATATGGTAGAATAGGTAGCCCTGTGTGAAAATACTTTCTATATATTTTTCATGTAAAGAGTTGTCCAAAGTTACATTTCAAAGTTGAGTGTGTGCTTTCTGCATTTGGTCAGTCTTTGTGTCAGAGCGAATGTCGATGTTAACGTTGTGCTATGCCGAGACCAAACGTTAATATGTTTTACTGGTAAGAAAAATATACACTCATTATTTCTCGATGTCAGTGAATGAGAGTGGCAATGTCATAATCTCTGAAGCTTATTTTAAACTGAATGTGAACTTCACGCTAGGCTGAAATTATAACGAGTCATCCCTATAGAGATAGTCTGAATGCCTTCTCTCCTTTTCTCTTTCTTTCTATCACTCTCCTTTGTTAAGTCACCGCAGCCCAGAGTGATCGATATTGATTAGACAACAAAGGATATTCTAAAAGGATATTTTAAATCGTCGTCGTTTACCTGTTCATGAACTTAAAAGGAAAAGCACGTTAGGGGGAAATGGTAAGTTTTGCTTGAATGAGGTTCTGAATCATGTTTAACCAAAATTCTAGGTTGCAAATAAAATGGTTATTTACAGTCGTGTCTAAAACACAGTTTCATGCCAATTTGTGGAGGATGTATGTATGTACTCTTTGGTGAAAGAAAACTGTGAGGGACATAAGAGGACCATTTGACAAGAAAAGTGTTGAGAAACTGTTAGCAGTTTCGCGACTGGCCAGCTTGACCTTAATTAATATCTTGCAATCTACAGAAAGGCACAGCTTACAGGAACGATATCAAAATTTATCTTGGTTCCGTACTATTCTTATAAAATAAGGGTGCGTGGGAAATCTCACTGGCTTTGCTTGTGTGCGAGAATCTGTACAAATTCTACTGCCAGCACAACAGTCCATTCAGTTTTGCCATGTCATTCTTCTATCTTTTCCACTCAGAGATCTTTTGTCAGACATTTTGTCGAAATTTTAATTGGACATGATTTGGAACACCTCAGTGTATGTCTGTGTGTGTGCAAGACTAGTTAGGGATACGTTGATGTCGTCAAAGCCAGAGTCTATGTTAACTATACATTCCGATTTTGACCTCTTTCTGATTAAAGGCGATGTTGTAGGCGTGGGTCATGAGAACGTGGGGGAGGGTAGGCATCGATACTTGAAGAAATAGTGTGTTGCACTGATTTACCTAGTAATGATTTACCTTGTTAAGTACCCCACTAAACTCACTAGTTTAAAAAAGCTGAGAAACTATTTTCATAAGTGTGTTTTTACATGTTGTGCTGCGGTGCAGCTGTTGTTCTCCTACAACCCTGATTTTATCTTTTTATCGTTTCCCTGCAATCGACTTTACAATCAACTCGAAAATGTATCGTCTAGGCCAGTGATGCACAACCTTTTTCGGCCTGCGGGCCATATTCCCTTCCGACACGCGTGTCGCGGGTAGCTTCACCGCAAAAATTACAACAACAACAACAACAAAAATAGAACATACCATTTTTATTAGAAAAAAGTTGTACTTAGTGGGATATTTGAAGCTGCTTTTCCGAAACCAGCTTCTGAATGTCTGGCTGCATCGAAGAAACTCCAAGTCTGAGCACTGAATCGAAATGTTCGTCCGCGAGGCGATTACGTAAGATGGGTTTCGCCCGTTTCATCACTGAAAACGTTTGTTCACACACATAAGTACTTGTAAACATCGTGATCATCCTTAACGCTTGTTTTCGGAGATTTGGAAAAGTTTCTGCAGGCAACACTGCGTAGAAAGCAATTGTCTGCATCGCTCGAAATTTGTCAAGTAGGGATGTCTGGCTTTGCAAGTCAATCAGTTCCAGTTGCAGGTCTGTCGGGGCACTTGACACATCTGCCGCAAATGGATTTTCGAAGAGACGTATTTCATCCTTCAAATCATGAAAATCCTTAAATCTTTCACTGAAATTATCCTTCAAGAGCCCCAAAAGTTCTATCATTCTTTCTTTGGGGAAAGACATTTGTTGCTGCTGATCCTGACGTAGAGATGTACACGTTGGGAAGTGGACAAGCTCCATCCTTCCCGCCTGCTGAATGAAGAGTAGTAATTTCGCTTGGAATGCTGTTATGTCCGCATACACATGCGAAATCAACTTGTCTTTCCCTTGTAGTTTGGTGTTGAGTTCATTCAGATGTGACGTGATGTCGCAAAAATCGCCAAATCCCACAGCCACGAGGGGTCGTTCAGCTGAGGCACTTGCTTTGATTTCTCCGTCATAAAAATTTCAATCTCATGTCTCAAATCAAAAAACCGTTTAAGTACCTTTCCTCGGCTTAACCAGCGGACTTCACTGTGAAAGAGAACGTCTTCATATTCGCATTCTATTTCTGTCAAAAATTCCTTGAAAGTTCTGTGGTTCAACGCCTGTGATCCGATGAAGTTTACAGTGCTGACCACAATCTTCATCACATGGTCCAGATTCAACACCTTGCCACAGAGATTTTGTTGGTGAATAAGCCGGTCAGGCCGAACTATCGAACTATCGAACTATCCTATGCGGGGCCGAGAGCCGTAAGAACACTTACTTTTTAATCGTGAGGCTGTGTGCCTCAGAGTGGTCCGAACCGGTGATGTGCTATTCTTGTCATAGAAAGGGCTTATAAAACAAGCAAAATTGATATCAAATCACAAAAAAGTGTCATGATCATGATTTTTTGGAGTTGTTTGTATAAAAACAAAAAAATGAAACAAATGGCAATCAAAAGAAGAGAAGCACTAACGATATCTTTCTTGGGACTGGTTTTCGTTTTATAAAAGCTCTGTCAGAAGCATCTGCTTCTCATTTCAATGTATCTTCTGTCTTTTGGAGGATGCAGACACTTCTCCTGTATGAGATGCTGCCACAAAAAAAAAAAAAAAAAAAAAAAAATAGAGAGACATGTCATGACACCATACAGAGGCAGCCTTGGCAGTACGCGGGTCCCTGCGGGGCAGAGAGCCACAAGTGTAGACTATATACTGTACAGGGACATGTGTTTCAAAATAATAATAGATGTTCATGTATAAAGTAATAATGTATATAATAATGTTCATGCATACAGTGAAACCGTACTAGTGTGCTAGCCGTTCAGAGATAAAAGAGAGCGATCGAGCAGACGACACTGCAATGACCAAATGGTCATCAAGAGTAACATCATGTTTATTATTACCAAGTTTTATTATTTGACATTGAATTGTTATTTCCCCTTCTGGGGAGTAAGTCGCAGGTCCACCCGCGAGAAAAGTGGGGTCATGCACCTGCCATAACGAGACGGTCGGCCGCAAGCAGGCTGACATTAGAGCTGGATGACAGCAAACCTGTAAACTTACTGTCATTAACGTTGAGAACAGTATAGTCTCGCTTTCCGTGATATTCGGGTTGAGCAAAATAGCATGCAAATTAAATAGCTTTTAATGTAGACAACAACAAGTTTTGTAAGACTTTTTGTAAAAATATTACACATATTTTTTAGAAAATGTTTTACCATATTTTTTACATTATTTGTCACTACGAAAACAGAAGAAACATCGTAATTAAAACGGTAGTTATCTTTTCTGAGCATAAACAAGGGAAACAACCCTGCCCTCAGTAGCTTTAGTACTTCTTAACTAGACACAAACGAGAACTTTAAGGAAAGCTAGGCTGTCACCTAGGGCACAGTCTATAGCTGTACAGTGTTCCCTCGCTACTTCGCGGTTCATCTATCGCGGATTCACTACTTCGCGGTTTTTTTTGGGTGAAGTATCGATCGATACTTCCGCGCTGGGAATTATCATTTTATAAAATACCATAGATATTTCAACAGGAAAAAGACGAAAAATGAACCTGTATTAGTATTTCTATTAAAATACCATGGTTATTTTGTAGATAGAAAGAAAGAAATAATTGTGTAACAGAAATCCATTGCTATGCGTAAGCGACGAGCCATGATTGTTATCTCCCATCTCGCAGCCAGTTCGCGTCAGTTTTTTTGGGTTTCTCTGAGTAAAGTTATAATTTTTTTACACTAATTTGTTATTGTACTGTATTAATACCATTATTAATATATTACTTTACACTCACATGATATTGTTTTACATGTATGTATTATTATTGCATGTATGTCCCTACTTCGCGGAAATTCGTTTATCGCGGCTGATCATAGCACCTATCCCCCGCGATAAACGAGGGAACACTGTACTAAGCTGGTTGTCTTTGGCAATTGGCATGGCGCTCCTTGATCGTGGGTCGTGCAGATGGTGGGACTTGAGGGTTCAGAGGAGCTCGGGTTGTCTCCATGCAACGTATGTGGTCGTGTGGGTCAGGGTGGCGCGGTTGTTGTCTGCATTGGACTTACCGGTCACCTTCTGATTTGTTTCTTTGCTCTAGGCCAGTCTAGGGCAGTGATGCCCAACCTTTTTCGGCCTGCGGGCCATATCCATTTCGGACAGCCGTGTCGCGGGCCACTTCACCGTAAAAATGCAAAAAGGAAAAAAAAAATAGAGCAGATACCATTTTTTATTAGAAACAATTAGTTGTACTTACCATTAATTATATATTAATTAGTGGGATATTTGAAGTTGTTTTCCCGAAGCCAACTTCTGAATGTCCGGCCTCATCGTAGAGACACCAAGTCGGAGCACTGAATCGAAATATTCGTCCATCGCAAAAAAAAAAAAAAAAAAAATGGGAAACGCCCCTACGTGGGGCTAAATACTTCTTCTTCCTTTTTTGTTTTTGTTTTTTTAAGGTCTTCTTTTATTACTAACATGCCGATTTCCTGCACGGTGGGCAGAAGTTTCGCGGGCCGGATGGCACCGCGTCACGGGCCGGATATGGCCCGCGGGCCGTAGGTTGTGCATCCCTGGTCTAGGCGAAACAACATCGACTTGGCGGAAGCTCAAGAAACTTGAAAGTGTAAGAAATAAAAATTAATAAATAAAAAGTTTACAATTTTTACAGCTTAGGTTTAAATAAGCCTCCTTTCATGAATGTATTTATTTACTAGTCTACAATGACGCATGGCTTCTCAAAAACTTCATGCACAGATAAAACTCGTATCTTTTACCCCTCCCCTCCCCTCCCCTCTGCCCCGAGCCTTGTAGCATCGAAAAGTATTTTAAGGGCTTCGTGTGACATTGATCCTCATCTGTCCCTAATACGTCATCACAGATTATCAAGAACCTTATCGCATTTACCTACATATTATGAATGGTGTAGCTAGGCCAACCTTAGTTCAGCTGTACATGTGTGCTCCCAATACATGATAAACGCATCCGCGACGTACAAGTCAACCGCAAAGACGACATTCACGCACGAAGTAGTGCTGGTGTACTCGGGTGGAGCAGCTGGGGTGTTTCTAAGATAAGAGCAAGAGCTGTTGGGACATGCTTTGAGGTAAATCTCCACCGCAGTCACCGCTGACGAGCTTGAAAACGCCATCTTGGAACACTTTGATTGCGGGGAGAGAATCGAATGCCGAATGAGCATAACCCTCTAATCATAAACAACACATTCCAGACATTTTTCCGATGAGTTCCTAACCCTCTTCAATCTCTCTGCTTCCATTGAGGAGGCCAAATGCTAATTCCTGTTCATTGTGCTGTTTTCAAACCCAAGTTATGGCAATCATTCTGGTGTGCAATGTTTACTGCAATGACCAAGATTTTATAGTCTCTTTAACTGTTATTGTTTTTATTTTCTCTTTCTTTCTCTCTGATTATTCCTACTGTGTGGGATTTCTTACTCTAAAGCACACATGAAGAAATACTCTAGTCTAAAGAGTATAAAGAATAAAGAGAAGGTCCCATGCCACTGTTTTAGCCAACCGATGAGCAGGAAATATGCAATTGGTGGGCACAAGACGATGTCTCGTCAAAACAAGTTTAGAAAAGGAAAAAGGTGTGTAGTGGTTTCTTTGTGTCTCAGTAAACAAGCGTGTTGTTGCTGGAAAAACATAGAGATACAAACGCAAGGTTTAACGAAGACCCGACTTCTGCCCATGGCCGTGACATTCAGTTAAACATGCTGATAAGTTCTAGCATCGTCAACACGATTCCATTTTTTTCTTTTTTTTTTTTTTTTTTTTTTTTTTTTGTCCAGCTGAAGTAATATTACGGAAACATACAGAGAGACTATGTGCGTATGCCTTTTAAAACTTCTTCCAAAACCCGTCTGAAACATGACACGCGTATGCAAATATTCAAGCGTTCAAACATCCTCTCAGGTTTACTGTTTCTGTTCCCTCGCTCCTCCCTTTACCCTTCTTTCCTCCTTCACTCCCTCTCCATTCTTTTCGCTCCGTCTATCCCCCCTCCCTCGCCTTCCCTACATTTCCCCCCACACGTACTGCATGTTGCATTGGATGTGCCTGACCTGGTTATGCCGGTGTTAGGTGTTTGTTCAGGCTTCTGTTCCCCACTTTAAGCCTCCACTGAAATCTTCCCAGTATTGTGGTAATGTCCTTAGCGTTTGAGAGAAAATGGCACGCCATGATTCTGCCAGAGAAGTCATGTCCATTGTCTGCGTGTCCACAGCGTCCCTCCCTCTCCACCCACGCTCATGCACACAAACACCACATCCCCTAACCCTATTCTCTAGTTCTCGTCTCTGTCCCTCTCCCACAAAAATTAAAGGACTTGTGAACGGATTATGTCAGCACAAAAACTCTATACGGATGTAGCTGCACGAAATGTTCTAGAAAATTATTATAGCTTTAAAACTTTTTTATTTATTTTTTATTTGGTTTTTGTATAAATCCTTTTATTCCGACTCACTCCACTGTAATTCAGTCAGTAGTAAACGAAATCATATTTAGAGGTTGAGATTGGCTTAGATTGTATCATTGTTGTTGTTTGTGACAAAATATAAAACAAGATCACCGGTGTGTGAACATGTCGTATGTACGCACAATTTCATGCATACAAAGGCAGATAATGCAATGACAACGACAGCATTACAATCCGAATTATAAACAATAAATAATCTTTACCCAAAGTTTCCTTGGTTACAAGTAGCCACATATGATGTGTTCACCAGTATCAAGGGAAAGAAACCAACTTGATGTTTTATAAAGTTCAAGGCGGGCATGAAGATACGTCTATGTAGTAACAGAGAAAAGAAAAAATCAGTGTGGTTCTTTTTCTCTTTTTTTTTATTTGTTTGTGTCAGTTCTCTGGCAGGTCTTTATCTTTCACACCTGCATTTACAGCTCAGGTTAAGGTTTTGTTACCCGGACCATGTCTCGAGTGGAAATAACCCTATATGTCCTCGAGGCTGTTCAAATAAAATGTCTCACTGAGGGGCCCAAAATTATTAGGGACAACTACTTTTTGTAGACCAGTAAGAAGAAGAAATCAAACAGTTGTCATGCGTTAGTCTACAAGAGTGTAAAACTTGTTTTCGAATCATCAGGCAGAACTCAGCAAAACTTCACATTTGAGGGAACACGTTCTTCGACACCTTCTCGACGACAGGGTGCACACAAATAAAAACATACTAACTCAGTGTCACAAATGTTCATGGCGACACCTATTTAACATATCATCCTAGCTCTGTCATTCGCTGTAGCCTTGATAACATAATCGTATCCGCGTACTTTGATGCCAGTCTTTTTTTTTTTTTTTTTCCTCTTTATGTTTATGGTGATGTTTGTCTCGACCCGAGAACGGAGGAGAGGTCGAGGATAGTCAATCACACTTCGGAAAACAACTCTTGTATTAGGTGCAGGGTGAGCACTTTTGTGTCGAAATGCAGGTTGTTGACCTTCAGTGACAGGCTACGCACTCATTGTACCCACAGTGGTTGCTTCCTGGTTGTGACACGCAACGGGTGGTGACGATGTCTGTCTGGCCGGCTTAATCTAGAGGGGGAGGGCAGCTGAAGAGTGAGAGGGGTGGATGGAATCGAACTAAGGTATGCCTTGTATAGTGAAACCTGTTCTGGGTATCCTAAACATGGGTGAGTAGTTTAAGGATTCTTTTAAGGATGGGTACCGCTGCTAACATGCTCTGTTAACGACTGTTAGTTGGTAACCGAGGAGGTTGAATAATTGATCCTTTTACTGAATGTGTTTTGGAACTATTTCCCGCCACCATCCTTTGAAGAACGCAGGTATGCACGCACAGGCGAGAGCTGGAAACCGGACATCTATCCAGCCAGCCAGGCAGCCACCCACATAAACTGTCGCGGAACGAATTCCTGTAAGGCTGTAACACTCATCCAACACAGCAGCCCTTGCAGGACACAGGTGGACTATGTCACAGCCACAGACACAATCGAATACAACAGTAAATAACAGTACCATGTCAGAACTTCACGAATTCATATACCCGTGTTTGCACAAAAAGGGTGTGCCCTCGTATTTAGCAAACGGCACACCTGGATAAAGAACAACCACCTACCCCCACTAGAAGAAAAGGAATAATTAGCTTCACTTTCCACAACCCATACCTTCAAAATTTATCCTCCCTACTGGTTATCATTATTATTATTATTGGTGTTACTTTTTATCTAGAAGGCGAAAACGTTTCTATCATAAACCTAAGCACAGTTTCATTATTTACTGTCGAGCTGACAAGTGCTAAAAGGAATTGCGACATAAAGGCCTCCAAGGAGGTCCAAGGAGGGGAGCCAAAAATAACCGAGAGCATTCCAGGCCGTGAAAAAGTGAGTGAAGCGTGAAGTTTATGTTATGACGTGTGGATGATGTTTTCATTTCGTGCCTTAAGGTGGCTGGCTGTTGTTGATTTGTCCTCAGATGGGCACCGGATACCTGTAATACTGATTGTACTACCCAAGCACGAAACGTCCATCCCTACACCTATATGCCAGCCACAAACGTATACACATCCACATATATCCATGCATATATATACATGCACAACTTTCCTTTTACTTAGTTTTCTTTTTAAACCTTGAGCAAAACTGAAAGTAGACTGCTCGCTCTTGCACTGTAATATTCTACTCTTGTGCAGTGTGTACTGTGCTCTTGTACTGTGTGTACAATGCATTAAAACTTGTCCTAAAGCTACGGACTGACCTGATTGATATGAAAAAACCGTCGATAAGACTAGTAACAAACTTTGTACATGTGTCAATGATGTCAATGTTTTGAGCAGGGTTTCGTTCACGATCCTGGGGTTAATATATAAAAGATAAACATCTTCCAAACAAGCTTTTATAATTCTTATATTTTCAAGACAACTTACCTTGCACTGCCCTCGCTCGTAGATGTGGTCTACGTAAGTCTTCTTGAAAAAAAACAACAGCTTGCTCCTGAATGACACTCGTGACGACAGTTTCTGCGAAATCTTCTTTCTCTTTCTCGTTCGTTTCCCGGCGGGTTTGTACTAGGGCCAGATCGACATCCCCTCCTTTATCAGGTACGCGACGTAATGTCCACATGCGCAGACGACACGTTTGTTTTGCCCGATGTCATATCCGTTACAGCTACATCGATAACTGATTGTTCTGGAACACGACACGCGAGCACAGTGCACATCTAGCCTGCTAGATAAGCATATTCACGAATAAGTCAATGAGTGAGGGACAGAGTGAGAAAAAGAAAATGAAGGGAATGCAACTGTTAATTGTCGGTCGACCAGTCCTTAGATAAACGATGCAGGTTAAAGTATAAACAAACTCCGAGGCCGTATTCATAAAGCGGAGATAAGTGGTTGTCCCGGGAAAATCAAGGGCAGGCGTCTTGTCTCTGTAACACGGCCTCTAGACCCCAAGGATATTGCTTTACCCCTGGGATTGAAGTTAGAAATCAGAGGCAAAGATACCCTG
The DNA here is from genome assembly GCF_003073045.1 of Pomacea canaliculata. NCBI lineage: Eukaryota > Metazoa > Mollusca > Gastropoda > Architaenioglossa > Ampullariidae > Pomacea > Pomacea canaliculata. Next base: position 32,655,419 of record NC_037590.1, on the reverse strand, counting down.
GGGTACAGAGAAACTTATAGGCAGTATCCGCGGTATCTGAACAGAGCATCGTCACTATGTTGACAATATTTTTTTTTTAATTTTTGCCCACGGGTACAGACTTACACTCACTTGGTGAATACATCCCGAGGTTAATATACCATCATAACGATATAGTTAACATTCTACTAACCATCTGAACGGCTGCTGCTATATGTTTATCAAAAATTTAAATCTCATTTTAACCATGTCTTTGCCGTATTGCGTGAAATAAACAAAATTTGATGGCTTCTTTATTTTTATTTATTTTTGTTTGTGCTTTATTATTATTAGAAAACAAGAAGATAAAATGACTACTTTTTTCTTAACGATACATTTGTATCGATGAAAATTTATTGAAGAATCATAGTCGGGATTTTCTTCCCCCCGGTTGGCAATATCAGATGCTGCCAGATGAATTCAAAATCCCTTCCAGAGTTTTCAGCTACAGTTTTAAACTGTATAATGTTCTTTACACACATTTATTGTTATATAGCCATTCCACAACCTGAGGACACGTTAGTATTTTTTTTAATGGATTACTGTATTAAATCTCTCAGCCATACCCACGGTAAACAAAGTGTTGCTAGAGAAAGTTTTTTCCCTCATTCTGTTTTACCCTCATCACCGGTAGTCAGTTTCTATGTTTAGTTATTTTTGCTGACAGCAATCGATTTCTCGATGTCGATTGAAAACTCACCTTTCTAGGTGTGTCGGTCACAGCCGGGTGGCCTAACAGGTCGCAGGGACTTACCCATGCAGCCAATGGTTGTCGTAGCGGGAAGGGACTGCGGTTACACCGAGGACACCATCAGCTACACTGCTACACCTAGCGGTTGTTCACTGCCTCCTGTGCGTGTTGTAGCCTGCAACTCAAAGTCGCTGGCGTCGTGTTTACGACGCAGACGTCAACAACTTCACGCAGAAGTGAGCGGGAGGGGGAAGTGAAAGGTCAAGACACTCAAGGCTGCTGTCAACCTTTTAGTGAACTTCCTGAAAGCAATGAGGCTGCAGTTGCAACAACATATTGTTTCTCTCTCTCTCTGTAACTCTTGCAACTCTTCCTTCACAGACCATTTCTTTCGTTCTTTTATTCTTCCATCCCATCCTTTCTCTTTTCTATTGCAATGACAATGAAATGTGTTCAGTAACTACATATTAAAATAATGCCATCGTTGTTATCGTGGTTGTCATTATATTTCCCTATTTATCATTTCTCTTTCTCCTCTGATGACTGAGGGTTCGAGACCACATCTGGACTAACATATCACTACTCGTCAAGATACATGCATACAAACATTTATTTAGGTATGTTTACGGTCATTGAGAGAGCCCACTGCATGCTAATTCGGTGTATTTCTGCACAAATGTGACCTCTCGAGTTTGACCTTTTTCTGTGCATAGGAATGTTAATAGGCGTCTTTCTCGAGAATGGAGGAGGGATGAAGAGGAGGGTACTCACTCAGATTTTGGTAATTAATATCTTGCATTAGACTCCACACAGTCATTAACAACTGCATTTAATGGCTAAAAGTTGAAACAAAAGCAAAATTGCTGTAGCTTGGAATAATGGAGGGGTTTTTTTTTCTCCTAATTGTCTCTTTGTTTTTTGTCTCAAAATGTCAAAGTCAAGTTTCGAATCGATGTATATTCAGTGAGTAAATTAGACGGCAAGTTAACCACGAATTTAGACAGACAGACAGACAGAGTAAAGAGAGAATAAACAATGGCAAGTTTTTATTATGCAGGGTAATAACATTTGCAATTCAAGCGGTGTTTATTTATAGACTGACCCCTTTCTAAAGAGAAAAAAATGTAAACAAGCAAACATTACTGTAACAACGTGCAAGAAACACTAAGAAAATGAAAACCTACAAGGTGACTGAAGTGAGAGAAAATGAGATGTGATATCTGGGGAGATCGATGAAATTGTACAACAGCTGCGTTCTATTTATGAAACAGATTAGTCTTAAGGTGGATTTAGTTGTTTTCGCTGGGATCGAGCTTGAGCCACTCCTACACATACCGCAGCACGCAGATGGATCAATATATTTCTTTTTGCTTTGCTCGCTCCGTTCTAACGTCATTTCTCAGCACCCGAGCATGTCAAATCGAAGTGGGTACGCAGCAAATAAGTGCAGATACAAAAAAGATACACACAAACAAACACACATATAACACACACACACACACACACACACACACACACACACACACACACACACACAAACACACACACTAACACACACATATATTTTTCCCGACTCCTGCCCTTCCAATGTAATTTTTAATTTGACCTGGCAAAATAAATTGTCAACATTTTTTTTTCATTCGCCGTTATTACAGGATGAAGTCGACGAACAAAGGGGTAAGATATGAAAGTTCTCAACTCGTGACAGGCTTTCGTCTAGGGACCCGTTACTTGATGCCACCAACATGTAAATATGAGGACATTATTAAAATTACTAATCCTTCGTATTGTCACACAAAAAATCCAGACTCTTCAACAAAAATTGTTTTTTTTTTAACTATTACAGTCTCTAACGTTGCAGTTTTGCTTCAATCACAGGCTCATTTTCAAATCCTAAGTTAGGCGATTCTGTGGTCGTCATCATCATCATTTTTTTCCACTTGTGTTGAGGGCAGGCACAAATGCCCATCTCTTGTTTGGCTACTTTTTTTTCAGGGATGACCCCTACACTTTCTGAATTACATCCGACAGTTTTGCAACAGACACAAGGTTCTGCTGACACTACATTACATCATTCGAGTCCACAAACAACCAAAACAGCTGACAATGACCCAGCAGTTAGAAATGCATTTGTCAATGGCGTTTATCTCATTACCCGCAGCTCGCGTGAACTAAAAGCCTTGCAGGCGTTTAGGGTATCATGAATATCTGCATGCCTTGGTGTCATGTTGCCAACTCTTTCTCGTACTTTCTGAAAAACATAACAGAGCTTAACTATTCAACGGATCACGTAGCGTCTCGCCGTCGGGGCTGAATCCCACTTTCACGCGAAAGTTGACACTTCTCAGAAATATGTGTGAAAATTTCTTGCATGTTGGCAATCTTTTAAAATAACCTGCATAATTAAAAGCATCACCTGAGCGTCTGTGAATGGCCTACAGGCAAGACGGACACATCAACGATGATCAACTGCGCCGGAAGATGTGCGATTGACCATGGTGGTTACATGCGGTTAAGATGGCATATTGTTATGTGTTTCAATATTTAGGAAAATTACAATTGCCTGAGATTAAATCAAGGTTATGCTGCAGATATAGGTTTGCAGGCTATGGTACAGTTAAACCAATGACCGTACGTAAATTATTCTTATGGTCCATTGTTCTCCCAGGTGTACTGCACACAAACATTTGAAAAGATCATTTATCATCTTCGGTTGGTCATTGAGACTGCAACGAGTAAACCACACGACATACAAGGTCAATATTTGACGCCGAGGCCAGTATTAAATGCTCCTTTGAAAGCTTCATGACTACGGCCATCAACGAATTTATTTTCGTCTTTAGTGAATGATTTAGTGAGCACCGAGTCGAAGGCTAGAACATCGATACTCTCTTTAGGTCAACTGATTTTATCGTCTGTGCGCGCATCCTGGCACTGTCTCCACTTTTCCCTCCCTCATCTCGTATCTCCATTCCCCACTCTTCCTCTTCACTTTGTGTACAAAAATTAATTTGTTTTTGGTCTCCTAGTAATAGTGTCTGTGAAATAGATGGACTTTCTCCTGGTTTCATCAGGGTTCGTTGCTGTTTTATTTTGGTAACCAAAAACGCAAATTTTAAGAAATTATGGTCTTATATGATTATGTTACATTTATGGATCATGACTCTGAGCTTCAAGTAATTTGTGTATGAGGGAGAGAGAGAATTCTTCAGCTAACAATCTCTATCGACGAAAAAAGAAATGAGGAAGGGAAGAATCTTAGTCGGGACTACAATACTGAAGATTTTAACATCGATGCACACTTAAGTATAAAAGTGGAGTAAGCCTAGATCGTGAGGTTACTGACATTCGTCATTTTTGTACTTTAATTTTTTCTGTTTAAATGACAGATGGTGCAAAATGGTAGAGAAAAAAGACGAAGGAGTTAGCTGGATGAGGGACGAGGAACGAGCGCCCCTACCATCGCAAAATCTCGCAAAGTCTCGCCAAGTCTCACGTGACGTGACGTGGTGGTGCACGCACGAACACAATGTCGTTGTTCTCCATTTAGGAGCAAGGCGCAATCTGCTGACAACATCGCTGACTTAGCGAAAGCCTACAGTTCACAAGCAGCTGCTGCCCTGTGCCACGTCACGGTTTACAACCGCACTGACTGACGCACGACCGACTTGAAACTTTCTTCTCGTCTCTGAACCAGGGAAGTAATCGCACGATGGACCGTTTGAAGGAAGTACACACTACACAAAAATATTGTTCCAATGTGTTATGACACTGGCTTTTACCTATTTCATAACCCCCGACGAGCTTAGTAATGCATGCAGTCTCTGCATTTAAAAATACCCCACAAAACTGTATATCATTACACTCGGGATAAAAATCCCGAGGGTATAAATAAATAATAATAAAATGTCAGATGAACCACATTTCCGCCTCACTCAGCACTCAGTTAAAGCTGTGGTACCGGTACTTTCTGCTCCTCTTTTGCAGGCAATAAATGTCACTTTTTCCTAATCAAGATGACGAGTGATATGGCAGTAAAACTGTCTCTTGCTGTTCTTAGTGCACGTTGCGCAGACCGCCCGAGGAGAAACTCTCACCGAAAGAGAAAGCCTACTGTCAAGGTATTTCTCACACAAATATGCGTATGACGTTAACTTCCAGCCGTTAGTCAGTCTTATGTCGATATTGCTGACGGTTGATGAAGCCGAGAGTGAGGGAGGGCAGAGGTGTGGGTGGGGGAATGTTAGTTTTTCCACCAGCTGCGACCAGGACAGTTTATGCTGAGTAACTTAGAGGGCAACACAAGCGCTCAGCGAAATTCGCTTGAAATAGAGGATAAAGTATCATAAAAGACACATTCCTAGGTATTTTATGACAGGCACGAGAAATATTATATTATATTAATGTTTTTCTCGTAATCACACCTGGATTTGTCAACTAAACAGGAAGTGACGAAAGCGTAGTATATTTCTAAATTGTCTGCATGAACTGAATTGGAAGAGGAAAGTTGCCATCCTCTGTAAAAGAAAACAGATCGGGACACAATGTGCTGTTGCTGTCTTGCTGAATGTTCTCTTAGACACTCAGACGAAATTTGTTCATCCCTACACCGTGCTTCAGAATTTGCTCAAAACATTTCAAAAGCGATTGTTATCCAATCACTCATACAGTATAAACAATTCTTGGACTTTTTTAAAAACGAAAGCTCTTTTTCCTATACAGTGCCAACTATACAAAAGCATGAGCTGTTAAATCCAACCACGATTAATAATAATGGGTTTATATTATGCTTTTCCGATGATTTGCTGAGAGCGCTTTACATAAATAATGTACAGAATGAATCACCAACAACCATGCACCCACATTCGCATATAACAGACGCTCACTTCTACAACAGACACCTGCTCATACACAAAGTAAATACGGACACACGTTATGCACGCTCAGGGTCAGGACAGGGTCGCAGTCAAGTCGCTATTCTAAAAAGATGCTCCTTAAGTTTAGAATTAAAGGTGGTAAAAGAATCAGAATGATAACGGCAGACGGGTAATCCATTCAAAGTTGATGGGGCTTGGCAGGAGACAGACCTCTGTCCATACATTTTTGTCTTAGCTAGTGGGACTCGCAAAAGCTTTGATGTTAGAAGAGGTCGAGCGGGTGTGAGTTCGGAGAGGTACCGAGGACCGGGTGCGAGTTCGGAGAGGTACCGAGGACCAGGACTAGAAGCAGCAGGGTCAAAGTGGAAAGTTTGTAGGCTATACGATCCGTGATTGCCAGAATATGAAGAGAGCCAATGATGGGTGATATGTGTTCACATCCAGATGGTCTGCAGATGAAGTGAGCAGTATTATTCCGGATCCTTTGAAATTTGTCAAGAAGATACTGGGGAATCCCAGCTGAAAAAATGAACTACAATAGTCCGTCCTCGAGAGCACATAGGCACAGATTACATTTTAAGTTGCGAGTACGACTGCTGGTAAAGCACCAGATATGCAACATCGACGCTGTCTACACCGTTCTGGTCTACAAGTAACATCCTGACACCAGAGGCGGCCTTAGTGAATGTTGCCTATTAAATTTTGCTCTGAGGATTTACTTACCAGTCTCTTAAGTGAATTCGGTTTGGACCTTTTAATTTTTTCACTTCTGTTGAAGCTTCTAAATAAAGTTCAAATCTTGAAGGCTATATTCCAAAATCAGCTGTTTTATTTTCTGGGAAAAAGACCAAAGAAAGTCACTTCTTGAACACAACCTGAGGAATGTTTCATTTGACTCGAAGACATGCACAGATTTGCTGAACTGAGTCACACTCAGTTACAAATAATACTTGGGCATAACTGAGCTCTCTGGTATAGTATAGGAAAGTAATTTTGTTTTGTTTTCTAGTGGTAGGTGAGAACGCCGATATTTGAAGGTTTGTACCTTGAAAATTAAGCATGTGTACTGATATCACGAACGTAGAGAAAAAATTCGTGTTGCTTTTTAAGAAATTGGATATCCAACAAGTTCAGCTGGAAACGGCACACTAGCCAGTACGATACATGTATACACGACGAATCCCCCCCTACCCCCCCACACACACACACATACACACCAATCTGTTCACATTGTTTGAAGAAATCGGTAACATGAAGCTAAAGCGCATTGAGCGGGCGGAACCAGCAGTTTTGATTGTGTAGCGGAAAATAGAGATTTTACCCGCTCCTCCAATAACCCAGCAATGTGTCAATAATATTAAAGCCAGTGCCCCTGCTCTTGGCCAAGAAGAAGCAAAACCCTCAAAGCGACCGGAGGGCGAGGGAAAGAAATGCATTGGTTCACAAGATGTGCGCGTGCGCACACGCGTATTAACATCGTTTTGGTGAAGATAACCTGAGAAACTGCTGTGATTCACTCCAGTTGATACCGGTGTGTAAAGAATGTGTTCACACGGTCAAGCAGCCGGTCCTGTAAACTAGCGCCGCAGGAGCGCGACCGCAACGCCCACTTGGAACACCCACCCTATTAATGTAGATACCCATTCAACGCCACACTCGCATTGAAATAATTTCACGACACAGCATTATGACAAAGATAGATTTATTTTTTCCTCTCCTACATTTATATTTGCAATAAATAACCCAAATTTAATCAAACGAATTAAGAGTTTTCAAAAACTTGACCAAAGTACTCACCTTTTTAAAATTCATATTTCAGCAAAATTTTAATTTTAAAACTTCCTCACCCTAAGCACGAGATAAGAGGGGCAATTAGCTTGAGAGACGATAAAAGGGGATGGGGAATATTAGTAGAATGGATGTTGAGGAGATTGGAAAAATGAAACAAAAAAACAAAAACAAACAAAAAAACAAAAACAAGACTGTCAAACATGTTGACACCAGTCACCTCATGTATGGACAATGTGGTCTTCGGTTGCAGACATGGGGAAATGTTTACAGTCTACAGAGACAAAACCACCACCTGCAAGATATGCTTCCCTTCAAATTTATATCCTCCCTCCCTTCTACCCTTTTTGCTATTTCACAACAAAAGACAATTTCTCTTAGCATGAGTAAAGCAATGTCAACAGTTACATAAAACTGATGTCAGTAAACCGCTTGATCCTGTTTGTCTCTCTTTCTCGCCCACACACACACACAGAGTACACATTAGAGTGCACACAATTAACAGTTTTGTGTCCAATTAAGGCATTCATAGGTCAAACTCAAAAACAGCTCACTTGCAACATGCCCCAAAATTTGAGAGGATAAACAATGGCTTTAGCATGGTGAATGTCAAAGATAACCAAGAATATCCTATCACCAACTACTGAAGCGATATACTTTTAAGAAAATAAAAAAAAAAAAAAGCAACTTGTTTATTCTAGAGCTCTGAGTAGCTTTTATCAAACCACCACAGTTGAAAATGGGTGAGTAGCATATGTTACATCAGAACTACAATCAAGATCCCAAAGATATGACTGAATAAGATTCCCTTACAACAACTGAAACCTACTTAAGCTCTCAAGAGCAGATTGCAAGAACTGACAAGTGGTAGAATACAGAACACCTTATGTACACTGAATCACAATGTGTCACATCCTTTTATAACAATTCATGCAGGGCTTCATTTATTTCTGTAAAGGTCTATGTACATATTTTACTCATTAGCAGATTTCATCACCAAACAAAGCAATTCTTTTACATGCAAAGCAAATACAAGGGCTAACAAGCCTCTTGGTTTTATCCAAATTTTCACATACAACATCTGATTAAAGCAGATGATTTATGAAACCACTCAATACAATCTTAACTGCAAAAATAATATCCTTGACATTGACAGTACCTGATCAGAAATGGGCAGTAGCCTTATCAGGCAGAATCTTTATCTCGGCTTTTAGGGACAAAGAAAAAATTACCTGTTTAACAAAAAAGAATTGTACAGCAGTACGCACAACACGAGTTACTGCCATATCTTACCCAATAATTAAGTTATATTTTGATAAGCACAGATCACTGATTTCTATGTTTAAAAAAATGATGTGTGCTCATGTATATATGCACATGAGCATGTGAAATTTGTGTGCATAAATCCAAGCTTGCATGCATTCGTGCAGTAGGTGCACAGTATTAGCAAGTGCATTGCCAAGCCTGAGGTAGAAAGGTGAGGGAGAAGGGCAGCTTGGGGTTCCCATCCCCCCAAATGTTACATGCACTATCAACAGAATTTTTTTAAGCAATAACTGCAAACTAAACAAGATTCTAAACACTTTATCAAACAATAGTTTAGCAACTGAAGGTGTTAACTCCCTCACACTTTGTTATCTACCCCAGTCACTAAAACAAAAGTATGGCTCTAATCAGATTAGTTTGCACTAAAGGGTTTAATTAACTATAAATTAGTCAAGACTACAAAAGATTATGATGACTCCAGATATAGCATTATTATATCCAGTTCCCCCAAAACATATTTTAAAATGAACTTCATATTTAATATGTCAGTGCTCACATTATAAAGCCATGTTTACATGCCATGTCACACTCACACGATCATGGGAGTTTGTTAAAATAGTAAAATTAAAACAATAAACAAAACAACTTAAAGGGAAAATAAGTGTAATGATTTTACACTCTCTAAATTCTATTAGGGGAACAAAAACAAAAAAAGGGCAATTTTGATTAGGCTTTAAAAAAAGGGTTGATGTGAAAATAGATATGAAAGAAAAGTACAAAATCTTTCCCCTGCTGATGCACAACGATAAAGGCTGAATGTGAAAGCCAAATATATGCTCCTGATAAATGTTTCAAGATTATTTCTCATTTAAACATACATCTTGCTAAAGACCAGGTGTGATAAGTACGATCTTTGTGAAGAACACTGAATATCAAACCTTGGACCAAACTTACCGACCAATACAACATGGTGCATTCAAGATATACCAGAAGAAGCAACTCTCTCAAAGAAACTTCCTACGTTGTTTTCAGGCATTAAAGTACAACAACATAAAGTCAGATGACAAATGTTTTCTGGTGATCACAAAATATGCCACACGATCGTCTATAATGTCCAATGACAATATTTGATGTGAAGAATTGCCTGTTTTATGCTGTTGAATTGAAAATGCCTGTCAATGTGAAGTATGCCTCAGTAAAATCAATGAACATACAAATCTAAAGACTATACATATAAATATATACACAAACGTTTTCAGCATTTGCTGCCCACATCCATTCTAATTACAAATTTACCACTCAAACAGAATGGACAGATTCTATATGGGGCATGACATCACTTCCTTTCATATGTTATGCTTTCTGTGCATTTTCAAAAGTGGATGTAAGTACTACAGTCTGCACAGTACAATCAATGGGCTTGACAAACAATTTTCATTGTAGGTGACATTAAAAAAGCGACAAGATAGCCCATCAATCACCCAATCAAGGTTAAAAAAAACAAAAAACTGGAATGTATATAACAACCAGGCCATCTGGATTATTGGCTGCTTCTGACTAAATATTCCCTATGCTGAAAGGCAAGAACATATATGACTTGAAAGGAAGGAAAACAAAAATATTAAGCTATCTTCTTTTTTATCCTACTACAATTTCTGATGGTAAAACTTTTTCCTAAGCAACATCCAAAAAAATGCACGTACTCCAAGGCAGTGAAAAACTGAAGGTTTATAGTAACACCTGCAATACTGTACCTGTGAGCATAAGAGATTTGTACATTGTCTTCACCCACCCCCTCCCCCACATCGTAAAATAGTCTTCAGCACTGTCTTGTAATTCTCTGAAGGTATTGCCCACATCAAAAAAAAAAACAAAAAACAAAAAAAAAATCAATAATCTGACTTTTTTCTGGTAATGGTGCAACTTGACATCTTAAATGAAATATAAAATTTTCCTTACATTTCAGAATACAGTACTGGAGGAAGTGAAAGCTTTTTGCCATTTCTATATTAATGCCTCCAGTAGGGGCAACTAAATCAACTAATAATAATTGTGTAAACTCGGACGACCTTGGCCAGGTTCGTTATTGTAACATTTCGGGTATCATGAACAAGAATGAAAATCATAATGATATCCAAAAAAGTGTGTGTGTGTGGGGGTGGGTGGGGTTTGAAAGTTGTCTCCGTTTTTTGTCTCTGGAGTCGATCAGACACCCATTCCTGATGGCTAGATCAACTGGGGGAAGTTTGCTGTGCCAAACAAGTATCAAACTGCCACACTTTAAGGTTAACATTCCACAGCTGTAATCACTATCCACTACCTTTGGCATCTAAAAGATTAAATAATATGTGCACAGTATTCTGTCCATAAGATTACACGTCATATTCAGGACCCACACTAGAAGCAGCTCAAACAAATCACTCGGTACAAATGACCAGCAGGGGAAAATACAGATCACAATTATAGATCTTAATTGAAATTTGAATCTTTAGATTACTACCTAAATGATTAAGATCTTGTCTAGAATGACTTATTAAATAACCATTTAGACAGGAAAAACATGACAGGCTACTTGTTCAACCCCAAGTACAAGTTTTAATAGATTGCAGTTAGGATAACCAAGTACAAGTTGCTATGGCCACAGCAGGCAGTAAACACGTCACATACACTAAAGTGGACATGTTTTAAAAATAGTGTACATCATCTGATGAGTCTAAATTTTATGGCATTTGCAAACACATCACTTGAGCAGCAGACCATACCAGGTATAAAGCTGGAAGCTTTTTTTTCTTTTTTTAGTTAATTAAGCAAACTACCAAACCAATCAGATCAACAAACCTCTGGCTGCATTTTGAGCAGACCATCATCATAAAGCTTTCTAATGAGACAAACTGAATAACATTTGGGATTTTATGCATGCTTGTGACCACACCGCTCTACATTCTATCAAACAATGATGATGTGTTATTAATGCTTTATGTACAACAGACAGTTGTCTACTTTTCAATTATAATTTCCTGAAATCCCTGTCAGCAAGCGATAATCATACCACACACTACAAACATCTCAGGGGACAACCAGGCACACAATGCATGTACACAGATATTTTTAATTATTATGTTTACATCCATCAACAGAAGAATTAAGATATTCATCAATCTGATGCAATATCCAGAAAGGCTTTCATTTTTCCTCTCAAATGCAGTTTAGCAACAACCAAGAAATTTATGTGGACATGTTGTCCCCACCATGAAACACACACGCACTCTGTTTGAAAAATGGTACATTATAATGAAGGTTCATACCAACAGCAATCGTCTAAGGTATTAGAATCTGACCAACACCCTTGGTCTTCACAAACCACACAATAACACATATTTCACTAAGGATCTTCTGATTAAGCTGACAAAATATCCTGCCTTCTTTTAAAGGGTTTTTACCTTTCATTCATGAATAAGGCAAAGGATAGCACTCTAATAAGAAAATAGAACTACTTTTGTATCACAAATGAAATCGGTCAAGGATGGTTGTGTGTACCAGCATTAGAACAGACATAAACAATCACATGTATCAAAATTCTCCCACTGCAGTATCCCTCCTACCTCCCCAGTACACCAAAACATTCTTGGCTGTGTGTCACCAACAGATGAAAAACAAACAGCAAGATAAATGCTTAGGATTCAAATACACATCTTCAAACAGACTACAATGACTTATCTCCTAATATGCTTTTACCTCAGCTTCTAAAGAGAACATATCTATATGCCTTCATGAAATAAAGTACTTACCTAAACTATGAGGCTGTTTTGTCTAAACCTACTAAAAGAAAATTATCGAGTAGGAAGATTTAGAATGGAAAAAGTTAATATGCCAACCAAGCAGCTTGCTACAAGACAGATCTCCTTTGTTGAAAACAAATGAAAATAGAAACTCACCAATTGAAGCTGTTTTTGTATTTTTAATTCTTCTATTTTATCCTTCATACACAACGGGCATGTAAAATATCATATCTGACCTAAGATTTATAAAGGAAAGAAACAAAATGCGAATTGAGGAGTCATAAATAATAATTAAAACAAAAACCTTAGTTCTTTCATCACTTTTATAAAAGGAATCGTGTGGAATATTGCTTTGCACTTACACGTTTTCAAACAGCAATATACAAAATGTGCTGTGGATCATAAACAGCACCAAGAGATGTAAAGGATGCATATAAGCACAAAGCACATGACTATGGAACAATACATAATTCCACCACAAAAGTCTGAAACACATTTCAAATCAACAAGCAGACTATGGATCTCAGTAGAATGTGCATTTTGCATTTGCCCATCACAACTGTTACGTTATTCACATCTCCAAAATGATGTTGGAAACAAGAATGATAAAAGATGTTGACCAAGGAAAAGGAAAAAGATCTTTTCCACTTGTAAACAACATCCCTTCACACATTTCCACTCTTTGTCACAAAAGAAACAGATGAATTCCTGACCGCCATAACTTCCCCTTTTCTATTCTTTGGCCTGAAAACAACCTAGGATCTGCAGCTGCATAAAACTTAGATGAAAGCAACAGCTTACAACTCTCAGATTATAATGTTGTAATCGTGACTTTCAAGAGCATGAAAATCTATTGTGTCAGTTAGCTAATTATGATCTTACCTTACAATCTAAACAAGTAGGTTAGGTTGACCAAGTGAAAAACAGCAGCATGTTACTCAGTTGCAATTAACTTTCACAAATGGCAATCTTAAATGGCTAGGTGATGCAAATCAAGATAATTAAAATTTCAAATTGTAATCAAATGACAATAAAAACTGTTTGACAGACATTAAAATGACAGTTGTCACTTCACTGCAAAACAATTCTTACCAAGTCCTACTTTTTAAAAAAATTTTTGTCACCCAATTTTTTTTAAAAAAAAAAGAAAGCACGATATGATTTCTTACAAAAAACAATAACAGAAAAAAAAACACTCCATATATCAGCCATTTAGCTATAAGAAATCAAAAGCAATGTGAACTCTTTTTTAACTGTTACGAGGAATTTTTCTTCAATTCATGCCAATTTTATAGGGGAAGGAAATGGAGATTGAGAACTTTTCTTTCTCCACATCCTGAACTCCGTACATAAAACATTTTCTATCAGTCAATGCAAGAAGGAAAAAAAAATCAAGAAAATATCAGATGTTAAGGCAATAAACAAACTAAAAGACTTTTTTCTTCAACAATGTAGTATGTAAATTCACAACTAGTAATATGTACCAGTCTAATGAAAACACCTCTTACTCCACCAAGCAATAACCAAGGCAAAAACAGTCTTACACAGTGCATTGTTTGGTCTCTCTTTAAACCCTCTTTTCCCCTCTTAAAACATGCGAAGAAACCAATTGCCAAGAATGGATATTTCTGAAAGTGAGCATTCTCTGGGCCTGGCAAGCAGAGATCAAAGCCCGATATGACTGGTAAAGTTGCCGTTTTAGCAGTCATGAAATTCTTGTGAAGCACTCAAGAACCAAACTGCTTTTCATCTTGTTTGCATTCTCCATAATCTGAAAATTCTGGAAGCCACAGATTTCAAAAGCCTGTTTCCTGCATATAAAGCCTAACCCAACAGTCAGCCACACAAGGTTCACGTCTATGCTCTCCCTCCATGCATCATGAATAGATCATGATCAAGAGAGATGGATGGTGGATGGTTCCTCTTTAAGCTCTGAAATTTCAGAGATGCTGTTGCACTTGCCAATGCCCACGTCATCCCTCCACAATCACTGCCTCATTAGCAGTTTATGAGGCAGGAATACACCTGACTAGGAGATTTTCAAGTATGAAGTCACTTTGCCACAACTCTAACATCACGTTCAGAGCGTCGACGTTCAGGTCTCTGCTGACGGTCACGGTTTTCTTTGGAACGACGACTGCCTTGGAAGCGCTGTTCTCTGGGTTCAAAGTCTTTCCGTACAGATTCTTTGTTGGAGGATCTTGCACTGGCACATGCTGATTTAGGAGTTGCAGATGCTGAAACTGCATTCACTGTCTGCGTCTGACTCTGTTCACGAAGTGTTGTCTGTGCAGCAGGTCGGGTAACACTAGCAGATGCAGCTGGCTGAGGGGAATCATCTGTCTTTTGTTTCTCAACATTATCTGTTGCTTGCCTACGCTGCACCATTTGTGCATAACTGAGACGAGCTGGCACATCTTGCTGAAAATGGAGCCATGAAGAAAATGTAGTTATAAGCCCATTAGTAAAGTTATTCAGTATAGACAAACATAGAAACGTTTTGCGTGATTGTAAGTGGTGTAATTTCCTCTTGGTCATATACTTCTGGTCAACAAAAGAAGACATGGAGGGAAGGAATACTTACAATGACAGGGGATGGAGTATGTTTAACCGAAGAATTGTCAAGAGCTGTTTGTTTTGACAAAGTGTTGGCCTCTGTGGAAGGTTTTACTGTGCCAGGGGCTCCACTGCAGGCTTTACTAGCCCTGAAAAATGAACACAGGAAGCAGGGAAGGAGTAGAAAAAGCAAGTTTTAAACGAAGGTATTTGAAATAAAAAGAAAAAAAATCCTCCTAAAAAAGGATGTAGCGATCTGTTAAAATGTTTTTAAAAGCACAGACTGTGGCTTGTTCATAATCATATTTCCCAAAAGATTTTTGATTCCAAGCAATGTTTTATAATTCCTTAAGTGTAAGTTTACACCTTTAAATTTCAACGTTATCTCCTGCTCCTCTAAAATGAGAATGGGGGTCGGGGTAAAAAAGAAGCAATGTCTGTGGAGTTACTATTACAGGACAGCTATGACAGCAAAGTGTAAAATACACCTGCTTAAATTTTTTCATTTAAACAAAACTCTCTCTAAAAAAAATTTTTTTTTTTAAACTTTCACAACTATTCTTACTTAGGCTGGGTAGATGGTTCTGGTGTAACTATGATGCTTGTAGTAGAACTCTTCATACTACTAGCTGGAACACCAGAGGGTTCTGGTGTCTCTTTTGTTCCCACCAAAGAATTGGCAGACACAACAGCAGCAGAGGAATGAAGAGGAGCAGATGAAACCGAGGCTATCGTAACTTGAGAAACTACGGGATCTGATGACGAATGAGCAGAAATGGACGTCTGATTTGATACTTGTGTGACACATTGTGAAACAGAGGGAGTCAGTGTCATTAGAGGTGCTGATTTTGGTTCCTTTTCCCCACGAGCATGTAACTGGGAACATGGACGAGCAGTGCCTTTCACAACATCCGACAGCTTGTTGCCCTCTGGTGTGTCACTGGATGAAGAATTTCCCTGCAAAAACACAATAAACTGAAATAACAGGCATCATTGGACTTGATAAATGGACATCATCACAAACTTACACTAATTTTATTACAGGAGATGCAATAAGCAGGCACAGATGGGTTCATGTTTAAATATACACAACTACAAAGCTAAAATGAATATCACCATAAATTATACAACAAATTTTACAGAATTTCTGAAGCTATTCATCATTATACACAGGAAAAAAACATGTCCTTGTAGTAAATCTGCATGAAGTGATTAGAATAAACAGCTGTAGTGAAAAATATTGGTCACGAAGATTAAACTAAAATGTTTTTTATACACGATAACAGAATAGACTTTACTAAAAAGCAGCTATGAAACTCAATTATTAAGCCTTATTATTTTCTTGTGTATCACCAAGAACTATCTCCAACATTTTGTACAGAATACTTTCAAATGTGACAAACAAACAAACAAAAAAAAAAAAAAAAAAAAAAAAAACAACACCAAAAAATGCTGAAATTGTTAAATGAAAGTAATTCATAGCTAAATAACCACTGAAAATGACCAAAGATGTCTTCCCTTATTGACTTGCAGAGCAAACTGTATTTGGTAATGTAAGAGTGCATGGAAAACAAAGCTTTAATTAAATGGCATTTGTCTTTTTTCATTGTTGGTGGTAATAATGAATAGAAAACATCACACAACTTTTAGCTGGAATATGTCCATTACAAAATATACAATACAGTCTACCATATGTTAATTTCTTAGCAAACCTCATGATAATGAACTAGATTAAAATTTTAATTCCTACCAGTTGACCTGGCAGAGGCGGAAATGATAATGGTTCCAGCTCAAAGGACAACTCATGCTGAGCTTTTCCATCTTTGTTCTGGTGATTCTGATGCAATCTCTGAGTATCAAAAAGCATGCAGTAAAATAGTATAAAATTATATTTTTCAAAAGACATCAGACAAATTCCAACATATTTATAAATCTGATAATGTTAAGTGAAAAGTTACATCCCCTCATTAAAACTGAAACATTAAATTCTTACATGTATACATATGCTGTAGAAACATTTATTTCCAAAGCTTTTAACAATGATTTAAAAACAGGTCAAACTAATTCTTTCATAGGTTGAGGTCACTACTTACAGAGCCCCTGGTATTATCATCATTTCGTCTGCGCCTAAAGTTGCCCCCTCGCCTGCAACAGCAATACCAGTGATATGCTAAATTTTAAAAAAAATTTTATCCAGAAAGTCCTACTCTTTTGAAATCTTAAGCCTTTGTCTTCATTTAAATGTTTTTGCTAATCATGAGCACATTTTAACATGCACATAAAATTAACAAATCATCCCACAAACATCATTAACGAGTAGATAACCCAGGTGAAAATCCATGATCTTATGATGCATGCTGACAATGGGATAAAAACTTTTATGAGGTGTCATTATTTTGCTCCACCCGAGGGCCTTTTATTTAACCTCTAATGCTTGGTTTAGCCCCAGGACATGGAAGCCATGGCCCTAATAAAAGATTATCTGCTCATCCAGGATCATTTACCATTGAATAACCTTTTATTGAATTGATTTACGACTGCCACAGTTGAGTTTAACCTTTAATCTCCAAATACTGCCCTTGAATATGGCAGACACTACTTAAAGTTCTACTTACTTTTGACCTGTCATCTGTTCTGATTTGGCACTGCTTGGTGCAGGACTGGGCCCATCCTCTATATGAGATGTTGAGCTGGGTGTGGACACTGAATGACTGTGAGAATGGACTTGACTGTGGTTACTGGTTGTTGGACCCTCATTGCGAGTTCGAGAGTAAGACGCAGAATGGGACACTTCAGAAGGGGCACTGTTGCTACTGCTACTGTGTGGACTGGCCCGCGCTGCAGACACACTGCTGTTGCTGTTAGTGCTGCTATTAAGAGAACGGTCAGAAGATCGCTGTTCAAGATTCTTTTCAGAGACTTGAGAACGATGATGAGGTTTAGTGGCCCTGAAAAAACACAAATATATATAAGTGATAAGTCAAAAGAGATACCACTACAGAATGTTTAAAAAAAAATTGAAGAAACGGTTTAAGGCAACACTAAGCATCAAATTTTAATGTGTTGAACCTGTCTGGACTTCCATCAAATAACACATCAAAATAAAAAATAACTGTTCTCTTCCTAATACTCATGAGTAACAACAATGAGGCAAATAGCAGAAAACTATGTTCTATAACTGCTGGTCTCATTTATAAAGTTGCAGAGAATCTATCATCACAGAGTGATGTCCCTTCACCTTATTGGCTAGAGGGCAACTTGTCTCCATTTCTTTTCCTCATTTTTGTAGATCTGTTTTATGCTTTTTGTCAACTGCTTGATCTGTGGTTCTGCTACACCACTTGCCATCTTTTGG
Source organism: Pomacea canaliculata (assembly GCF_003073045.1). NCBI lineage: Eukaryota > Metazoa > Mollusca > Gastropoda > Architaenioglossa > Ampullariidae > Pomacea > Pomacea canaliculata. The sequence continues at coordinate 32,637,089 of NC_037590.1, read as the reverse complement.
ACTGTTCTTTGTTTATGGATCATTTCCAATGGCTGAGTAGTCGTCTCTACTACCACATTTGCACCATCTTACAGCTTTCAGAACAATGTGTAAGGGACACAGATTTAACTCGGATAACTTTTCTGCAATTAAATCATTAATTTTCTCAACTGCTGGTGCAATTGTTACACCGCTCATCACCGAGAGTTGCAACTGACAGCTACATATGCTGCAGTCTCTGCTGCCTTCTGGAATCTTTGGAGCTCTACGGTTCTCTGGTTTTGAGTTAGTGCATACTACGACAGCTGTGTATTTTCTGCAGGGCTCCATGCATTACATCAAATTCACCCTTTTTGCAGTATACCAGTCCTTTCCTATGCCAAACCCCTGCCATGCTTTAGAAACATATTTTCCTTTCATGTCTGCTGACATCAGTTTCCTCGCCAATATGATTCCTCTGTCCACGTGTGTTATATACATTTTGTATCTGTTTAAATGTATGGTTTTGAGTGTTTAGATTTTACATTCAGAAAATAACTGTAACGTGCACTATCTACCGTACAGTGAAGAAATGTGCTTTATAAATCTTTTTAAATTTTGTTATTATTAACTTTATGATTAGTCACACAACTAAAGAAATAAAAGAATAAGGCAAAATACTTCAAGCACAAACTGGTCCAGAAAGGCTATATTTAGAAGTTTTTATAGTACCTTATTTGTCACCACAGTAAAAGAATCGGGTTCCCTTTAAGAAAATATGTAAATTTCTTTGTGTACATTCCTGGAAGCTACTGCAGATCAGAGAACTACTCCAAAAATGATATTCTTTGTGTCAGGGTTAGATTTTTAGATTTTTCATGATTTTTTTTTTTGTGTCAAAATAATCAAAAAGAAACTAAAAAAAAAAAAAAAAAAAAAAAAAAAAATTTAATGTGGTAACAACGAAAATTGTATCATAACATACTATTATTTCAAATTCATTTCAAGGTGTCTTCATAAGGTACAAACTAAAATGGAAATTTGATTACCTGTTATTACGTGGATACACATTGCGTGCACTATTTGTTGAAGGCTTTATGCTGGTCGCTTGATATCCATTCATGGCAAGCATCTGCAACAGCATTTATTAGATTCCTTTTAAACTCGAAACAAAAACTGTGAAACTTCCTATTTATTTCTAAAGCAAAATTCTTCACAAAGATGTCAGTTAACACTAAAGATGTGTTCAAATCAAGATCACCAGCTTGTAGTGAAGCTTTAATCTATGTTAATCGGAAAAATCTATGAACTCATCCAATGCAATTGACCTGTACAAATTCACATCTATGGGTGTGAACTGCACAGGAAAAGTTAAATCTAAGCAAACTGGTGAGTCTCTTATTTGAATTAGGAATCATCTTTAAGTACATCCCAAGAAAAATAAAAGATTATACAGAAGTCTTTTTGTGAATGAGTAATACCTGTCATTATAACCAATTACACATTTCAATACATATCAATACCACTTTAAAACAAGCCAGCTAATACCGACCGCTCCAGGATCTAGAAAAGTTGCTGCTGCTGCTGCAGGGGTGCCCCACTGTTGCAAGACGGGAGGCAGATAAAAACCCTGCAAATCAATGAACAATTTTAAAAGCAACCCTGACTCCTATTTTACACCAAAAACAGTATCTACAGGACTGCTTTACTGAAATCTTAAGAACATCCAAATACAAGTCTTTTCTTAAAAAAAAAAAATTAAAATAAAAAGCCACACGTAAAGGTCTAATAAACTCGTGAAAAACTGGCCTAGGCCTCTTTCTCTACAAAAGCAGACAGTAAAAAGCTGTAGATTATTATTCTGTTTTCTCCTGCTTAGGGAAAAAACATTTCAAACTCTTAAAACCTTCCAAACCTGTGCAACCTGTTGTCCGCTAACAAAGGGGGAAATAGGAGTCACGATAGGATATGCAGTCTGCTGTCGCAAAAAGCTTTGAGTCTCAGGTGCTGGCTGCCGTGGTACTGCTTTGCCAAGAATGTAAGGTCCTCCTGTTCGCATCAGAGGCCGAGCTTTAATCCTAGCCTTCAAAAAAAAAATAAATAAAATAAAAGGACATGGTACTGGGATGAAAAACTTGCAAAAGCATACTTTAACGTAAGTGTAAAGCTTGCAAATTTCCACAAAAAGCAGCAGCTGCCTATTATTTCAACTATTTCTCTCAGGGTTTTAAGCACTTACAGTCCAGTTAGTTGAAAAGTAATACAAGTATAGAGTATTTATTGTTCAGGCCATACAATTTCAGATAAAATAGCATGCTAGGGAGTCCAAATACTACATTAGGTAGCAAGTTTAGGAAATTCTATTTAACAACTTCGCAGCTTAGGAAACTGTTTAAAACCCATTCCACAGCACAGCTGTGTGGTTTTTCAAAAAGTGCCAGATAGGATAAAGGAAAGTTACATTATTACATAAAGAAGTTGAAGGTGCTTGAGCCCTAGATCACTAGAGGCTGCATGAAAGTATGTGTTCAAATATAAACCTAGAACAATGAAAACCATAATTAACACTTCAAAATTTGAAACAGAGCAAAGTGTTCTGTGACATTACCCAGTTTGCATTACATAGTTTGAAATAGTCACTGTGCTTGTCAATATGTTTGCTTCCTCAGAAGCAAAACATAAGGAAACAATGAAAGTAAAACATGCAACCTCAGCAGATTAAACTTCTCATTTAGAGCAAGAACTAGCCTTTAGGAACAGGCTGTTCTCTCTGGATCCACATATTTTTACCATTAAAAAAAAAAGCCAACCACACACCACCTGATTTTATTACCACAAATTGTAATTGAAAAAGTTTAAATATCCAAAAACATATAAGAAATAACATTTGCATGGTTCTCAGGAAGTATTTTGAAATATGGTGAAGTATTTTAACGGCTCAAATTAATGCGGCATTGATATCTGATGCATCATTTTCAAAACAAGCGACACTGAACCTACATAAAATCTTAATGATAAGTGTAGTAAAAATTTATACACTTTTGAGGAAAAAATCTCTAAATACAGTGACAAAGTGAGAAGTTACCATGATGGGTTTGTTCAGAAATGTTTTTTTCTCTTCCCGAAGATAGCGATAAGCCTGTGTGGCATCCTCATCTGTCTCAAAGGTAATGTACCAGTAGGAGTTGTGAGCGAACTCACAGCTGACTACCTTTGGACAATTCTCCCCATCAAAGAGAGCCCGCACCTCCTGCAATTAATTGTTAACAATGCTATTTCATTCTCCAAACATGTCTGACAGCTGCTGCCTTCCTTGTACAAGACCAACCGGAGAAAACTCCCATCACAAACATCACCAGCATGGTTCTGCCACAATCCCACTTTTACTCTTAAATGACACATTCCTTTCTCAAGCACTGCTTTCAGCAGGCAGACATTACACAAGTTTTAATGCAAAAAATTCAATAAAGGAATCATCCCATAAGCACTCACAGCTTTGAAAAGCTAATAAAGAAGCAGTAAATCCTAAAATGCAACTTAAATGGCATTAGTGCAAGGGAGTAATAACTAAAAGATAGCAAAGATGTAAGCAGGATACCATAAATCAACCAAACTTTTATTTAAATTAAATTTTGATTATGATCTGGATTTTATCACTACTGTCACAAATTTTCCCTACCTCAAATAAAATGCCGACTTAAAGATTACTAAAAATAAAAATAAATAAATAATAACCTCTACAGGAGTCGTTTCTGGGATTTCTCGAAGCATGAGAACACTTCGGCTGTGCTTAGGCCTCACTTTCTCTCCTTTTTCATCCACCTGAACTTGCTTTGATGCTAGAATGATGTGCCACAGACAAATTACAGCAAAGATGTCAAAGCAAATCTTTATGATGATCATTTAACACCTATACACACACTGTAATGACCCCAGTAGCTGAAGTCCCCAGTGTTTTTCCCATTTTTGTTTTATCTCCTCCCTCCCACACACATAGGGCTATTTTGGGACTACTGCTGCACAGAATCAATACTTCTAAGTTCTATGCATCAGCTTTACAGAAAATCAATAAGGGTTCACTGAAACAGTTACAACTGCCCCAGGCTTTAACCTCAATGTAAAACTAAAGGTCAGATTAATAAGAAGTTACATCTGTTTGACATATTAGTTAACTTCTTGTATGAAATAAATTGCATAAATTACATCTTTTAACAACTAGAAGGACAACAAATTTTTAAAATGTTTAAAGACTGCGAACTATTAGGTACAAATAAAGGTGAAATTCAGGACGAGATTATACAAACGTACCCCGAAGTACTTCCACAATGAGGTCTAAGTCATGTGTTAGTTTCTGCACCAAGTTAAAACTTGCCACTGTTGCTATGGGTACATACTGGTCACTATCCATCTGTGACTGAAGATACTGGTCGTGTACGAGGTTCTCTCTAAAAGACAAAATTTTTTTTTTGTTTTTGTTTTATGGCAGGAAATAAACAATATCACACAGAGTCTACACGAATGAGACATGAGCAGCATACAATGAATAAAATGATAAATAGTTGTGCAGACAAACGCAGAATATGCAAAGAGAAATTGGTGGTGGGGTGGCAGCTGAAGGTTACTGATGTTTTACGATGAGCCAGCAACAATGGCTATATCGGCAAGGCAGACAGCCTGTAAACCAGGGGTCTCAAACACGCGGCCCGCGGGCCGAATGCGGCCCGCGAAACATTTTTGTGCGGCCCTCGGCCACGTCCGCGGTGTATATGTATGTTGTGCTTGGTGATTAACTCCCGCAGTGAAAATTACCCCCGTTATTAGTGACAGATACAACGTCAACTTATTTTAATAAACTAAACTGCCTGTGCATGTAATAAACTACACTAAATGTAATTAATAATTATAAAAACTTTATTTTAGCATTTAACTGCAGTGACAGTAGTGTTCGTAAAATTTAATGAAAAAACATTTTCTTTTCGTGGTGCGGCCCGCTGACTGGCTGTTACTTTCCACTGCGGCCCACATGCTAATATGAGTTTGAGACCCCTGCTGTAAACAGATGCCACATGCAGAGAAAGAACAGCATGTCCAAGAGGAGAACCGAACCCAGGATAGCCAACCTTCAATGTATTGGTGACAGGGGCTAACCGTTCCACCCTGAGAAATTAGGGAACAAATAGTAAAGATCGAGTTTTGTGAATCTACAGAAAAAGACGGACAAGTCAACAGAAAAAAAAGTGAAAGGGTTAGAAGAGGGATCAGCGTTATATGAATTGTTGGTAGAAGTAATGCTCATATAACCCTTTAGCATATGTTTAACGCTTTCCTTACATTTTTGCAACTGCAAACACCTTCATAGCTCTATGCTCAATCGCGCTGATACCCCCATATTGAACAAGCTATTCTACAGCCCAATTGCATCATACACCCCTACTGAATGGATTCAATGGTGGGTAGGTGGCAGATATGGAAAGGGAAGCAACATTCACTCTTTTGTAGCACAGTAACTAAATATTCTCTCAACCTATCAAACCCTGTAAATAGCAACATGGTATTGGTTGGAAAGGACTGGGGTTTGGTAGTACAAAGTACTAAAATAAACTAAAACCTTTAAAGTTCTGACGTTAACACTGGCTAGGGCAGATTACCATTTTAGGGTTTAGAAGTTGGGAGGATACGCTTGGGTATGAGGTTTAAGAGTAGGTCTGTGTATTACAAAAAAAGGCATTCTGTACCAAAATAATAAAAACAGGCCTCTAGTTCGTCAGTAACAAATGGCAATAGATGTCAGAAATCCATCTAAAAGCAATTCATTACTTAGGGCATTAAGTAGTCATTACACAAAGAACTCAGTAAATTTGGAAACAATAAATCTACTAAAAAATAACAAAAACAAAGATGCAAAACTGGTTTACTCTTAACACTGTATAAATAACTTGATGTGTACCTGGAAAAGTAATACTCCAGTTGCTGCTTGAGAAGTGTACGAAGCCTGTCTGGAGACAGTGAGCCCTCATGAGATGCTCCCTGAGTTGACGCTCCTTCATGGCCCATGGAATCTGGAAATCGAATTTTTCAGCGTTGGCATTAAAGGTTATAAATAATTTTTACCTCCACAGCCAAGTGAAGGAAAATTATTAAAAAAAGTAACTGTAGGAATTAAAGGCTTTAATGGGAGAAGTAAAGGGATGAAAATAAAAGCAATTTATACCTATTTGGCCAATACGAATATACACCATAAAATGAGCAATAAGCCAACCTGTTCAAATTAAAAGAATGAAAATATCTGCTGTGGCAGACGTTTACAAGGGAGTAATACAAATCCAATCCTCCCAATATTAACTTCTTGTCTTTGTTAAAATATATGTTGCGCAAGTCCTGTGGTTCTCAATATGGCACCTCTGCACTAAACTATAATACCATTTAAAAAGGTTTATAGCATTACTTACTGAGGCCATTGGCCATCTGCATTGGAGGTAGGATGACAGGCACAGATGAGTCATCCTCTTCAGCAGGTAATGAACCTGCAGCATCTGCAGTAACCATATGAACATATGCTGCAGCCACACTGGACCCTCCAAGCCCAGTTCCCCCTGAAAGGACCTGGGGTCCTTCTGATGTTGAATCCAAGCCCTGGACAGGTGGGCTGGTTGAGACTGGCGAGTCTCCTGAGGAAAATCCTCCACCCACTTCATCCTGCTTTAAGTCCCCATTTGTCAAAAATTCTGGAAAAGCAGCATCAATACATTTATTCCTCAATGTAAATCAACTATAACCTGAATTGGCCAGTCTTTCATTTTATGAGCCAGCTATTCCAGGTCTGGAAATTAATAAATTTCACTGCCAGATACAAATCATTTTCCTGAATGTTCTTCAGCATTTAAAAAAAAAAGTACCTGTAACTTTACACAGCCTGTTCCTACTTTTAGAGTTTCCAATCTCTTTTTTTTCCCCACTTTGCCATCTTTCACTCCTTTCTCTTTTATTGTATTTTGAATCCGACTTTTCCCACATCAAGAAAATTTTTAATCACAATCGTGGTCTCACTCTAAACACTCCTTTAATTGCCTTTGCCCTTTCTTAGTGCCTTGTTGTTTGCTATCAGTCATGCTTACGGTCTTCATCACTGTTGTGATTTGCTAAAGATTTTTATATAGGAGAACTCTCTGGCTAAGAGTATGTTCTATGATAGCAAACTTGAGTTACAGCTGACCTGACATTACACCAGGTGGTGTGCAATCTTACAGCTCTGTACATTTTCTGTGTGGTTATATAGGATAATTGTTTGCAATATTCTTACCTTCTCTTGTCTCCCAATCCTTTTCAGCTGGTGTTGCTACAAGTTTGGAGCTGGTAAAGATGTTAGCATTCGGGTTTAATCCTGGTGTTTTTGTCACCTGCAACAAAGAATGCCCTTATATTTTAAATTGAACAGTTGCTTACGTGGTTTATTTTTGGTTGCTTCCACAAATAAAAACAGTATGCCACAAAACTAAAAAAAGAAATTTAACCCTGAAGCACAGGCTGCTATCAAAGAGGACTAAAGACAGAATATCTAACAGAGGAACCAACCAGCCATAAAATTATACGAATAAACATCCATGAGGTAGTACTAAAGAATTTTCGATATATTTTGAAATGTATTACTGGTTACCAAGATGGTGAAAGTTATCACTGATGCTTATTTACCAGTGATGCATAAATCAAGTTATGAATATGACCAACTCAGGAAAAAAAATCTCCTGTGGTTATATTCATGGATGATGGTCAAGTAATCGCCACTAACGTTAACGACTGCTGGTTAGGGAACCAACAATTAAGTCCTATATTCATGGGTAAGAAAGCAAGGTGGTTACTAAACCAATGGCCTATTTTAGGCACTTAAGATATCCCCATCACTGCGTGTGTGTTTACAAGTCATTTTAGCAATATGAGAAAGTAAATATTATATCGTGTCAAACCAGGCCAAAAAGAATTAGGAAAGGCAAATTTTTCTCATCACAAGGTGATAATGATGCTGGAAAACATTCTAGAGAATAGAAAAATAATTATGTCCCACAAACGTTCAGATTTTACATTTATCCAATAAGCACAAAACCAACATTTGGAAGTTTACTGCAAAGTGTCATCGCTGGGAACAACACACACCAATGGCAAAGTATGGGAGGAATTTTATAATCTGAAAGAACAATGGGGCCCGAGCGCCAGCAAGGTACACAACGGGGATTGTCACAAAACTCTATGACGGCATCCCTAATGAAATTATTGTGAAAGACATAGAGCTGGTCAAGGAGGTGAAAAGCGAGTTAACTTGTAAATGTAGACATAGAGTAGCAAACAAAGCACAATACAGATTGAATTGTTGACTGAGACGAAAAAAAGAATAAAGCATCTTGTATCTTTCTACTTTTGCCAAGTGTCTTTACCAATGCTGACAAGTTTTTAACTGATGTTTCAGTTTGTATGTAATTTTATATATATTACATAATTTTTATTTTTGCAGATGTCTCATCAATGAAGCTGGTTGATTGGAAATGTGTCAGAAACCACGTAAAAATTTTCATGACTGGAATGTGAAATGTAGTATATAAAAATCCTGAGAAAGTGGTGACTCAAAATAGAAGAAGTAGATGAGCATTCAAAAAAGTTGCCGTTTAAAATGCTCCCTGCAAGCATCTTGAAAGCCTGTGGCATAAAACCAGAATGGTAAGCAAACTTGTAGCACTGGAAGTAGTGCATCTACACAGTTCTGATTACAATTTGGCTTTTAATAGCATCTATGAAGCTAAGAATGTGAGGTCGGCAAAATCTAAATATGCACAACACTTCAACATCCTTGCATTTATCAATAGGATTAATCCTGTCATGAAAACCTCTCTCTTCTCAAAACACGCCTTTGTCTTGCTTTGAACAAAATAATTACCATAATCTTTAACCATCGAGGACAACACTGTGAAGCTAACCCTTATAGCATGATGAGCCATGATCTCGACTTGGATTTGGGAAGCATGGCGAAGGCAATTTTCATGACTTTTATTGTAACGTTCAAGGTTCTCCTTTCCAAAAATATAAGGTTTCTTGGTCTAATGTTTACTTGAGAGCAGCAATAATAAAAAAACAAACATCACCCACTGTAGTCTTCACAGTCTTCAGTTATTAGCCGGTCTTTGTAATACTTGTACATTTATGCAGTGCTAAGAGGTTTAACAATGGTTTGGGGTCATCAGTTCGTGCAGATCTGAGCCACGAATACACTATGTTTGCACTATCCGATGATTGGACATGTGACCGCGGTTGGTTAAGGCTGAACAGACTTCCATGAATATAACTCCTGGATTCATGCTTTTCATATAATGGTCAGCAATCTGAATAAAAGTCTTCCCGTCTCACTAATTTCTACTTACTTATAATTTTCCAAAGAACAAGTAGACTCCACAGTGTGCATTACATGCAGGACCCTCTTCCCTAATCAGCAAACACTGACATACTTGCTCAGTTTATGGAAGACAAATCAAATGTAACTTTTTGCATAATTCTTGTTAAAGAAAAAAGATAAATCAAATATTTAAAAATAAAAATATGTAAAAATAACTGAAATAAGTGTGTGTGTGTGTGGGGGGGGGGGGGGGCGAGGGAGAACAGACAAAAATCATAGGACACCCACCATTACGCCATTACCTTAAAAATCCATTATAGGTACCATTTTTGTCAATATTAGTATAAAAAAAGATATTGAAAGAAATATGTGTCCCTATCTGGCTGGAGAGATAACAAAAGTTGGAAATAGTCAAAATGGTTTTTTATGACACTATAACACCAAGCAGAATGGCTACATCTAACTGAATGGTTGTCTAATTGCAGCCCTACTTAAGCTTTTTTTTTCTGATTGTTGTCTCACCTCTCTGAAACCACCACCTACCCATCAACTCTACCTTATTTTTATATCTCACCTAGATTTAAAAACAACCCCTACACTCACCAGCAATGCATTTCTTGAGCCACTCATAACAATCCCTTCATGTTTGAGTAAAGTGACAAGTAACAGTTACACGTGTAAATGTCTGCCTCTCCAGCGCCAATAATTAATGGGTAATATCAGGTAACTGCTGTAAACAGAGACCCCAGTGGGGTGGATTCACTACCGAGAAGTAAGTGATTGGTGTTAAAAAAAGAAAACAAATTAACAAGGCAACAAAGCCTTTCCGTGTGAAAAATGTCCAGTCACCAACGATCTGACCCCCTTGCATTTCTTTTACATCATAATATCAATAAATAAAAAGGCAAGTTTATGTGGGACTACATACACATAAGTGGTATCATATAATCATGAATACTAAGTAATGGCATCTCACTTTTTCAATATTTTCAACTGTAATCTAATTTCAAGGCCCTTCAAACACACGCACAATGATCATATCCTACATAATTTTGTTTTGAATTTTTTTTCATATGAACATACAACTAATGAAAGTATCAATGGACTGTGTGCCCCTCCTCCCACCAAATGACCACATTATAACAAATTTAACTGGGATTTAATGTAATGAATGATTACATTATGTAAGGTAGCTATTCAGCCATGTTCAGTGCAACTTCTGAAGTCTGCAAATTCAGGAAACCTTCAAACACATTACCACTGTCTCCCTACCACCAACAATCCACACCCACACCTAATATTACATCAGTATTATTTTGTCAGTCCGTGCACCAACTCCATTCTTATCCCTTATAATACCGGCTTTCAGAAAACAACGTGTGAGCATCATGACTATATCGCCTGAGAATGTACACAGATGAATAATACGCTACTCACAGCCCCCTGTCAGCTGTTTTACTGTAGCGACCCGCCAGGCTATGCGTGCTTCTTGCAACAGCGTTTCCCACAACTAGATTATAATGTGGGGAGACTCTTTGAGAGATTGCATATGGTCCAAAAGAATAAGCGCAACAGAGTCCAAGGCTGCTCGTCTCCAACGCCTACTCCCCGAAGCCAAGAACGAGCCCAACATGGCTCCCGCTAGTGTCGCCTGCATTCCAGACCGTCGCTGCCATATGGCGGCCTAGCCTGTCGGCTTGCACGTCACAACATGGTCACCCTCCACACCCTGATGTCTGTTACTATCGGTAGAAGTCAAAACCACTAGTTCTGGCGTTTCTTAGAAAACAAAAAGCAGCGGCGCAGACCAGTAACTAAGCGAAAACAACCAGCACCGTGAAGCCGGCGCCACGTGAGGCACAGTCGTGCGTCGTGACAACGAAATCGCAACAACCCGAAACGACCTTTTTTATTTCTTCCTTTACTGCATCACTGGCATGCACGCTCTCAGGGCAAAGCGATTTCTTATCGCTCTCCACGACACAACTAATGTCGGGGGAAAAGTTTTCTGCCACCGGATGCACGCTTTTCACTATTTTAAGAGACAACCTGTCGCCACATATGCTCCCTCTAAGACGAGGATAGATTAATGTCGGCTTAACCAGTTATTCTGAGCATTTTAAATGTTACAAGTGTTTAAAAAAGACAGTTCTAGACTAGGGCAAAACATCACCTGGGTGTACGGACTGCTACGAATGCCCAGGGCCATCCCAAGCCCACTATTATTTATCAATGGGTTTTTAACCAAAACATAACGGAAATCAAGAAGCCATTAACGCCTACACTAACACGGGTAAGCAGACCGTTAGTGTGCACCATTCGGAACGAACGACAGCGGTCAGATGTCTTCCAAAAAAAAAAAACACCAGCGGCGCTGCACTCACCTTCTTCAGCTGGCCGCGCTTGACGCAGAGAACACAGGAGTTAGCCGAGTAGTAGTAGACATCGCCAGGCAGCATGTGAGCTACAAGAACGTCCCGAGAGTCGACAGTGCCAAAACAACCGTGTGTGTGCGTAGACGTTACGTGACAATAGCAGGAAGGTCGCTTTGCCGGGAAGGTAGTTTATAAAAGCTTGCGCTAACGATGCCCGCTTCGTCGGTTACAGCTTCACGGCCTGACACAGTCCCCGAGCGCGAAGGTAGCAAGCCAGCTGGAGCCTACCATATGGTAGCGATGCTTGCATGGTTACACTGTCCACGTCGAGTCAGGGAGGCGAAATGACATGACCCCGTGAAAGCAAGCGGGTCCCTCCGTTCATGTGGCCGCCCGACTGCCGTCGGCTCTACAGGTTTTCACGCAAGGACTGGCGACAAGAGCAGCACAGGACACGAGCGAGGACAGTACCCACGCCAGTCAAGGAGGAGAAGAGCCGTGCTCGACAACTGGATGAGCGGCGAAGCAGCAGCGGGCAGCGAGGAAAGAGGAGGGAAGCGAGTCCCGGCTGCCGTGTTTGACAGTCACACGGATAAATATTGGCGCAGGCCTTGGCATCTCGTGCACTCAAGTCATAATACGAAACGACTGTCTAAAGCAACACCGCTACAATTATGCCTCTCCCCTCAATGCACGCCAACACCCACACTGGCTGCCACGCGCTGGTCTCGGTGCTGGCTTGCTCGCTAACTCCTCCACACGCTAATAAATACTACAGTTTGAAAAAAAAAAGTCTCTACGACAAAGCCACCCCCACCCATCGGGAAATCACCAACGATGCTAACTTCAGCGGCAGTGCGATTAAAATGTAACCGCACAATGCGAGAAACGGTTTATCCGCAGCGGAAAGCGTCGAATTCCGCGAAGGGCAATTTCGCGCGATGTGTGTGATTGCGGGAGAGCCCAGCTCTGGGTCAGAATTCAGGTCGAGGTGGAAGGACCTAACAAGACCGGCCACCATCAAGCCTGTCGCCCCCCTGTCAGCTGCAATGTGCCAGTCCTACGGCAGACAATCATAATCAGGTATGTGCACGCGGCAGCGCGTGAGTCAAATGGCACGCTGCAAAGCGGGAGGAAGCGTGCAAGCCACCGAACCCTAACCAACTCTTGGCAACAACTGACCATCGTCTAGCCTAAAAGTTTTCCTGAAAGCGAACACAAACGGCTACTGAACACAGGACTGGAAATCTTTTCCAATCAGCGTGGGAAACGATGAAAAGTCCACCCACACTGCCAGCACTAATGCGCAGATTACCCAGAGCACAAACTCGCAGCAACGCCCGCCAGGTTTTAATTGGCCGGATTTTTGCAAGCAGCATTTTTATCAAAAAACCAATTTTATCAAATCGGAAAGCGCAAGCGTGTGCACGTGATACCAAAGAAGGAGCCACTGCTGTGTAAGTTACTCCCAGTTTTATCGCTTTTATCCGGGTGAGCAGTGTGAAGTGTACTGTAGGACAAAAAAAAAAAACATTATCCAACTGCTAACACCACGATGGGCTAATTAACACTTAACAATGCTATTTCTTTTTTGGGTTCAAAGGCAAAAGTTATCGTTGCTCTTGTTGTACATAAAATACAGCAGCTTCGACCCTTCACTTAAGCACAGTGCAACGCTGACGGTGTTGACTAACACATTGTCTGCTGGTTCTTTCCCTTGCTTAGCCAAAAAAAAAATCTATACTCCATTTATGATTTAACTGTTAATATTAAAAAACTCAAAATCTTTTATCTTACATCAGTATGTCAATACTCTGCTGAAACAAAGACGACAAATATGCTGTATTCCTGTAATAAGTTGCTCAACAAATCATCCGTATTTCTTTTTTGCTGCAAGCACACTCTGAAGCTTATTCTATGTTCCTGCCTGACATGAGCACAACTGCCTGGGAATATTACACAACTGAGCATTACAGGTCTTGGGTATCATTCAAAAACACAATACATATGTATCAGAATTTACAATATGCCTTGTGCTACTTCAATTCTTTTTTTTTATCAGAGATCAACTTGGATAAGACTAGAATAAAAAAAATGATACATTAACATACTAAAGTTTTAAATTTTAAAAAATCTTTCGGTCTGAAAAGCAGCCTGCCTGCCAAATCAGCAGCAACTGGTTGGATCCAATGTGTTCAAATTATAAAACTGCAGCACTAAATTAAAGACAATTTTTATGCTACTGCAATTTTTTAAATGGCCAGCAAGCAAAAACTACATAGCCCAAAATATTGCTGCTCAAGTAGCAACAGTACCACCAGCAATGCACTTCACGTCTGAGGAAAAGTACCAGCCCACCGGAAGGTATGGGAGAAAGCAAAGTTATAAAAGAAATGACGCTTGAGAGTTGATGGATACTTCTAGTTCAAGAAAATCCCACGACTATGAACAGCACTCAGGTTCGAGAGAAAGCAGATGTGTCACACAAACCTTATAATACTTGCCACTGCTGGTACCCCAAACCCACCCCAAAATTTACCAATCACATTTCTGCTTTCTCATATTTTAAAATAAACACTAATGGCAAAGTGATCATAATTTAACACTTCAAAGTCCTATATGCAGGCATACATACACATATAATCTCTTCTGTGACTATTTCTTGCTGACAAACTCTACATCTAGAATTAATCAAAGAAATGGTTGCTAATGGTGTATTTTTCTGCCACTTTTCAAATTAATAGCTAGTCTGACCTTGATTCTTCTCTGAAGTAATCAAACTGCAGTTACACCTAAAAGGCAATAATTAATCCCGTAAAAGAAAAAAAGATATTTTTTTTGATGACTAAGAACAGGCTTTGTAGACTGACGAGTCTCTAGGTCAGACCTGGGCAAAGGCCGGCCCGTGGGCCGCATCCGGCCCGCCCGCCAGTATATACACTATATATATATACAGTATTGGGTAAAACTCATATTAGTCCTGCCCTCTAAAACCATCCCAATTTCTCATGCGGCCCCTTGGGACAATTAATTGCCCACCCCTGCTCTAGGTAGTAACATTGTACAGGAACAGAAAAACAATCCAGAACAAAGCCACATGGCACAACAAATTGCACAGATCAGTAGGAGATACTGAAATTCTATGTAAATCCACAGACCAGACAAAATGATGGCAGTTCCCGATGCCTGTTAAAGGCAGAACTTGTTTTTTAAAATGGTTTCACTGATGCGAGGGAAGGTAGGAATACACAGTGCTGACTTTTACAAGCAGTTTCCCCTAATTGCTAACCAGACCCTGAGGCATGGTGGAGATCACAGGAGGTGCCAACTACCCTAACAATAATACGTCTTTCTTAGTACTAGCTGTTGGTGTTTAGAAAGCTGATGTGAAACCGTTTGCAATTAAACATACTGTCATGGTTAGGACCGACAATTGAATGTATTCTCCTAGAGAAAAAATAAAATAGAAAAAGATGAACAGTTTCAAGGAACAGTGAAACTGACACAACTGAATTTTTAAACTTTATTTTTATTGGTTTCTTCTTTCTTTATATCTATCTTTACTCATAAGGGATGACAATATACATTTTCAGTTCATTCCCCTTGTGACTGACAAAAAGTACATCTGTGTTTGGATGCAATGTTCGTACCTTCACAAATGGGCAACAATTCACCCCTGTAAGACAGTGCCTATTTAATATCCACAACAGCGGCCCCAGGGTCCATGTTTGTTTGTTGGTGAGCAAAAGGTGAAGGACATACGGATCATCTTTGGTTGTCCTAATGCACATGATATCGTCTGTAACTCCTGAGACAGTTATTCTGTAAGTGAAAGAATGTACCTTACGTACATTACATCTCAGATTATCTCCATTCAATATAAAAAATTTGCTAAGTATGCCAATTTGGGAAATGTAAATGATACACTTTTGAGAAAATGGCTGGCACAGATCTGCAGTTGTTGACTTCTTGAAACACAAGTCTGACGAAGTCTCACTTCAAGCAGCACAATCTCCTCTTACGGGATTAGTGTGATGACCGATGCCAGAAATGCATGTCGAAAAAGTTTATATCACAATGACGTTACTCTGGAAGTATTGACCCACAAGGTTCTAAATCTTCAGCATATCACCACAGAAGATGAGGTGTGCATCCAGCAGCACAAGGCAGTGGGTGCGAGAGGATGTATCAAAGCATGAATGCGCCATGTGTCATCATTCAAGAGCATGTTCACGACCACAACGTGGCAATTAATAAGAGAATTAAAGATGTTAGAAACAGTAACGAGTGGTGGTATGTTGCTAAAAATATAAAAGCTGGGGTGAGAAAAAACCTGCCGCAAGGTAGTAAAGCGAACCTTGGCAAGATGTGGCACCCTCAGCTCAGTGACAAGACAGCAGGTCAGGGAATTATGTTTACTGGTGTACTGAACATTGCGATGGCGACTGTGAGACTAAGGCACTTGTTGGATGGATGTATTACGCACTTCCAAAACATCCATGACAAGTGTAACCAAGCCTTACCATGCAGGCAATCACAATATATACCATCTCTAATAGTGCTGCAGCCATATGCTCCTCAAAGGAGCAGAGGAATAAACTAACTAAAACTAAACTAATAGTGCTACTGCTTCTGCTGCTGTCAAGCTTCCTCTATAAATATCCAGAGGACTACGTGCTGGTCAGGGACACATTTTATGTTGAAAGTTTTAACGAAGTATGTCTGATCTATCTGCCTAAGCATGTTCACATTAAAAACATGAGGCACCATGACATGCCCATGGGTTATACTGTTTTAGACAGGAATGAACATGTTGATGGAGATTCTACTTCAAATAACAACAAAACAACTGTTCAGCAGAACCAGAGACAATTTGGACAATGCATTCTAAAAACGAAAACTAGTAAACTAGTAGAGGATGTCTGGAGATGTGTCGCTGAACAACGCAAATTTGATTCCGAACACGAAGAAAACACAACAAGATCTCAAAATGAATAATTTAAATAACAAAATCATACTATAATTGATAAATGAGGAAATAATTTATCATCACTGTTAGCACTTTCAAAACCAAAATTGTTGTAATCACTGTAAAGGTTCACACTGAAAAATGTATTGTCTCTAGAGACATGTTCATTCCAGTCTAAAACTGCAAGACCTACTCGTATGTTATAACATATTTTTCTCTTGTTCACCACAGTCAAATCTCGCTACTATGCCACCTACCAGGACCGAGCAAAAGCGGCATAGTAGCAAGGGTTCGTAAAAAACGGCTTTATTTGCTCAAGTTAACCATCAGTCCAAAGCCCTCAAGAATCGTCGGCTGGCAAATGTCTTTTCGGCGGATCTCTTACATCTCGTTGTCTAGATAATCGCACACTTGCATCACACCGGGCTTCTCGCTTCTCTGTTGTAAGAACTTCCAGACAGTGCTCCAAGCGCGCTGGGCTTCCTCAATCAAAACAATTCCCTCCTCGATCTCGTCCTCTTCGCTTTCCACCAGCTCCTCACTGCACAGCATCTCCTCCGCAATCTCCTCCATCGTGAAAGACCCGCCAGTTGCGAGGCACTCGGCTTTGAGAAAGACAGCTCGATCTCGTGCATCTTTTCCTCGGCAGGTGGCATAGTAGCGAGAGTAGGTGGTGGCATAGTAAATTTACTTTGCATTGAATTTTGTCTTGACCGAGCAAAAGTGGTATAATACTGAGAGTGGCATAGTAGCGAGATTTGACTGTATATATTTGTTATCCTGTGATCAGTAGCAGTGTTAATTTTTGTATTTCCATTGTTATACTGATTTACTTTGCTATATACCTATCTGTATGACAGTGCCTTCAGCCACAGAGTTTGTAATCAAATTCATGTTGACTGTTCACCCACACAACAAATTCACTAAAAAAATGATTTTGAAGGAATTGCTTACAAACACAATTAATAAAAAACATAAGAGCATGAAGGTGGCTTTCCATTGTTTTGTGCAGTATATGTCTGATTAAAACACCTTAAAGAAACATGAACATGTCCTTTTAAAAAACTGTCCTAATATTGGGTTTAGGCTAGACAAATATTACCTTCAGCAATAAGTTCAGCCCACCTACCTGAGTCATTCATATTCAAAAGAATAAGAAACTATTAAAGCAAAAAAAAAAAAAGGAACAAAATCCAAGCATTTGGTTAGGTAATTCACATCCGAATAGATTAACACTCCTTAATATGGGAACAGGAAGACATAAAAATCTTTCCTGATGTACCTATTCAAAAATGATGGTAACATGAGTGCAAATGTGGCTAGTTAATGTTCACCATTTTCAACACATAAGTTGTTCTTCATTATCACGTTTATTTCTATGTGATCATTAAAGTCCACTAGATTGAGTATTATACACCACAGGGACTATTAATTGTGCATAAGCCTAAATCTAAATTTTCCTTTTTAATAGAAATACAGTTTGATATACCTTTTTGGGGGAAGGAGAGGGGTCTACAAAAATGCCTATCAAATGCAATATAGCTCTAAGCTATAGGAGTTGAACTGTATTTACCTTAGCAACTAGAGCTAAGCAACAAGTCCTATACTATAGGCAGGTTCCTGGGCTAATGTCTTGAAAGTCACTGATCTCAACTTCGCTGTCTGGTCTCAATAATCAACATGCCCTTTAGGTTAGCAAGTTAATTTATTGTGAAGACCTCACATTTTAATAAGCTGAAAAACATGGGCTTTAAAGCCAACTGAAGACCTGCACCGAAGCCAGTCAAGACTCTGGCACAGAGCAAATTCATGATAATGATGAATGATTGTTTTATGGCGTGCCAGCAACTAGGGCTATATCATGGTGACATTTGTAATCTTACCCTAAAATGCAAAGTTTCACCTTAGAGGAAAGCAATTTGAGGCAAGCTTGTGGAATATTGTGAATGTAATAAATACAAAATATCTACCATTTAAGCCATTCAATTAATAAGTATCTTTCTTTCCTACAATACCAGCATAACCTTTTCCTACCATTCCAATATCAAACACATCTTGCTATTTATTAATTTACTCACTTCTTTTAATATAGAGCTTCAACACCCTGGAATTGACTGAGCTAAAAGCAACTATAGTAACTGTATAAAAAAAATATTAGCTTTTAAGTCAAAGAAATAAACAGGTCACAAATTTATGAACATATTCTAGATTTCCAAATCTTTGGGGTTGTTACACCGAGCAAACACATGAAAAATGAAGTCCTTTACAACATTAAATGCCATGCACTGACCATGTAATTCTAAGAAATGCATGCTTTCTGTTTTTAACAGAAAAAGAATGCATGTATGTGTATCACTATAATCAAATTTCAAGTGGTTGGCAAGTGGCCATTATCTGCTAGGATATTTGTAGTTGGAACCCAACCTACTTATGCAGCAGATTCACACCACAGATTAAGATGAAATCCATCACCTAAACAACAGTACTTTAATTGTTGATATGACATGCCTTTATGTAATACTCACAGCACTGGCAAAATCAGAAACCTGCTGGTCCGATGTCATGTCAATGCTGCTAGCCTGTTAAAACAATACAGCTTTTGTTATGTACCCTCCAAATGATTAAAGCAAATAATGCCAGCAGATTTCATTAAAAACAAAATGGAAAACTAACAACGTAAATAATTTTTTAAACAATTAATAATTTAAATAAACTGTTTCTCAAGTACTTCCAGCATATGCTGAGTTCAGGATCATTAGTATTAACCTGGCATGGTGACTGGGACACAGTTCTGATATCCTGTATTACACAGCTACAAACAATAAATCAATTTTATACGAGTAATAGTATGAACACATGTTTTACTTTTAAATATCTTGTAATCAATGGTATCAAAAGACCAAACCCTTTAGTGATGAACCTATCAAAAAGTCTTCACATTCACATTTTTACCAGCTGTTGGAACTGGTACTTCTGCTTGTTTCACTTTTAATATCTCCTACTTCTCATCACAAATGAAATCATGTTGCCTTTAAAACATAACCATTTGGAACAAAATTACTGGCACAAACTATATAATTAAGCTCATCAAAATGAAAATTGCAACAGCTGTCTGTTTGCACATCTTATCTTTTTATCATTTGCTCTAATCTGTGTAAAGCCTCAAGTACATTATGAACTTGTGGCATGACTATGATTGTTCTCAACTGACTGCATGGCTTCTAAGGTGCAATGTGAAGTGATACACTTAAGACATAATATAAAGTGACTACGTACAAAAATCAAGCTAGAAAATTAGTGAACAATGGTGCTGCTACAAGCTGACAATGTACTACCAGTCAGTCAGTCCTTTTCTTCTAAGGCTCCTTCAATATATTTTTCTTTAAAATTAGTGTTCTATGTTCTGCATACTCATTTAGCAAGCCTCACTTCTTTTAGTGTAGCCTAGTTTGAAAAACTGTAAATGCATTTAATGTTTAAAAAACTGAAGTGAAACAAATTGATGAAACATACTTATGGTAAACAGCATATTAGTATTACAGACTCAAAATGTTAACAGTAAGCATGCTTTAACATTCTTCACTGTGAAAATACAAAAGGGATGTGGATGGTGTGTAATCTAACATTATACTAAAATTGTACCTAAACAAAATCGGCGATAAACATAATTAATGTTGCTAGTAAGATTTTAAATTAATCACGACCACTTTCTTTCGTTAACAAATTCTGACTGCCTACAGCATTTATCAGAATCTGCTGACATGGAACAAACGAAAGGACATAACCTTAAGTCGAACGCTCGATTTTGCATATTAGTTGTTCGCAAGTGGGGGCCGCCATGTTTGTTCCGCTAAGACACGATGTCTTATTATATATGACTATTTAAAGGGAAAAAACATATACAGTGATAGTGTCTACAAATAATTTATCGAGTTGGTTTTAACACCAACGGTGCATGGACAATTTTGATTATGCACATCTCATGTCCTCCGCTACACGTTCACCACTGATGACCCTTACGTCAGACCCGACTTGTCTACGCTAGCCTCATGCCATGATAACGCATAGTGAAAAAACAGACAGTAAACGAATGTTTAGTGATAAATATATCGACAATGAATGTGCTTGCATCATATATCGGCAACACTTTATTTTGTAAAAATAACAAATCCGGCTTTTTCCTACACGTGACTCACTCAGTCTATTGCATGGTTGCAGAATATGGCGGCATGCGGGACGAACACGCTGCTCGTGAAAACGTTATTAGTTACATACCTTTCCCAAAGGTTTTCTTAGGCACAACGGTGACTTCAGCTGATTTAAAAAATTGTCACCGATTTCTTCTACGCAAAATACATTCAAAAAATGATAAGCATTTGCGTACCACTGATTCGAAATCTGTCCAGCACAGGAGACACGCTCACAACTAGCCTACCCTTGTCCACAGAACATAAAGTCACATGGGCTTATATCCAACATGGCAACCAGAATTAATCAATCATCACAATTTCTAAAATAGACGTTTTAGTCTTAATTTATTTTTTAAGAAAATACTACATAAAAATAAAAAATAAAAGTAAGTTTTAATTTTTATAAAACTTAGTGGTTCCGAGTTCATGCGCCGGGACACAAGACCGCGTTACTACCGTCGTAGGAATATCCGCCTTTGGCGCGAGTAAAGTGGCTGTGCTGAATGCGCAATGCGGAACACCGATTAGTTACCACAATGCGTGTACTTCAGGAAGCAGGTGTTGATGTCCGAGATTGTTTTGAATGCAAGTTTTTTTGTGTGATTGGCGTTTTAAAAGTGCGTAATGATATGCTGTTTTAAACTAAATGATAAAAGCAAGCCTGGAAATAATGTCCTTGTCGTTGCGTGCACCACTAGGACGAGTAACCCATGAGCATGGCATAGGAGTTCTCCATTTATGGTGCACGAATACGCGTACAGGAGAATGCGCGTGCGAAAATGGTTTAGACTGGCTGTAAGTAAGCGCACATATGGAAGAAAAACAGCGTATTGTAAAATGTACTCCAAAAACTTGTTTATATTATTATACGATTACACAGGGGCTGCTTACTAAATAAATATTTGAAGAACGTACGTGGTTGTGCTGCGATCGATTTTTCGGTTGCCAATGGCGTCATTGTCACAAATAACGAATTGCTGTATATATAGTCTCGAAAGATTAGAAAACAATTAAATTTGAGAAAATGAGGCTAGTATTAGTGACAGATCTAAGGTGACCTAAAAGCTCAATAACGTCTCTCACTCACTCTCTCCCTCTCTTTCTTTTTTACTTGGACCTTAGTCAAAATGCATTACTTGTCTTACTGTTTGTTGTTTGTTTTTTTTAATTTGAAGTGGCCGGGCAAGTTATTCAGCTTATTTTTCGTGATACTCTTATCATTGAATAATTTTTTAAGAAAGTAAACCACACTTGAGCAGGAGTGCTGTAGTAATTACCCTATTATCCCATCTGGCTCAGCAGCATTGTTGTTCTTTAATTTTCTCACTCTCTCTTCGATTCTTGAGGAGAGGTCCTATCTTGCTACAGCACCGCCTAGAGTTTGTCACATTGACAGGGTCGTGGGTACAGATCTTTCCTTGTGCACACCTGGCTTTTAAACTGTGCAACTCACCTGCAGAATCAATGTCATCTTGGTTTCTGACACGACGTCGAACACTAGCTACCACCACACACATTCACACTTATTTTCAGACAGGAGTAACACCCTCCTCCCCACCCCTCCTCACTTTTTCGAGGGATGTGGGTTTTCACTTTCGACACTTACTAACGTCTGTTAGATGACCGACAAAGAGAAATATTCTACACATGTTGACCATGGTGTTACTTTAGATATACAACGTTCTTTTATATATTTTTTGTAAGGCTGACGCACGCACACACCCACACATAATATGCACGCACGTAAAAGTGAGTTTACACTCGCTATTAGTTATTATAAAAAAATTGGCTAGTAACTGTCCCTTTACATAATAAAGAAAGAAATTGGAAAACAAAGAGAAAGGGATGGCTTTTGTCCGTGAGCTGTAAAGTTTAATGTGAAATAAAAGAACAAAAATCTATCCAGAAATTTATTTTTAGAGTTATGTCATTTTTCTCAGGGGAAGGGAAGTTTGAAGGTGGGAGAAACGTTTCTGGTGAAGGGGAAATGCTGTAGACCAGACCTGGGCAAACGCCGGCCCGCGGGCCGACGCCTCCTGTCTCTGACCGGCCCGCCCGCTGGCCCCCCCGCCAGTATATATACTTTATATACAGTATTGGGTAAAACTGAGTTAACTATATTAGTCCGGCCCTCTAAAACCATCCCAATTTCTCATGCGTCCCCTTGGGAAAATTAATTGCCCACCCCTGCTGTAGACCGTCTCTCCCTCTAATGTTTTCATCTAAAATGACGGCATTGTCAAAGTTTGCTTTTCATATATTACACACAATAAAACATTCATTTAAGATGCTCCAGAGCAAAATACGCAAAGGACAGCCGACGAAAGGAGTAACACACACAGGTCACGTTTGGACAAACGTTGTGCTTTTGCTCAACCCTTAGCCAGAACTACACACACAAACACAGTCTACCTTTTTTTGAAGTCATATACAGTATACTCCTAGGGGATTTTTGAATCAGTAATAAGGTAAAGGGAAAGTACATAAAAGAATAGATTTTTCTCTCCAGTGATCAAGCTCAAAAATCTTCCAGGTTATGAATTTTTAAAAAATTTTATTTCCAGGTAATTTTATGCTCAAAACTAAAGTGAATAAAATGTTGATTTGGAAAGGTCAATGTAGTAAGCCGCTGACAATTAAGTACTTAGCACCTAAATATGAACTTCAGGTTGCACTACCTAACACAATGAACTGCTCTGGCTTTTTCATGTTACCCAGGTACTAAAATATATTAATAATATCACTTCAGAGTTGGGATTTCAAGCAAATGTCACTGCTCTGAACCTTAACAGTTATTTACATAAACATTGAAAAAAAATTGTCCTGGTGTCTTTTCAAAAAACTGGATGACTGCAGAATTTCATGATAAAATGTTCACAACATTTGTTGTTCATGTATTGTTAGTTGTAGAAGATGGCCAGCTGTTGGCCCAGCCTCCTAAAGATGAAAAGCATCAGCTCAGTCTCAAGAACATCTTGCTGGACTTCGATGGGATGGATTTTTAGATGGTTTACAGTCCCAGACAACCTCAAGACAAGTTTGTGATGACTGATCGGATCCAAAAGAGCTGAGCTAATGGTAGTGCATGAAATTTCTTGAGAATGCATCTTCTGAATCAACCTTTTGCATTGTGATGAGACCTGCCATGTGCTGCCTCTTTCCGTATTGCATTGACACACCTGGCAGGAAGTCTTGCCATTTTCGACTGTTGCTTTCACTGGTTTCCAAGCAGCTTCTCTTGCAACTTCGTCTGCAAAAGTTTCTCCGATTACATTGAATGGTGTGACATTTCTGAACTTTCTTGCCATGATGTGGCCTTTGTTGCTGATATGGCATTAAGGAACTACATGATGCTACAACATACTACTACATATTACTTTTTCATGTTGCCTGTTAAAGACATGGAGTATATGATTCGTCTTTCTTGCTTCGTTCATAATCTGTGGCTGCTCACCCCTTTTCTCAGCAACCCAGTTTACAGTTTTGTAGTTGTGCCACAGCATAAGTGAGAAAGCCTGTTGAAAAGGACTTTGTATGTCGAAATACTAGAAGGGAATCAAAGTATTTTTCTCATTTTTGCCTTTCCTAATGCAAATGCCAGATTATAGAAAAACTGCTAAAAATAGCCTTGTGATGGAATGAGAGGAAAAAACAACTCATCTTGTGAAATGGATTTGGGTGAACGCATTCCTCAAACTCTGAACACACAAAGCCGGAGCTAATGGCAACAGTCTAGCAGCTCACTTTAGGCCACAGTATGCTTGTACTTTAATAACTGCATGCATACCCATACTTGGGCAACCTGGACCCTAATCAGGGTTTTTAAGTGTAATTTCAAGCCTAAAGGATAAGACTGAGAAAACATTTTAGAATAAGTGGATTTAAATATACATTTTCCTTAACGGTAGGCTGAATGTGCTTTACAAAATTAATTTTTGAATTACTTTAATTCTCCACGGACGTATATTTAGTTCGTGGTTTATCTGCAATCATTTGGAGTTTTTATTTTTTATTTTATTTATATTTTATTTTTCAGATAGACAAAGCAATTACAAAGATTCATATTTCCATAGAGCAAAAGATCGAGATGCATGATTCTGTGGCCTGAATAAAATCCCCATCAACATACAATTGTTGATTTTATTACGTCCTAAGTTTTTTGTCACCATATTTTAATAATAATGATAATAATGATGATGTTGTAAATAAATATTAAATCCATGTTTATTTTTTGCTTGTATATGATAAATTGTTTTGAAGATTGTAATGATTTTTTTTTTCTTTTTTGGGAGGTCAGGTTATTCACAACAATTAGCCTGAAGATTTTGAAGACTCAAATTCTTTGTTGTAATCAATATTAAAACCGTTTTTTTTTTATTATTTGCTTGTATATGTATTTGATAAATTGCAATGAATATTTTTTGGTCAGGCATTTTTGAAAAATTCTTTGTTGTAAATTAATATTAAAAACATGTGTATCTGCTTGTATATAATAAATTGTTGAATCGTGTCTATTTTTTGTCTGCTGGTATTTACCAAGCGCTTTGAAGGGGTGAAAGGTGTTTTTAGGATGGGGCTTTGAAGGGCTATGAGATGTTTTAAGGATGGGGCTTTGGAGGGCTGAGGGACTATGAAGGGCTGCGAGGTGTTTTTAGAGTGGGGCTTTGGAGGGCTGAGAGACTATGGAAGGGCTGCGAGGTGTTTTTAGGGTGGGGCTTTGGAGGGCTGAGGGATTATGAAGGGCTGCGAGGCGTATTTTAGGGTGGGGCTTTGAAGGGCTGAAGGAGTTATTTCTCCCAAAACCCGCAAGGGGCCGATGCACTTTATGCTTCCATAATACGGCGGGCTGGGAGTGTAACTTCCCTTAACGGCCCCATTTCTCAGCCCGAAAGGGCAGGGCCGATGTACTCCTGCAGGCTGGGTTCAGTCTGCTTCACCACATCAGACAACCGGCCTCGCAAGTCTCTTCCAATAAGACGATGTCGGCCTTCGAATGCAGAGAGAGCAACAACAGCAGTCCTTCTGGTTCACAAACGACCGAGACTAAAAGACCAAAATTCATTCCCGATAAGGGTGTCAAACTTTAGAAGAGTTTGCTACCTACCAACCAACCGTCTCGTAAGAAGAGCCGACAGCAGAGGACGGCTGCAACGAGTCGCCAGCAGAGCTTTCCCTGGAGCCATGGCTCGTTCTGCAACTCTCATGGCAACCTCCAAAGATGTAAAATTACCGAAATATTCAATACGGCCAACAATTCTGGAAAATACAATTTCCGGCATTCACCAATTTACGAAGTTCAAGTTTTTATATTAAGATACTGTCACAAACCTCCTGCGATGTATTTTTTTTTAATGTTTTTTTTTTAATAAGAAAAAGTAATTGTCTGGGTGAGGTGGTAAAGACAGCTATCACTGGGGCTGTTAGTGTCAACAGCCCGAGGCGTGCCGCGCCATACAGGGATGGCCGGCCCATCTTTGTTTCAATTAAGTTGTGTTGATAGATTGTTTTGTTGATTAGTTCGAACAAAGGAAAGAGTGTGGTAGTGTTTTGGATGTGTGTGGTTTGATTGGGGTTTTTCCTTGACGGGAGCGGGGAGAAGGGACAGTCTCTGGAGTATTGTCAGTGCGTCCGAAGCGGACGGTTTCTGTTTTATAACCAGTCTTGACGGACTTGGTGTTGTAGACCTAGTGTGTACAAATCCTGACCAGATTTGTTTTGTATTTTACAAGTTCTGAACCGACTTGAAGCTACAGATTTGTTTGTGTTTTGTTAACATTGAACCTGTTGAGGTGAGTGTGTATCTTAGTTGATTTTTTCGGTGAATGTGTATTTCTGTATTGGATGAGTGTGATATATTTGTGTATATTTTATGAATATGTTTGAATTTACATTTATCTAAAGAATGGTTTTGTTTTTGCCAGGGCTTCTGCTTACTAAAAAAATTGCGTACAGTACGCATTAAAAGTTCGGAGGACCCCTTCAATTTTCGTCAATGGGGTCCCCTGGGACCCCTTCAAATTTGGGCGAAGAACAGATACAAAATTGGGTAAGTGTAGTGTCTGACATCGTAGACCAACCTATTGTTGTCGTCTGCTGCAAGGCGAGAGTAACTTCCCTTGCACTGAGTTTGTTTTCCCTTACCAAGAAGAGTTCCATTAAAGGCCGATATCTTCCCACCGGGGGGAAATGAGGGGTATCGTCCGTGCGAGGGAAGGTAGGAGTACACGAGGTGCGGACTGCCATCGGCCAGTCGTCTTCAATTACTACCCGGACAAAAGGCGGGGTGGACATCACAGGCACTGCCGACTAGCATGGCAATAAATCGTCTCCCTCACCCAGTACTTGCGGTAGGGTCTGAGCGTTGATGCGAAACGACTTCTATCTGAACATTCTGTCGGGGTTAGGACTGACTGTATTCTCCACAAACAAACAAAACTAGAATTTATAAAGGAGAGAAGAATGAACAGCGCAAATGACACAAACATAAAAACAACTGAATTGATCGCATAATGGTCGGGTTAGATAAGAGAAGAAAGACAGTGGGGGCACTATGTTGCAGTCGTGAATTGTTGGCCATTTGTAAAAGCTCAAAGATTGGACTCAAACCGAGGTGTACTTTAGGTCAGTCATCAGGAGGAATGAACTGAAAATATGAAATATTATTATCCCCTCTTATGAGTAAAGAAAGATGTAAGGAAAGACAGTATGTTCAGATAGAAGCCGTTTCTCCTCACTTTTCTTAGACCCTACATCAAGTACTAGTCGGCTGAGAAAGGCGTTTTATTGCTAAATATAGTTTGCAACTGAAACTCGTTTAATTTATTTGTACAGTTTCAAACACCTTCGATCCCCCTTCATCTCATGATTTACTAACATTCAGAATCCACTAAATGTCACTGAGCTGAGGGCGTCGATCACGTCATGCTTAGGTTCGCTTTTCTACCTTGCTCCAGTTTTTTTATCCCAACTTTTATACTTTTAGCAACGTGCCACCTCTCGTTGATGTTTCTTACAACTTTAGTTCTCACTAACTTATTAATTGCCAGGTTACGGTCGAGAACTTCCTCTTGAATGATGGCATCTGAGGCATTCATACTTTCATACATCCTCTCCCATCCACCACCAGGTGCAGCTTATTTAACTTATTTCAAAGATGTCGTTGACAGCGTGGTTAAATTCATTGCCTTAGAAATGGAAAGAAAGTGAGCACCCCAAGTACAATGAGCATAAGCTCATCACAGATGCTTGCACAGACATCTCGTCGTTTCTGACTAGACATTACAGTGCTTTGTGTGCCTGAAATGCAGTTGAACAAAGTATGTTGATTTGTTGATTTTTTTTTTCACATTGTAAAGGGACCCCTTAGAGTTAGCCTGGGACCCCTTAGAAATCTGAAGACAGGGTCCCTGGGACCCCAAAGAATTTAGCCTTAGCAGAAGCCCTGATTTAACTTTTTTTGGGGGGGGGTTTGTCTCTTTCAAGTTCTACGAAAACGTTGAAATGAAAGATTGGTTTGTCTCCATCTCTCGGAGGACGTCTTGCACGTTTATTTAATTGAAAAAATGTGCACAAGATAAATATGTGTGATTAGCAGTTAAAAATATATTGATAGGTTGCATGTCGGTTGTGCAACGCCCAACGGCTTCAAGTTGTTAATAGATATGGCATATTGACATGGCACTGGCAGTTTTGCTTGGTCAGGAAAAGCCTAGAGTGTTCAAGCGTCTTGGAATCTGACTGAAGCCTCACATTTTATGTATCTTTGTCAGTTAAGAGCGATGAATGAAATGCAAAATTATGGCAACGAAAAACATGTTGCTGTGCGACTGAATCGGCTTTTAAATGTAGGAAGTAGTGCAGGAAGATGAAAGAGAGGAGATAGCAGAGAGCGACAGTGAAGAGCAGCAACCTCTACGCCGCTCTGACAGAATCCGCCGACCGGTGGACAGACTTAACTTAATGCACCGATGTGCGAATGGAAATCAGTCGGACAGGGCGAGATTGCATAGTGTCCGACAAGAGATGGCAAGTCTTTTAGCTTCTAGTCAGAAAGCTCCCCACCAGGTGATGCAGTCTGTATGGTGGGCCATAAATGAAGTAGTGGAGGTGTTGGGGAGGTGGTTTAGCTTACCTGTAATGGAAACTGATGTGTGATCGGTTGATCCTTTTCTTTAATAACTTTATTTTGACAGACACCTTTAAGGGTAGTTCTGAAATTTTGTATGGAATTGATGTACATGGAGGTGTAATACTTGTTATGTTAACAAGCCTTTTATGAATATAATGTTGCAGACTTGTTCACTGGGAAATCTTATTTGATATTAGGTTGATGTTTCTGTTCTTTCGACTGAAAATCGAAAAGAAACATTTTTTTTTTCTTTCCCCCGGTAAGTGTAGCACTCTAGTAGTGTACGAAGTAGAATGTCTTTGCTGATTTCTTCTAGAATGTTCTGCACGGCAGTAATGTAACAAGGTAGCATGTCTTTGATTGCGACAAAGTAGAATATTTGCCGATTTCTTCTAGAATGTTCTGCACGGCAGTAATGTAACAAGGTATTGCGACAAAGTAGAATATTTGCCGATTTCTTCTAGAATGTTCTGTGTCACGTACCACCCCCCAGCGTCCACGGAGCACGCTCAAGGCCACTCACACAGCAGGCCACACACGCTCAGTCACTCAGCCGGAGGTAGGATGCGGCTTACTTCTCGAACCCGTGCCCAAACGAAGACCAAGACAAAGACGAAAAGAACGACACAAATACGAAGTTTAATAAAAAAAAATATATATACCCAAACACCCAAATACCTAATACAACCAAGAAAAAGAAAATACCGATGCGAGTACTCACAACAACAACAACACAAAAAAAAAAAACCCCAACAACCAGGTACTGCACCCCCGCAAAGAAAATAAAAACAAAGCGCAAACGCGCACAAATTATAACACAACAGTAAAAAAAAAAAAACACCGCGCACCGCGGCCCAGTACAGTCAGTTAAACGTAGTTTCCCCTGAGTCTTTAATTCTTAACACAGAACAGGGGCTTGAGGCGCTTAGTACACAGTCTCAGGAGCTGGTTCACAGTACAGTTCCCTTTCTGAATGCAGGCGTAGAACCCGTAGACGTAGACGTCACAAATGAAGAAGTGCAGAATGGTTGATTATATCTCAGACGAATGCTCGTCGAACAAAATGGCGTGGAGCCA
Source organism: Pomacea canaliculata (assembly GCF_003073045.1). NCBI lineage: Eukaryota > Metazoa > Mollusca > Gastropoda > Architaenioglossa > Ampullariidae > Pomacea > Pomacea canaliculata. The sequence continues at coordinate 32,607,016 of NC_037590.1, read as the reverse complement.
GGACACAAGGCACGCACGCATAGCACGTATACACAGGAAGTACACAGTAAATACACACCAAGGGCGTGCACCCCGGACATACACAAAAAGCCTGAAATAAATAAAAGAACAACGGTCACTAAAAGGTTACAGGAAAAAATAACAAAACATCCCCCTCCAAGACCCCCTTAACCCAAGACATGAAATAGCCCTAACTTACACACATACAAAAATAAACTCATAAGGAGTAAACACATACTCGCGTATCCTAATGCTCAGGCGTGTGCAGCCTCTCATCCAAAAACAAACATAACAATTGGGAAAATATGCACTCATCCACCCGGCTTATGCTAATGACCGACGGTCACCCCGAGAAGAAACGGAAGCACACTCCCGTAGACACTGGATGTCACAGCCGAATGCTGTCATTCCGCCACCCTCCGCACTTTCCACAAGTCCCAGTGGTCACTGCTGGCATCAACTCGCTAGTAGAACCAGCCTCTCGATCAGTGCCCACAAACTTGGGTCAGTCGTGGCAGAGCATACAACCGGCACCTTGCCTCAAAGCACAGACTCCAGTACTATTCTCAAAAAAAAAAAAAACCTCTCCGCTCTACTCAGCGCCTTGGTAAAAATCTCTCACCAGCCGCGACCAGCCCTCAAGCCGACCTTACGTGACCTCTCTAAAGACGTAGTAAGACTGTGACGTCAGGTGCTGCTATAGACAACGGGCGAAGGCCTTGACCTCTTCCCGCGAAACGGGCTAAAATAGCCTGAAACCGATACAGAAGCGTCCCCGCGCGCTGAGAGACATGCAGACCTAGACGAAATCATGACACGCGACATTCTGCACGGCAGTAATGTAACAAGGTAGCATGTCTTTGATTGCGACAAAGTAGAATAGAATGTCCTTGTTCCTTTGCATCTGGATTCTAGAAGGTTCTGCAATGTTCAACACTGTTAAATGTCTTTTTTGCTACAAAGTAGAATGTCATTGTTGCGAGGGAGGTCTAGAATGTTCGAGGGTAGGGAGGATAAATAGTAGGACTGACAGTGGGATGGGAGCTTTTGTGAAATTGAGAGAGAACAGTTAGGCCAGACGCTGAGCTACACTGAATAAAACACTTCAGTGCGGAATTCAATCTTTGTTATTTCTGGTACGACAGCCCATTCCACGTAACCATTTGACGTGTTGGTTACATTTTTTTGGCGCCCAATGTGGGGCTGTTGTATCAGAATAACTTTAATTTCTCGGCAAGAACACCATGGCTGACTGTAATACAACTAGCACCGGAGCAGCAGATAAAGACAGCATCATCGAAAAACTTCGCCGCCAGCTAGAAGAGCTCCGGTCTGAAGGTGTTAGGAACGAAGTGATAAAGGCGATACGGGTGCAATTACAACTGCCCGTCCCTCTCCCCAAAATAAGAACATTTACAGGACTACCGCCTACATCGCCGCAAGAGACCACATTCGAGCAGTGGAGAGTGCAGGCGTTTGAAATACAAGACGATGCACTGATCGAGGAGAAGATCGGGTTCTTGAGACGAAGTCTGAAGGGGGCGGCACATCTCCACACCAAAGACAAACAGTATGGCGCCGTCAGCGAATTGGTTGCAGACTTGCAGGCGCTATTTGGGGAGCTACGAAGTGCAGACGACATCTATATCGAATTTTGCCAGATGAGACCGACCAGAGGACATCTGTCGGAATTCCTCCTACAACTTTCCACAAAAATGGCGGAAGTAAAAAAATTATGCAGCCTAGCGGAGGAGGAATGCCACCGCAGATTATATTATGTTTTCTGCAAAGGGATTTTCGAACCCATGGTTGCCATGGAGGTTCGGAATAAGTTTGGGATTCCTGGGGAAGGTAGACCCACCTTCCCTGAGTTATACTGCCACGTGCGGCAGATTGAGAGTTTGATCTCAAAATGTGATTCACCAAGTGAGAAGGGTGAGAGATACGTCAAAGCACGTACAGAGGTGCATGTCACCCACGTACAACAGGACAGACCGACCCGTAAAGTGAGAAGAAGCAAGTACTGTTTCAAGTGCGGGGAGGAGGGGCACTTTTATCGTGTGTGCAACAATCCCGTGAATGCGGCGCTGGTGGTGCAGAGGGAGCGAGAACGGAGGAGGCAGGACAACAAGTGGCGAAAGAAACAGGGCCTCCCCGAACTGAAAGGCACCACCACAGAGGGGCGAGTGCTGGTCCGAGAGGGTGACCGTGAAACCCCAGCAGAGACGGTGAGAAAACATCATCTCCTTTCGACGGCCGCCAATACCATCGAACAGGGCTTTTTAGATCTACGGCCAGTTCGGTTGAATAGTGCAGTGCTGGATATTCCTCCGCAACAAACTGTGGAGCTGTGTGGTAACCTGACAACGACTCTGAACGCACCTGTTACAATCACTGCGCGTTCACAAGAATGGTTACCGGAGAATATCACGGTAGTGTCAGCCAGTGTCACAGGATCAAGAGTGCATGTGGCAGTGAGAAACTCCTCTTCTAGACGACATGTGACGCTGACCAGTCGAGTGGTGCTCGCGGAATTACACTCACCCGGCACAGAGCACACGAACCTCGAGGCGTTGGTGGGACCGAGCTGCGAATCACCCATCCGAATCGACGGCGTGACGTCACACTGTTTGATAGACAGCGGCTCGCAGGTGTCTATTGTGTCGGAGTCTTTTTTTCGCAGAAATATGCGACATAGACAGCTGGAAAACCTGGATTCTACACTGCAAGTGATAGGAGCAGGCGGTCACTCTGTGCCCTATATTGGTGTTGTGCGTGTGTCGGTGTGGCTGCCTAAAGATGTCGTTGGTGTGGACAGTAAAGTAGACACCTTACTTCTTGTCTGCCCAGACACGGAGTATTCGTCACGTGTGCCAGTGATAGTGGGCACCAACATCCTGAGAGCATACGCCCGGCAGTGCGAACGTATGGCGGGGCGGAACTTCACCACAAGACTACCGCTGTGTGGCATGATTGCTCATGCGTACAGGGAGGCGACCAGTGCACCCAATGGACGTCTGTGCCCGGTACGACTGCTGACACCGGACATAACACTGCCACCCCGCTCGGTGACCGATGTCCGAGGGATTGTGCGGCATGGTGTAATCATCAACAGGGACGCTGTGCTGATCCAAGAGCCCACACTGGAGGCGTTACCGGACGGGGTGTGCGTGCTGAGTGGCAAAGTGTCGACAAACACTCTTCCCCGGATTAGGGTGACTTCATTAAACACCACCGATTCACCCGTTACTGTGAGAAGGAAAAGTGTGGTAGTGGACCTGTTCACCATACAGAGTGAATATTCACTTCCCAGTGTGTTACAAGACTTGAACTGTGACCTACAAGACACTGGCAGGACTTACTGTAATGTCAACCACGTAGAAGAAGGTAAGAACAGTGTTCCTGAACTATCGTGTAGATTTCGTTTTGGTACAAACGTCGACCAAACATGGAAAGACAAATTTATAAAGAAGTTGTTGACATTTAGCGATGTTTTTAATGAAAAAGAATTTGATTTGAACATGACAGATGTTGTGCATGACATTGAACTGACTCCAGGTCCGGCGATTAGAGAAAGACCGAGGCCTATACCGCCACAAGACCTGGAAGAGGTCAGACAGCATGTGCAACAGTTGCTAGATCAGACCTGGGCAAACGCCGGCCCGCGTTCTGACCTGTCTCTGACCGGCCCGCCCGCTGTCCCCCCCCCCCCACCAGTAAATATACTATATATACAGTATTGGGTAAAACTGAGTTAACTATATTAGTCCGGCCCTCTAGAACCATCCCAGTTTCTCATCCGGCCCTCTAGAACCATCCCAGTTTCTCATCCGGCCCCTTGGGAAAATTAATTGCCCACCCCTGTGCTAGATACTCGCATCATCAAGCCGTCGACTAGTTCCTTCGCTTCACCCATTGTGCTAGTGAGAAAGAAGAATGGGGCACTGCCCTTGTGTGTAGACTACAGGAGAGTGAATGCGCGGACAGTGAGGGACGTGAGTAGAATGTCATTGTTGCGAGGGAGGTCTAGAATGTTCGATGGTAGGGAGGATAAATATTGTATTTTTATTAGTTTGCTGTGTTTTTGGTGCCCATTGGTTAGCCCGGTGCTTTTTTTTTTCGTTTCGTCGTTGCTGTGCAAGACTATTTGACTTTGTTTTCTTCTGCGATTTCGGATTTTCCGTCGACTTCTGGTCTTTTCTGCATAACGGTTTTTTTTTCCTTCTGAAGATCTTGAAGATCACACAAGTCAGTCCTTTGCTTTCAAAATTTTCATGCAGTTTTCCTCTGTTTTGTGATTTCATCATTGCTCTGTTCTGCGTTGCTACTGTATGACGACACTATGGCTTTCCAAGCTGTAGATCTGAACTCAGGGCCGTTGAGATCCAGTTCGGGCCCAGGGCAGACGACTTGCTAAACTGCCTTGTACACCGGCGGGCCGTACCGTAGCGAAATTTGAGTGAGCGCCCGCGGGCGCACGCGTACTTGCTCTAGAGGTAGTACGCCACGGGCGCAAAGATGGCCGCCATGGTTGTCGAGTTTAGGCGTGTCGATGATATTCACTTTTTATCTTCTAATAAATAAGTATTTTGCAGCAGATAGATATATACGACGACAAAGAAGTGTATTAAAAGTTCAGATTTCATCGTCATGTCTTTCTAGAGATGGTAGATGAATTTGCCTTCGATCTTGAAACTTCGAATCGGGACGACAACAACATGTCGGCTCTTCTTTGATGTTGATTCGTATGGCAAACTCTTTGAACGCTTGACACCCTGGTCCGGTTCCTTCTCGCACATCTGTGAACCAGAACTGCTGCCATGGGTACTGCATCTGAAGGTCGAAAAGATGTCCGAGGCCGGTTGTCCGATGTTGTGATTCAGACCAAAGAGGCCTCTTGTGGTTTCAGTTATCAATCCGTCGTCGACGGCTCTTTGCAAAGCGGAACTGACTTGATAAATGGAATGCGTCCCGACGTCTCGGCGCAAGATGTTCTGGATGGCGTAGATGGAATACTTTTGTTCTCTGCAGAGATTCGTAATTGCTCTGATTACATGGCAAACTCTTAGTCTTTGGCGTGGTCTTTGCACTTGATCAGAAGGTCCAGATAAATGGTCTGCAGTTGACATTGTCGTCGATCGTTGACTTACCCAGATAGCATGGAAACATTATAAAAACGTTTAAAAATGGCTTACATGGTTTTAATAAGGTTTAGGTTTTATATGAAACATTTTAGAAACCGAATTAAAATCGTGGGTCTCTCTCGTTAAAGGATTAAATCGTGAAAGTTTTAATCCGAATTAAAATCGTGGGTCTCTCTCGTTAAAGGATTAAATCGTGAAAGTTTTAATCCGAATTAAAATCGTGGGTCTCTCTCGTTAAAGGATTAAATCGTGAAAGTTTTAATCCGAATTAAAATCGTGGGTCTCTCTCGTTAAAGGATTAAATCGTGAAAGTTTTAAACCGAATTAACTGGTGTTTCTGTTGGACTGCATTCTGTCTCATTTGAAGAAGAATGTTGTCTGATGTGGTGATACAGATCACTGACGCGGCCGTCCGGTGTTTCTCTTATCCGCCCCTTATCAATGCCTCGTTGTAGCGCCGAACTGATCTGGTGGATGCTGTAGGTGCCTACCTCTAGGCGCAAGAGATGATGAATGGCGTTGACAGAGAACGCGACTTCGTTGTGAAGCTTTTCCATGGCGTTCATTACATGAATGAGATTCAGACGTTGATTATTCCTCTCTTCCCGTCCTGAAGAGCTGCCTGGGTTTGACATGGTCGTCGTTGACGGTCAGCAAAATGAAGGTAGCAAGCTTGCTAAAGGGGGGGCCGTTTTATTTGGCCTGCTTTTATGGCTCGGTGCAGCGCCGATTCGATGTGATGGAAGCAGTAGTTGTTGACACCGCCCTTTGTCATGTGATAGTAGAATGTGGCAATCGAAATTCCGCGTTCAGAGTAAATTTCCTTGAACGCGTTAACCACCTGGAGAGTTGTTATCCAAAGACGCCTCTGTCCCCGTCCTGATGATCTGCTTGAAGAGCTGCCTTTAAACCGAATTAAAATCGTGTGTCTCTCTCGTTAAAGGATTAAATCGTGAAAGTTTTAATCCGAATTAAAATCGTGGGTCTCTCTCGTTAAAGGATTAAATCGTGAAAGTTTTAATCCGAACTAAAATCGTGGGTCTCTCTCGTTAAAGGATTAAATCGTAAAAGTTTTAATCCGAATTAAAATCGTGGGTCTCTCTCGTTAAAGGATTAAATCGTGAAAGTTTTAATCCGAATTAAAATCGTGGGTCTCTCTCGTTAAAGGATTAAATCGTAAAAGTTTTAATCCGAATTAAAATCGTGGGTCTCTCTCGTTAAAGGATTAAATCGTGAAAGTTTTAATCCGAATTAAAATCGTGGGTCTCTCTCGTTAAAGGATTAAATCGTGAAAGTTTTAATCCGAATTAAAATCGTGGGTCTCTCTCGTTAAAGGATTAAATCGTGAAAGTTTTAAACTGAATTAACTGGTGTTTCTGTTGGACTGCATTCTGTCTCATTTGAAGAAGAATGTTGTCTGATGTTGTGATACAGATCACTGACGCGGCCGTCCGGTGTTTCTCTTATCCGCCCCTTATCAATGCCTCGTTGTAGCGCCGAACTGATCTGGTGGATGCTGTAGGTGCCTACCTCTAGGCGCAAGAGATGATGAATGGCGTTGACAGAGAACGCGACTTCGTTGTGAAGCTTTTCCATGGCGTTCATTACATGAATGAGATTCAGACGTTGATTATTCCTTTGTTCTTGTCCTGAAGAGCTGCCTGGGTTTGACATGGTCGTCGTTGACGGTCAGCAAAATGAAGGTAGCAAGCTTGCTAAAGGGGGGCCTTTATACAAAAGATCCATGGCAACACTGGCGTAAGCGTTGCCGCGGAACGCTGTTGTCCTAGTAACAAAACTACAAGGTAGATGGCAGTTTTTTTTTAATTGCATGTTTGTATCGCAATAACGTGGCTTAATATAAAAACTTGAACTTAGCCCTCTGTCTCATTTCCTTTGCAGCTACAGATGATGTAGTCATGTGCTTGTGGCAGGATCTCCTGAGAAAATTTCCGTTGCATTATACTTTCAAAATGTATTCAATCTATGTCAATGAACACACATATGCTTCATTTCTAATTCACTGATCAGCAGCGACGAGCACTCTACATCTACCATTTAATTAATAATTTACTTTTGTTACAAAATGCACAGTTCTTGACAAGCAAAAAGAAGACACCAGCACTATCCCAACTGTTTAAAAAAGTTTAAAAAGTGCAAATAGTTAAAAATCATCAAGAAGAGTAAACACTTACCTTTAGTGTAACCAATACTCTTTCTTCAATCACTCTTTCACCCAGTACAAGAGAAAGGCAGGATTTATTTTTGCAAACAGAGACTGCCATGGTACACGTTTGTGTTAATTTCTTCGCGCGCGCTTTCCACTTTCGCAGGGACGAGGCCAAGGATTGTCATCGTAACAACGAGTTCGCGCAGACCAAAGAGGCCTCTTGTGGTTTCAGTTATCAATCCGTCGTCGACGGCTCTTTGCAAAGCGGAACTGACTTGATAAATGGAATGCGTCCCGACGTCTCGGCGCAAGATGTTCTGGATGGCGTAGATGGAATACTTTTGTTCTCTGCAGAGATTCGTAATTGCTCTGATTACATGGCAAACTCTTAGTCTTTGGCGTGGTCTTTGCACTTGATCAGAAGGTCCAGATAAATGGTCTGCAGTTGACATTGTCGTCGATCGTTGACTTACCCAGATAGCATGGAAACATTATAAAAACGTTTAAAAAATGGCTTACATGGTTTTAATAAGGTTTAGGTTTTATATGAAACATTTTAGAAACCGAATTAAAATCGTGGGTCTCTCTCGTTAAAGGATTAAATCGTGAAAGTTTTAATCCGAATTAAAATCGTGGGTCTCTCTCGTTAAAGGATTAAATCGTGAAAGTTTTAATCCGAATTAAAATCGTGGGTCTCTCTCGTTAAAGGATTAAATCGTGAAAGTTTTAATCCGAATTAAAATCGTGGGTCTCTCTCGTTAAAGGATTAAATCGTGAAAGTTTTAAACCGAATTAACTGGTGTTTCTGTTGGACTGCATTCTGTCTCATTTGAAGAAGAATGTTGTCTGATGTGGTGATACAGATCACTGACGCGGCCGTCCGGTGTTTCTCTTATCCGCCCCTTATCAATGCCTCGTTGTAGCGCCGAACTGATCTGGTGGATGCTGTAGGTGCCTACCTCTAGGCGCAAGAGATGATGAATGGCGTTGACAGAGAACGCGACTTCGTTGTGAAGCTTTTCCATGGCGTTCATTACATGAATGAGATTCAGACGTTGATTATTCCTCTCTTCCCGTCCTGAAGAGCTGCCTGGGTTTGACATGGTCGTCGTTGACGGTCAGCAAAATGAAGGTAGCAAGCTTGCTAAAGGGGGGCCGTTTTATTTGGCCTGCTTTTATGGCTCGGTGCAGCGCCGATTCGATGTGATGGAAGCAGTAGTTGTTGACACCGCCCTTTGTCATGTGATAGTAGAATGTGGCAATCGAAATTCCGCGTTCAGAGTAAATTTCCTTGAACGCGTTAACCACCTGGAGAGTTGTTATCCAAAGACGCCTCTGTCCCCGTCCTGATGATCTGCTTGAAGAGCTGCCTTTAAACCGAATTAAAATCGTGTGTCTCTCTCGTTAAAGGATTAAATCGTGAAAGTTTTAATCCGAATTAAAATCGTGGGTCTCTCTCGTTAAAGGATTAAATCGTGAAAGTTTTAATCCGAACTAAAATCGTGGGTCTCTCTCGTTAAAGGATTAAATCGTAAAAGTTTTAATCCGAATTAAAATCGTGGGTCTCTCTCGTTAAAGGATTAAATCGTGAAAGTTTTAATCCGAATTAAAATCGTGGGTCTCTCTCGTTAAAGGATTAAATCGTAAAAGTTTTAATCCGAATTAAAATCGTGGGTCTCTCTCGTTAAAGGATTAAATCGTGAAAGTTTTAATCCGAATTAAAATCGTGGGTCTCTCTCGTTAAAGGATTAAATCGTAAAAGTTTTAATCCGAATTAAAATCGTGGGTCTCTCTCGTTAAAGGATTAAATCGTGAAAGTTTTAATCCGAATTAAAATCGTGGGTCTCTCTCGTTAAAGGATTAAATCGTGAAAGTTTTAATCCGAATTAAAATCGTGGGTCTCTCTCGTTAAAGGATTAAATCGTGAAAGTTTTAATCCGAACTAAAATCGTGGGTCTCTCTCGTTAAAGGATTAAATCGTAAAAGTTTTAATCCGAATTAAAATCGTGGGTCTCTCTCGTTAAAGGATTAAATCGTGAAAGTTTTAATCCGAATTAAAATCGTGGGTCTCTCTCGTTAAAGGATTAAATCGTGAAAGTTTTAATCCGAATTAAAATTGTGGGTCTCTCTCGTTAAAGGATTAAATCGTGAAAGTTTTAATCCGAATTAAAATCGTGGGTCTCTCTCGTTAAAGGATTAAATCGTGAAAGTTTTAATCCGAATTAAAATCGTGGGTCTCTCTCGTTAAAGGATTAAATCGTGAAAGTTTTAATCCGAATTAAAATCGTGGGTCTCTCTCGTTAAAGGATTAAATCGTGAAAGTTTTAAACTGAATTAACTGGTGTTTCTGTTGGACTGCATTCTGTCTCATTTGAAGAAGAATGTTGTCTGATGTTGTGATACAGATCACTGACGCGGCCGTCCGGTGTTTCTCTTATCCGCCCCTTATCAATGCCTCGTTGTAGCGCCGAACTGATCTGGTGGATGCTGTAGGTGCCTACCTCTAGGCGCAAGAGATGATGAATGGCGTTGACAGAGAACGCGACTTCGTTGTGAAGCTTTTCCATGGCGTTCATTACATGAATGAGATTCAGACGTTGATTATTCCTCTCTTCCCGTCCTGAAGAGCTGCCTGGGTTTGACAAGCAGTAGTTGTTGACACCGCCCTTTGTCATGTGATAGTAGAATGTGGCAATCGAAATTCATCGTTCAGAGTAAATCTCCTTGAACGCATTAACCACCTGGAGAGTTGTTATCCAAAGACGCCTCTGTCCCCGTCCTGATGATCTGCTTGAAGAGCTGCCTGATGATCTGCTTGAAGAGCTGCCTGATGATCTGCCTGGAGCTGCTGACATGGTCGTCGTTGACGGTCAGCAAAATGAAGGTAGCAAGCTTGCTAAAGGGGGGCCGTTTTATTTGGCCTGCTTTTATGGCTCTGTGCAGCGCCGATTCGATGTGATGGAAGCAGTAGTTGTTGACACCGCCCTTTGTCATGTGATAGTAGAATGTGGCAATCGAAATTCTGCGTTCAGAGTAAATCTCCTTGAACCCATTAACCGCCTGGAGAGTTGTTATCCAAAGACGCCTTTGTCCCCGTTCTGATGATCTGCTTATTGTCAAATACAAATGTTTCATTGTAACACATTTGTACATGAAACCACAGTCTACTTCAGGGTAATATGCAAACCAAATGGGAAAACATATTGACTTGCAAAAACAAAACAAAAACAATCAAGAATGCTCTCATTATCCCACCCTTTGCCCTACATAACTAGCACCACAATTTCTACCAGCCTGCCCCCACTATTTCTTCAAAGAAGCATTTTGACTAAAAGAGCATACTCTGTAGTAACAATTATCTTGTTATGAGTAGCAACATCTTTCATGTATTGATGAAATGTCAGTAGTTTTCAGTGTATGGTTAGATATGCTATCTCTCTCTCTCTTACATATCTTTATGTAAAGTTTTCAATTTACTTGAACAGGAACATTAAAAACGGAAAAATTAAAATTTTGACAAGCTATCAAGTGACAGGACACTTAAATGAAAGTGGAGCGTTTATCTTGTGAGACTGACTTATAGCTAAACCCAGTCAGACTCACTGCGAGAATCTCTCTCCTTGCAAAATAAAGTACTTAAGCTCACAAAATAAAAAAGGAGCAATTTAAGAAGCCACTTCAAAACACTTACTGGAACAGCAATAATCCTGTTTGATATGCAGAATGATGAAATATTTTAGTTCTGCTTTTATAATTCCACTCATTCCAGATTGGGAATAACCAGTCTCGTCATATACCATGTCAGTTGATTTTCTTACAACCCTTACAGGATCTTGAATATCCTTCACAAATAAAGTAAAGCATCCTACACAACATAAATTATAATTGCAGAATACAAACACAATAGAACATACTTTAAACATTCAATGTAAAAGTATGCAAATATTATAAAACTGGACTACTTTATATGAAAGAAAAAAAGTATATATAACACATTTTACAAAACTGAAACACTAATGTATTTCACTCTGTCAGGAATACTGTTTGCTGTTCTCAATGATTAAGAAATGTGTAGCCTTATTTTACAACATGGAACGGTTTATACGCACACTATACATTCAGCTTGGCTCATCTTCAGCCACGCTGTGGAGTCGTCTGTTGACTGTTTTGTAGTCGCCATTATTACAATACTTTGACTAAGCACGATCCCCGATCTTCAGCATTTCCTAGAAAGTGAAATAAGCAAAGTCTGCATAAAAAAAAAACAAAAAAACCAACCAAACAAAAAAACTATTACAATAATCTTTCAATACACAATCGAGTGTTCAAATTTCAATAGAAGGTAAATTGCTAAGAACTATTATAGGGTCAATTAATTATAAGGATTGTTTGAAACACTAATATTTTGCTTCGAGAATTTATACATAAAATACCTTGTGTTAGCCATGCGGCATCTTACTACAGCGAGCACATGGCACAAAGCGGAAGTAGCACGCAACAAATCGACGATTCGGGCAGAACTATACAAATTAAATTAAACTAATACCAGAAATCCGATACTGTACAGACAGTTTCAACTGGTATGAATAATTCATGTTATAATATTTTACAGAATTTTAGGGTACACTTTACACTTAATTCACAAACTCACCGAGAGTGCGATGACCAAAGCGGTTGTTGCAGGTAGAATTAAGCCCATCGGGCGGCGATTGTGGAGTCTGACAGCCGGTCAGCAAATGCGGGCGCGAGGTCAGAGGGCGGAGTGAAATGTCCGACATACGGGTCACTGTCAGCGCGTAACTGCTACGCCCTATGGGCTTTCGGTCATTTAGGAGCGGGATAGCCTGTAGCCCTTACTTTCACCCGTCCCCCCGATCGGGGCCCTTCAAAATCCCAAAGCTTATGTTGATGGTTTCTGCGAAACTGCGTCTAATGATTCACAATTTTTTCATCATGCGAATGGCTGCACCCCTCGTTTCCATCTGTGGGCTGTCGGTTCTTTTTTGGTTGGTTGGCAGTTGTAAAACTATGCGCCTGTTTCACACCCTTATCCCGGGTTGCGACACAAATAAAATAGAACTTAGTTTTTTAAATGTTGAGTCTAGATATATCAATGACAAATGCTAACTGGTATATTTGGTTTGTCTTAACTATCATGTGACAAGCATGGACTGCTTCTGGAAAAGGTCCCTGTTTCTCCTCCTGCTCCTAACCTTTAAGACAAGCATTGGTTTTCTCAGAATTGCGACAATCGTTTTCATACACGGAATTACATTTGCTATTGCACAAAAAGAGGCTGTCAGTGAATCAGTGTGTACAATTGTGATAGCAATGTGATTTGTGTATCTACTGTTATAGTAAAAGAAAGAAATCAGTATTTGGATTTTAATAGTTACATTTCATATAAAATGTATAAAAGAATGTTTTGTGCTGTAGGATACTCAGTGCAAAAACTGCCAAAACAGGTAATCAGTTATTAGAGAAAAATGTGAAAAAAGATTTCAAGGCATTATGAAGGATTATAAAAGAATGTCTGATAAAATACTGTACAACAGTTAGGGCTGCACTAAAAATTGTTTCCTTCGTATAAGATCTAAAAGGTACAACAAGAAAGACACAGTGGGGGCACTATGTTGCAGTCGTGAATTGTTGGCCGTTTGTAAAAGTTCAAAGATTGGACTCAAACCGAGGTGTACTTTAGGTCAGTCATCAGGAGGAATGAACTGAAAATATGAAATATTATTATCCCCTCTTATGAGTAAAGAAAGATGTAAGGAAAGAGTATGTTCAGATAGAAGCCGTTTCTCCTCACTTTTCTTAGACCCTACATCAAGTACTAGTCGGCTGAGAAAGGCGTTTTATTGCTAAATATAGTTTGCAACTTGTGGTGTTATTGGTTTGTGGGCATTAGTGGTGGCATTCAACAAACTGTCCAGTTAAACAACACAAGAGACAGCTTCATGTCGGCTCCCGCCCAAGTATATTTAAATTCTTTAAACCGGAAGTAAACCTTTTACTGATTTGTACATTTTGGGAATAAGGCCAACACTTGCCTTGTCACACAACTGAAACTCGTTTAATTTATTTGTACAGTTTCAAACACCTTTGATCCCCCTTCATCTCATGATTATATAACATTCAGAATCCACTGAATGTCACTGAGCTGTGGGCGTCACGTCACGCTGAGGTTCGCTTTTCTACCTTGCACCAGTTTTTTTATGTATGTTGATTTGTTGATTTGTTTTCACATTGTAAAGGGACCCCTTAGAGTTAGCCTGGGACCCCTTAGAAATCTGAAGAAAGGGTCCCTGGGACCCCAAAGAATTTAGCCTTAGCAGAAGCCCTGATTTGCTCTCCAGGTTTTCTTGTGGATTTTCTTAGGGATATAACTTCAAGAAGAAGTGGTAACTTTGTGTACTTTTCATGTGGATATATGGTGTATCTTAGAAGCGGAAACATTGTGCTGTTTCAAGCGAGACTTTGAGAGGAACTGTGCAAGAGTGAATACTTTTGAAATTGTTGGAAGAAACGTGTGTTCGAACTGTGGGGTTGGGGAATTAGGAATTGTTTTGTGTTTCTTTTTGATTTTTAAATTATATTATATTTTTAAAGTTTAAATTGTTGTCTGTGTTTTGATTTTAAAGACAAAATTGAAAACAGGACTGGCAATGTGTGATATATGCCATGCTCACTTGTGCTACACATCACGCATCAGCTTTGAGAAGTAACATAAAACTCTCATCACAGTGCTATATCATTTCTGATGTTCCAAAACAACAGCACAATGTTTGATCACTATTAGGATAATAAAAACATTGATAGAACCTATACACTGCCTTATTTACGATACTTTTCCCTTGCCGACACATTTGTCCCAGGCTGTATCTCAAAAACTGTATGGAATATGTTTCAATTTAATTTTTGCAATCTACACGTCGTTTTACCCCTAAATAATTCAAAAATAACTAAACTTACATACTTACAATCCTGTTGGTCCTTAAAGGACTAGCCACAACCTAATGCTAATACAATCACATAGATCCGACACTGAAGTGTAGTGTGCGAGATCTAGAAGTATGTTGTAGCCGAGACAGCATGATAGGCCATCTTTGTTAAATAATGCTCAGAGGAGCAGATCATATAACGATAATCATCACCTTTGTTTTTCATGATTTAAGACAGTATGCTTTGGCCTATGCAAAAAAGACAATACGCTTGATTAGCGCACTCATGTTTCCAAACTGGGTTAACAAGATGTCTTATGTCATTTCTCTTCACATGCAACAAAACTGACACAAGGTTTCAAGAGTTGTGACAATAGGTCATGGGCCTCTGGCCCAACTACAGGGGACATCAAATGACTTGAGGAATATCATGTGAGCACAATTTGAGTGAAGGGGAGGGAACAAAGAACTAAAGTGTGGAACAAAGCATTCAGTACCATGCCTCGATCAATGCCGCCTTGTTTACGTTTTGGAATAATGAAGACAGAAATAATTTTTTCTGTCAAAAATCACTTGGATCTGTATACCTAAAAACATATTATTTTATTATTGGTTAATGGAATTAAAAAAAAAACAAAAAACACACAAAGTAAGCACATGAGTTTGCGACGTTCTAAGGGACAGAAAAACACTGGAAAGTTTCTCGGGGAAGCACGAAACCGTTGAAAATCCACTGAACATACGTATTCACTGAGCTAACCTGTAGAGAGCATTTGAAATCCCCCCCCCCCACCCACCCATAAAGTACCTTGCCCGGCAACATCACACTGTCAAGTCCCAGAAGTCCTCCATCCTCTGTAAGCCGCCTTAGCATTATTCCAGTCAAAAATAAATATAAACTGACATTTTGTCTTCAAGTTTAAATGCTCCCTGTGAATAGTTATAAAAAAACAGATCATGATTACAGCACTTTTTAATACAAAAACCAAATTTTTTTTAATTTTTGTTTTTATCCTGGCTCCCCATAAATTTGTTAACAGTCCAATGTTATATTTGTGGTGAGATAAGATCAAACTGTTTTGATTTGTAAATGAAGATTAGAAAAACAAAATGTTATGATCAATAGAAAGTTAAAGAATGCTCTATTTTAAGCTAATTAACTGTTCCATGTTCAATCCATAATGGAATGTCTACTTTGCATCACAGCGTGGGAACATTTTTTCCTCAGCTTACTGTGTCAGCTGCTGACAGCATTATGCTGGTTAGTAATGACATGAACTACGATGGATATGCATTCTTTTTCCATATAAAATATAGAACATCTGGTAATCATCCCTGTTTCTAAAATTTTACTTGCATACTACAGCACTGAAAAATGATTTTGTTCCATTTCACAGGGTACCGCTTCAAAAAGTTTCAAGGATATAAAAATAACATCAGAAGAACATTTTGAAACATCTTTCTCTTTTTATTTTTTAAAACTGTACAAACTGAGGCGACATACACACCAACATGAGAGTCCCTAAATTTTAAATTTCCTGCTGGTTCCGAAAGTAAATATAAACTTAAATCCTGACAGCATCTTTCTTTATCTTGCACTCTAAAATATCATTTTGACCCTTCATCTACAAAGTGCAAAACACAGATTAGAGAAGTAAAATGAAATATACAAGTCCATGCCTCGTGACACAAACACGTCATTAACAGATAATTCAGGATGATGCAGGTAACGACTGTTGGTTGATTGGAGGAGCAGACTAAAACCCATGGACCTGGAACAGATGTAAATTAAAACAAAGTGACCAAAATATAATAAAAATTAGAAGAACCTTATGACCATTATGCTGCAGTAAGCAATAACACAATCTTAGCATTAATCACACTTAAAGCATTTACAGTTTCAACTTACCTTGTCAGCCACACCAATCCCTGCATATTACGACAGTACAGATTTCCACCAGATTTACCCGCTTTTAAATCCCATGTGGCCTGCCACCACGAAAGGAGTCCTAACTCACACACAGCAGTTTGGCAGCAGAAGCCAGGAAAGCTGATTAAGGTTGATTATGTGCAGTTTCCATTTTTTTTAAAAACTCTTTTATCATTAAACTAATAGGGAAATACACTGTTGTGATAACATAAATGCTAAAAATAGCTGTAACCGTTTGGGCACGATGGGCTACGAACCTGGCTTTGCCAAGGAAGCACAATGAAGGCAATTTCCATTACTTTTATAGCAAAGTTAAAACTTTCTCCTTTCCAACAATATATAGGTTTTTTTGGTCTAATGTTTACCTGAGAGAAGCAATAATAAAAAACAAACTTCACCCACTGCAATCTCCAGTCTTCGCTTATTAGCCAGTCTTTGTCATACTTGCATTTTTATGTCGTGGTCAGAGGGTTAAAATACATTTCAATCAAGGTAATTGCAAGAAAATGACAAAATTCAAATGCTGTTTGGTTTTGTATCTCCGTCAGAACCCCATCATTTTATACCTACTCGAGACCGGAGTCTGTATTTTCAATCTCTGTAATTATTGATTCAAATCATAAGATCTATCTACAAAATAAATGAGTAAGCAAATCTGGCCATGGATCCTAATGCTCTCCAATGGGATAACCAAATACTGACATGTCCTTGACAACAAGAAACGTGCTAAATGACTGGCTGACAGGGAGACAACTTATTGCTTCAGCAAGCCTTCTATCACACTTTCAAAGTGTTGTGTAATGTGAGAGAATGGCAAAAGAGCATCTTACTAATGAAGAGTTATTAGCTTTACTTGTGATGAATTCTTCCACATTGAGAATGATCTAAACTTGGAAGATAAATTAACAAATATTTTGAGGGAAAGGACAATGCAGATGACTTGGTGAACGACTTCAATACACCAAAATGCAATTGGGAACACTTTCCAGAGAACAGAGATCATATACTGACAAAGAAGTTAATACACCACTCATTTAATTCACCTTGGGACATGATTTCTTTTTTGAGTATTCTGCTGTTTTTTTCTGTAAGTGCATATGCTTAATAAAATAACGTAATTCTTTTCTTCTACTGTGGTAATTTTACTAGGAAAAGGTACTAACAACTTACAAATATTCAATTGTATGCACACTGTTGTGACTGAAATGATAAAGATTTATGTACTGTGCAAAATGCAATACAACTAAACTACTAGAAGTATACGTTGCTCAGGAAAAAACTTGTGGGATTGCTGAAAAATGCCGAACCTGCTTTTCTCAAAATAGCTATTGTACTTGCACACTTCACACCTCTATAATTCATTAAATTTTGAGACTATAAGGACAACTTTGGTATGAAATAAAAATCCCAAGAGCTGCACAATTTTTAAAATCTAAAATTTTCGAGCTAGGACTCATTCTATGGTGGCAGGTCACATATATCCTCTTTACATCACAACCTCGCCTATTAACATGACACTGTGCTGAATAGATCAATATAATAAGTTGGAACCAAAAATAAAAATGTAAGTATATATGACAGACAGAGAGAGAAATAAAGCAACAGAAAGGGCATTACCTTGACTTGATCTGCAGTAGCAATTCCAACTTCTACTAAGAAATTTTTGGTTGCATCACGTTTATCTCCCTGCAGCTGTATGACCTCTCCGTACTCTGGATGCTCTACCACAGTTCCGTTGCAGTTGAATTCCTGGTTGATGAAAGCAAGCAAAACAAAAGAAAATCAAAAATATCCATGCATTTGTGAATGTCTATTCTTTAATATATACAGAAAAAGATATAATAAAAAATGAAACCCACATGTCTACTGGGAGCATACACTATAATATTACTATGTAGTTTTATCATTACTATTTACATACTACTAAATAACTTTTCTCTACTACAGTCTGTTTGAAAGGTTAAAAATGTTGATTGGTTGCTACTTACTGCCACTTTACCAGTAGAGGTGGTTAATGAAAATAAGAAAGAATTGAGAAAATTATAGCACCTTCTTGCAGGCCTTCACAATCTTCTTGAGATCAAACTTGGGGTGGATTCCTTGGACTGTTGTGAGAGTCTTTCGTCCGTTACGCTGTTGAATTCTTATGTGGACTAGACCCTCCTGAATGCCAGCTCCCGTGCCGACATTATCATCAGTATCGGCAAAAGGATCTGCCATAAAAACAAATAATGGAAGTACAGAATATATGTTTTCAAAGTCTCATCCATCAACACACATCTGAGCGTAACATTTATATAGAAATTCACGTATGAAATAAAAAATTTAATTATGGCTGTAAGTTCATATTCAGCAAGATGATGGGCCTCAATTCAATCAAAATGACATATTTAAGCAGCTGTCCTCAAAAGATAGAGCATTTCATGACGAAACTACAAGCGAATTATCATACCTTTAAACAATAATCTCTGTGCAAAAATGCTGTACTTTAAGGTTTTTAATTGTTAACGTGCACATAGCCTTTTACAGTCCAAAAACATTATGCACCATTTTGAAAGGACACATGAACCCAATAAAGTGCTGCCTCTGCGTTAGGCCAAAAATATATAAAAGATAAAGGTTTAAGCTACTACTTTACTGTCAACTCATTACAAAGATTTGCCTCCTCCCAAGCTTTATGTGCCCTGTGTTTATCTGTTCTATGAGTGCACACTGAAATCTGACAATATTTCACTGAAATGTTTACCTCTTTCCCTTTAAGCTTTCTCAGTTTCTGTCACAGCTTCAGCAAGTTCAAAAAGAGACATGTACATATGTGTGTGTGTGTCTTTTCCCCTTACTGCTTCTATTTGTGAATAAGAGATCTCAGTGTATGATGTAATTATCTATAATTAAGTAGCCAGTTGTTTGGAAAAGTATTATTTCTTTATTTCTCCCCAGCAAAGACTTTATATTATATCTAATACTTATCTGTAGCCTGCAGCAAGTTTAAAGTATGTATATACACACATAATGATGCACATTCTTACAACAGGATAAACATGCTGGTTAAAAAAAATGTTAACAGATTAATGATACTACATGAATCTGGGGACATGATGTAGCATTGCAAAAGTTAATTAAATGAAATATGGACTTGATCTGGGTTTTAATAAGTTGACACTTTTTTTCCAGTTATTTTGATTTACTGCGGTCCTTGTGTGCCCATACAATCATACATTCCAAATGGCTCATTGTTTAATATTTAGGAGCTACAACGACTGATTAAATTTTATTTTATTCCTTAGTATGCATTCCTCGAAGATGCCTGTTACAAACTAAGAGAAATGTTCTTCGGTGTGATTTCACACAGTCTGAGATTGAAATAACATTTCTTTGCCATATAAGATGGTAGGATGCAAAAAAAGGCATCGACTCCGTCAGATCAGCATGCTACCTACTACCAGCCGAACTGCGCATTTTAGAAAATTTAACATCACAAAGGACTCTCAATAAATAGACAATAAAATACGGTACCATATCCTCTGAGGTTTCCAAGCTCTGCCGTCATTCAAGCGGATTAGATTTACTTCTCTCTGTAAATTACAGGAATTAGAAGGTATTTAGGCACCTCTCGCAAGCCGTCTGGTTTCAGATGTTGCAATGGTGAAGCGGCAATCATTTGGGCAAGAGAGTAAACACTTTTTTCGCTCATGAAAAATATATCACTTTTCTAAGCATTATAGTAAATATCATTGAATATGAAAGCACACGAAAATTAAATTGTAAATAAATGATGATTCTTTAATTTGTTATGACCCAAACACGGTGAAACAATTTATCTAGAGATTATGCTGTACAAATGGGCGCAGGAGACGCAGAGAGTCGCGTGAGCATTTACTAACCACTACTGTGTCCTTTATTATTTTTAAAAAGACAGTAAATGATCTTATTAAAGATGTTGGGTGTGTGTAATTGAATTAGAAGTATTGTCATATTTTATTGATCTTTTTTGTTAGATCGTCAAAAACCGTGGCGTGCAAGGAAACGAGTAACGCCGTCGTTGGGGACTGAATGCAGAAGTAGCAGCACAAGCAGCCAGAAACTGAGAAAGGAGAGCAACCTTAGAGTCCAGTGAGCGCAGCATCTGACTACAGCCACCGATCACTTGGTGCTTAAGATTGAAACAGAAGATCTTTTTTTCATAATGGACATATATGATCCTGAATCTCCAACCGAGTAAGTTTATTTATTTATTTTGGCACCAACGAAAGGCGGTTTAGGTCGCAGTTTAAGGGAAACGGGAACAGAAGTGGATGAAACGGGTCCGCGTTCTATCGTCAGAACGTCAGAGACGGCTTGACCAACAGGCTGCAGCCAAACAGACGAATTTTAAAAATGTGCATCTTAGTACAGTAACCTAACAGAAGCGAGTCACATGACGATAATATTGTCAGCTTTATGCGATCATAACCCCTGCCCCTTCACTAAGTTTTGTAAAAGAAGCTAATTATTCATGATATAGGCTAGTAGTATATAGTAATGGCAGTTCTTAGTCTTAGGTAATTTAATTCAAATACACATAACTCTTCTATCCATCATCAGTCAAGAATTTTGTGTAAATAGGTTGTAGTTTCACAAAGATAAAATGCTAAAATCATTAAAAATTATGAAATATAAAATCAAGTTATCAGTTTCTATCCTTTCCTGGTTCCACATTTAATACAAAAGGTGGTATCATGTATGGTATTAAATTGATAAATTAAAAGGTTTTATTTTAAACAGGCAGCATAATACATGAGATGATTCACGTTGGCAGCTTTTTAGAAAAAGAAGTTCTATAGATTGAAAGAAGAAACAGTTATATACTCTAGGAATTTGCTTTGAAAACAGCTGCTTATTGTAAGGAAAATGGAATACTCATTATGAGTTTTTATATTGGTAGAAAATTTTTGTAGTTGACATTTATTATAATTTTGAAACACATTGATCATAATCAAGTCTTCAGGGATAATTTGTTTTTATCTTTTAGCACATTTAAATTGCATATTTGTGTGTGCTCTCATAGCCACAGATCTTGTTTTTTTGTTTTTTTTTGCATGAGTTGGACTTTACTTGACAAAAAGTTCGTTCTCGGTCATTTAAGTTAAAACACTTATTATTTAGTTTCATGTTATAAAATCTCAGTCATGTATTCAAATGTTTTGAACATTGTATAAGAATTATGAATAGAGATCAAAACATTTGTAAAAATGAGATGACAATTTTAGTAAGCTTTATGTAAGGATAGGCACAGCTGGTATAGATGAGTCATTTAATTTATATCAAAATTTAATAGCTTAGTAAGAAGTGCTTATGGTTGCCAGCATTAACTTGTGATAAAGTTTGATTTGCTGATAAATTTTATTCGTTTTGATAATTTATACACAAGATTTCGTTTAGACAATTTTCTATGTAGGGTTTTTCAAATTTAATTCAATAAATGCAATTTAATAAACTGAATATTTGTATTTTGACATCTCCTGAGTGATAGCTGCAGCAATATATATGTTGAAACATGTTTGTTTTTTTTTTTTTTTTTTAAATTTTCATTATTCCTTAGAGTAATGACAGAAAGAGAGAACACAATGCATCTGGAGTAGGTAAATCAGGATGAAATAAGATAGTGTAAAGTAAAATACACAAATCCACTTTTTTGGGGGACTTAACAACCATAGGCAGTATTTGCATATGTGAACAGATGAAGATAAACCTTACTCAGGTTATAAAAGAAATGATTTATATTATTTACTGTATGGTAATAGTGTACTTTGTTTTCAATTTTTCTTATATTTTTGAGAATATTTTAATTTAAAACAGAATTGTGATAAAATAAAACTTTAGTGGATCAAAATCCCAGTATTTATATAAAATGCAATGTTAGCCACATGAAATGCCTTTTTTTTATAAAGGATATATAGCACCAAAGAAGTATAATGTTAACATGTAGATTTGTACCATGGGTTATAGTGAAATAATGTGATGAAGATTGCCTTTTTAGCTCTCTTTTTTTTTTTAGCTTGGGTTGTGTGACATTGATGATTAATACTAAGTATATTTTTTTACAGTATAGATTATTATCTTTATAAATTACTAAATAAAATTAAAATAAATAATGACTATATATTCCCATCCTTTTTTAGTTTTGCCCCACGCGCAATAAAAGGAAATTTAAAATCTAATAACTTGAAAGCCATGTAGTATCTTAACCCCTAATCAAGTTATATCCATATAGAATGCATACATTGTCATTTTAGCCCTTGAGCGATCGCCGAATCGTTCAGTTTTTAAAATTTTTAAATGTGTTAACAGTTGGTGCCATTATTTTGACAGTGTTATATGAAATAAGATACACGAATTTTCAAATGTGGATTATTTATTAGTATCCTGACTACCGTACATTACCACAGTGTCTAATGTTTAGATGCTTTCCTTGTTACGCCGATCTTAGGCGATGAGTTTGAAAAAAACGATAGTGAAATAATTAGGCATGATTAATAGCCGTAGTTGTTTGGGTGGAAGCTGTGCATCTGGAATCCTATTATGCCAGAAGCCCTTGCCGGCTATGTCTAATAGTTATTCAATATGGCGCCCGCTTTTCAGATGGCTGAGCCAGTGCAGCGAAGTCGAGCTGTACGCCCGCGGAAAGAACTGCATGTAGCTGGGTCCATGTTTGCAGTGCGCGAATACACGGCGCCGGCTGACGCATATATTAGATTGATTGAAGATTTTACTGAAATCTTAGTAGTTGCAGTTTTGCAGTGTATTATTGTGCATAAGGCAGAGTTTTTCTGTTGTGATGCAAATGCGGAGTTCGAGATAAAGTCCGTGCTATCAATATTATTACATCGAGCAAAAACGAGTATGTGTGACCTGGTTCCATCGGTATAATTAGTACATTAATCTACAAGGTTACCAGTGTTGAAACACTAAACGCCAGAACCATGGAAAAAAAAACAAGTATGCATTAAACATGAATGCAAAATAGTTTAACCTGATACACTTTTTGGGGGTGGCAGTAGGGGCTGAAATTTAAATAGTTAAGAATTAATATAACTGTCTAATGTATAGATTGTAGAAACGCTGTATATATACAAAATTAAATATTCTGTCTCTGTTTGCATTGGGTATTACACATACAGTAAAATGTAAGAGCATTATGCAGCTTATTTGCACTATGTATTCAGGGAAGAATGTCTTAATTATATATATAAAAACCTGACATTAGTGGAAATATGTCAGAATATATTTTAACAGTTTCAAAGAACACACACTGTATTCCTTTTTTTAAAAAATTATAATGACTTGAAACTAAAATTTAACTTCATAAAGTGGTTAATATCTGTGCTGGTTGTCATTACTGTAACTAGTGTAACATGTCAAGAAGTCCTCTTTAGACAAACGAAAAGGGTCTGAGTTGGAGTTAATATAAAGAAAGATCAGATCAAATACATGTCATTACACATACATGCAATGACTGACAGATACACTGCACACACACACACACACAAGCAGTGCTTGATAAACTGCACATGATAAAAACCAGTGAGTTTTAATTTACATTTTAGGGATGATGGATTAGAAGACCCACTGCCAAAACCTGAGGTCAAACCAGAAAATGAGTTTGAGTTTGATCTGGCTGATGTTCCCTTGCCACCTGGTGCTGCACCTACACCTGTGCCAGTCCCTTTGTGGAATGCAGATAATGCAGCTGGAAGAAGCAAAAAAAAGAAAAAGAAGAAAAAGAAGAAGAAAAACAAGGATGGAAGCATAAAACAAGGATATGAGGTAAGTTTAAAAAAAATTAAGTTTGCAGTTTTGTCTCACTTTTAAGATCAGCAGTAGTTTGTGAGGTTTAAATTTTGTCACAGATGCTGCCAGTACTACATTACACAGTGAATGGCTTCAGTTATATAATTATTGTAAGAGTTGGATATGGTTAGGGAGGTCAGTAGAACTATTAATGACAGAGAAGAGAAGAACAGGCAGATTTCACAAAACACAAATGCAAAACTATATTTTCCTTAATAACATCTAAAGGAAAACTTGAGGGCAACCAATTTTCTTTATGATCCACTTAAGTTCATTGTAAAATAATATTCCCAAAATATGAGTACATAATTATGCTTAATAGCCCATAATTTTCAAGCTGTAAGCCTTTAAACCTTGGCATTCTCACCTGCCACTAGGAAAGCAGAATAAAATTACTCTCCTAAAGTTTAAAAAATAAAGATCCCAACCAAATTCACTTGACAGACTGGTAAGTAAATCTCCAGATTAAAATCTAATGGGTAACATGGTCATTGTAGTCTACGTTGTATTATTAATTCTCTGTTACTAAGTGGACACATTTGAGTTAATTTTTTCATGTGTATTATTGTTAATGAAATATAAACACATTTGAAATGTGCATTTGTCTAAGATAAACTGCTGTAATTTTTTTCTATTTGAGGGTTAATTTCCACCATTGCATTTTTATTTTATAGTTACGTTTTACTTATGATGATGACTTTTTCCACCGTTAAAAATGTAATATAGCATTATAAAAATTTGATACATATTTATCAATGTAAGAACTTATATTTCCTCCTTATTTCACTGCATGCACAACTTACTGTTTACTTACTTGCACATGTTCCTCAAATGTTTGTCCCCTTAATTCTTTTTTAACTGTTTCGAGCACACACATCAATGGTGCCTTCACACTCTCAGTTGTTTTTAGCATTGTGCTGGATAAGGATACAACTGATGATGTGCTTGTGGCTGCTTTACATCATTAATTGTAGACCTGAATGCGTAGAAAGCGTCAATGTTGCATATCTCGTGCTTGATCTTTAAGCTTTTTACCAGCAGTTGTAGTTGGTTTTAACAGCTCATGCTTTGTTATAGTTGGCACTACTGTAGGAAGAAAATCTTTCATTTTACTGAAAGTCCAAAACTTTCTTGTACTCATTTAGGAAATCCTTTTGACAATGGCAACAAAAACCAGTGGATTAACTTCAGATCTCTGCTTTGTTCAAATGTGCTGTGCAGTATTGGTCAGGTCACTTTAAACATTAGATGAAGTTATAACCTCATTTGCTTACTGTGCTTTCAGGCAGTCACCATAGGTGAAAGACAGAATTCCTAAGAAAGTAGTGAGCACTGTTAAACATTGATCTTATACTTGAGAATCCTTGTCTATCCTTAAAACTGTCTAGAAAGCCACTGTACAAGGCACACGTTGACTGCTTCTTGTCACACAATATGTCAGATGTTTGACAGACATTATAAGTCATAAAGTCATTTCCCATAGTCTCCTTCACCCCCATTTGTTTTCTTCATCATTGCTTCGGAAAGGTTTTATTTCTAAAAAAGAAGTTTCATTTTCATTGTTTTAAAAAGGCTTCTTTTGTAAAAATTAAAAAAAAGTCTTTTGTAAAAAAAAAAAGGGTTAGTTTTTCCTTTCTAAAATGTTCTTGTGTTCTCCTTATGAAATATTGTCTCCAAGCTTATTCCTTGACAGACTGCAGCAAAAGTTGTTCTTTTGCACAATCCACAGTGCTGTATAAGGCTTGAATGACTTTACGACTGTTTTTCTTTATTTTCATTTGACCATATTTAGGCACTGGGAGAACAACTTTTTCAGTTAAAGAGAAATTACAATTTTTTGTGCACATTCATGGAGGCTAATTTTGGTTTGAGATTTTCTTAAGGATTTTTAAAATAAAGAAAAAAAGAGAGCATCTAAGATAAACAATTTATATTTAAAGCTTATTTATAATGGTGATAATGACTGATTGTACTACACATTTTTCAGCCTGTATAGACATTTTATGTGTAAATAATTTTTTTTTAAAAATGGCTGCACTCTTTGCACTGACCAGCATAATAAAGACACAAACATAAAAGACACTGGGACATATAATAAATAATGCACGAAATACCTAGCCACTGTAAACATTTATCAACAAGCGGAAAAAAATACAGAAGTAGAAGTATAAAGGGAGAAAATCAAGTATACAATATATTTGACTAATGAAAATTTGCTATAAAAATAATTACTGTGATGTATGATAGTCTTTTTGAAGAAAAAATAAGATCCAGCATAGTATATCATAAACATTTAAGTTTATAGTGAGCATTTAAATGCTGTCTTTGGGTCTTTGGAATTGTGTTGGACTTGTTCATAGTATTCATCCAGTGTGTCCAGGTGCTTGTTTTCATCTACAGATCTCATTAACTTTGATGAATGTGCAGAATACATAGATATAAAATAATCAAGTGAATTTTAGTCTTCTTGATCTTTAAAAAAACCTTTACTTCTGTTTGTGATTATCTTATTCTTATAGGTGTTTTTCTCCATCAGCCTTATTCATTGTGACAGTTTGTAAAAACAATGGTGTCTTATACTGTAGTAATACTAATTAGGACATTTTATGCTGCTAGCATTTACCATGTTGAGTTCACTGGTAGACAGGAAGGACAGGAAAAAGGTATTTTTAAGTCATTTATTTGAAATTTTTCAAGGGCATAGATTTAGTATGCATAATTTTTTAAATAATTTTTGATGAATTTTTTTATTTTTTTCTTGCAGGAGGAAGAAATGTGTGAAGATCCACTGTTTGGTTACCCTCCTCCACTTCCACCAGCACCACCCCCTCTGCCACCCCCACCTTGTATGCCCCCACCTCCCCTTTGTGTACCTCCACCTCCTCCTTGTGTACCTATGTTACCCCCTCTGACAGCATTTACATTTACCTCAGCAGCTTCACCACCTGTAGCTGGATTTACTGGTTCTTCATTAGTGGCAGGCTCATCAGGACCTGTCTCCAGCCACGCATCTCCAATATTGCCTGTTGTGGCTACATCATCAACATATTCCCTCAGCATTTCTTCCCCAGGCACGCCACTAATCAATTCAAGTCAGGAAAAACAGCATTCTGTGGAAGGTAAAAAAAAAAAAGAAAAAGAAAATCAGTTAATTTTGACATCACCAGTAAAATTTAGATTGGTTTCATTTTCTGAACTAAATTTTGCTGTATCATGTATCAGTTTAAAAAAGGAACATCACAGTTAGCTTTAACACAAAAGCTTTAATGAGGAAGCAGGGGCTTCTGCTTAAAGTGAGAGAGTGTGTACATGCTTGCATGTGCGTTTATGG
This sequence comes from Pomacea canaliculata, assembly GCF_003073045.1. NCBI lineage: Eukaryota > Metazoa > Mollusca > Gastropoda > Architaenioglossa > Ampullariidae > Pomacea > Pomacea canaliculata. Next base: position 32,579,667 of record NC_037590.1, on the reverse strand, counting down.
TGTAGTGTAAGGTCAATTTAATGTAAAAGCATTTCTTGATCACTTATGATGCACAGGTAATGTTTTAATTGGTATTACTTTTAAACATTAAAATCATTACAAAAACATTATCTCAGGCAGATGCTTAGACAAGAAGTAGAATCATTAGAAAAGAAAGAAACCTTTTGGCAGAGGTCAACAATCATTGGTTATTCTATAAACTGACTTTCAGACTTGTGTTTTGCCACAGCCTCTCAGCTGTTTAGTATAGGACTGTATCTTAGGCATCCATTTGTTTATTCATTTTGAATGTTTCTCATTCTATCACTTACACTTTAGGGTCCAAAATTGTTTGGAACCCCCATAGTACCTTGCACACAGCATGTAAAGGCTGGAATTTGAATTTTTTTTTTTTAAGTAAAGATGCTGACCTTCAATGCATCCTGGGGGTAAAAAAAGCTGTTTATACATATAAATGGCTCTTTCAGTTGCTTTTTTCTTTAAATTTGTTCTCTAAAGTGTCTTGGAATTCTTGGTCATTCAAGTTTTAAAATATATGGTCGGAGAGTGTGTATGCTTGCTGGTATTTGTGTGTGGAAGAGAAAATCTGATATAAGATATAAGCCACTTAAGTTTTGAGGTGCACACTTTGGTTTTTGTCCTTGTTGTTTTTTTAAAAAAGCTTGAACACCATGTATTTATTGTTTGTTAACCAGAGGCTGAAGAGACAAAAGATGAGCCGGTGTCTTTGGCCAAGCAGCTTCTGAACAAGGCACTGGGGGGTGTTTGTGGGAGGGGAGACAGGTCTTCACCTTCCAGAGATGATGAGGCAACCAACAACTCTACATCATCCCCTCTAGCCGCAGGCAAGCTGAAGTTCTCTCTAAAACCAGCTGGCAGTGCCACTCTGCAGAAGGTGTCATTCCAAATAAAGACTAAGAAGGCTGCAATAAAAACTGCAGATGGGGATCATGAAGAGGAGATTGTCAGCTCTGTTCCACCATCAGTTACAGAGCCAGCGGTGATGCCCGTGAGGTTCAAGAAATCAAAGCCAGAGCTGTTTAGACCGGATCTCAAAGTTGGTGAAGAGATGGATATAGCAGACCTGTTAATGCAAGAGCAAATGAGAATAGCTTCACAAAGCTTAGTGGCCATGCAAGCTGCAGCATTACTGGAAAAAAGTCGACAGGCAGCTGCTGAGAAAGAGCTAGCCCGTAAGAGGAGCCCAGATGTAAACATGAGATCACCTGAAAGCAAAACTCGGAAAGGAGAGAAGAAAGACCGAAGAAGCACTAGGGATGATAAGAGAGAAGAAAGCAGAGCTTTCTGTGAGAGAGGTAGGAAGGATGGAAGAGAGAAGGCTGTCAGTTATGATGAACCTAGAGATAAGAAAGAGAGGCAGGAACGATCATTGGGAAGTGAAGAGGAGAAACAGAGGAGCAGTAAAGATAATGAAAAAGATGAGATAATATTGCATTCAGACGAGGACAAGCTCCAAAGGCAGAAAGACAGTATGTCCAGAGGGAAGGAACAGAACGAGGTCATGGCATCTAAGTTTGATCTGCAATCTGAGGAAGGCACACACTCACCAACCCATGTGACTTCTGCTGAAAAGGATAACATATTGGATATTTCAGCACTATCATTAGAAATTAAGGAAAACAAAGTTGATTGTGAAGAAAGGGTAATAGAAACTTTGGGTAAAAGATTGGATTTATCATTGAATACCTTTAGCGGTAACGAGGAGAGCCATTTCACAGATGAAATGATTTCAGTGCCTGCAGGTGAACAAAAAAGCCATGACGTGGAAGTCTTTTCTCAAGAAAAGCTTTGTATGATCTCTCTAAATAAAGAAGTGAAAGAAAAATATTTTCCCCCTACTGACCAGTTGGCAGAGAAATTAGTTACTCCTCAGTATTTACAAACATCAAAAATTTTAATTAAAGCACCATCTAGTAAAGAGCTGTGTGAAGTGAAAATAGATGGAGCCTGCAACCAAGAAAAAGAAGAGTTGTACACTGATAAAGAAAAACATAATAATGTTTCACTGGATCAGCAGATCAGAAACAAAGCTGATTTTTACAGAAGTAGAACAGTGGGAAAAGAGCATGATAGTGAAATGTTTACCACAGGAGAGAGCAACTCTAATCAGTCAGAAGAGGAGAAAACTGGTGCAGATGACAAAAGTCATATAGAATCCCAGAGTTCTGTGGACAGCACAAAGAAAGATTTTGGAAGAAGAAGTGAAAGCTATAAAAGAGTTGGCAGTAAAGAAAGAGAGAGCGCCAAAACTAGAAACAGAAGCAGAAGTGGAAGCAGAGAGAAGACCCTAAGCAGACGACAGAGAATGAGGCAGAGAAGTCGCAGTGACAGCAGGGACAAAGACAGGACTAAAAAGTTCGGTGGCCGCCGTGAGAGCCGAGAGAGAGAAGAGAGAAGACGACGAAATCGAAGCAGGAGTGATAGTAGAGAGAAGGAAAGGAGCAGCAGAAGAAGGAAAAGTAGAAGTAATAGTCATGACAAAGATAAGAGTAAGAAGAAAGAAGAGCGAAGCTTTCATCCCAGCAGGGACAGAGAGAGAGACAGAGCAAGGGAGAAACATAAAAGTGAACATATAGACTTTAACATAAAAGAGTCTAGAGAGTTACACATTGAAACTAGAGAGAACAGAAGCAAAACTGGTTTTGCAGAGATTCATTCAGTTCTGATGACGTTGGGAGATAACAAGCAGGCTTTGAAGAATGAGGAAGGATACTTAGAAGAGAGTAAGGCTGCATCAGCAGATTCTGAAAAGAACAAAAGCAAAAACAGCTCAAGAGAAGATGTTGATGAAAGAAAGCAAAAAACAGAAAGCTCAAGCCCAGACAGAGAAGTAAAGAAGGCATCAAAAGACCGAAATAGTTGCAAAACTTCTCATCAGAGCATTGACAGCCAGTCTCCAAGTCAATCAGAGAGATTTTATCGTAGAGAATTGCAATTGGACAGCACTGTCCATAGTGACAAAATAAGCAAGCATCAGAGCCGATCTCCTGAAGGGTTTCCTAGGCGAAACCGCAGACGAAGATCGAGTAGTTCTGATGGAAATGAAAGACCTTCAGGCCGGTTTCGTAGTAGGAGCAGAAGTGTATCACATGAACGTCGTCTGGCAAGACAGCATAGAGGAAGTGACAATGAAGAAGAGTTTCTTAGGCGAAGAGCCTTGGATTGGAGCAGAGATCAGGCCCACCTCCGCTATAAACGAAGGAAAAGATCTGACAGTAGTGAGGATGAAAAGGCTTCTGGCAGACTACATATAGAACCAGAAACACAAAAATCAGTGAAAGTTTTAAGTAAGGACCAAGAGCCACCCACAAAGTCTCAGAGTTCTATAAAACCAGACAATGAGGCCATCATGGAATTTGATCTTGCAGATATTTTGCTTCCAGGTGAAATTCCTGCCGAACAAACACAAGCAAAACATGCTGAAGAGCAGAAAGAGGGAGAGCTTTTACTTGATGACCAAGGAGAGAAGGACATGGATCTTGACGAGTCATTTTCTGATGGTAGTGAGCCTTATTTTGACCTCCCTCGTGTAGATCATATTAAGTCAGGAGATGCAGAGAAAATGTCTTTTCCTGTACAGAAAGTCACAGTGAAAGGTCATCATGAAGATGGTGATGACTTAAAGACACAAAAGCCTCCAGAAAAGATCCAGTTCTCTTTAAAGACTTCTGGGAGGTGTTTGAAGTTGAAGCCAAGAAAACCAATAGAAGATCTTGATGATGAAGATACGAGAGGAAAGGGTGCCAGGCTCTTTCTTCCTCAGGAATTGGACAGAATGGAGGAACGGCTGACTGTCGAAGTTCATCAGGAGAAAACACACTTTGGACTGAATTTCAACATTGCTGAAGAAGAGTTGCTTAAAACAGAGAGTGATTTGAAGTTTCCAGACTCCACAAACATTAATGATGATGCAGATGAATCAACTGACATCTCTAAAATTAAAATGATAGATGATAATGGAACATTTGTAGTTAAAAAGAACAATGGAGTGGATGATGTGAGAGAACATATCTATTCAGTTCTTTCTTCTGAAAGCATGTGCCAAGACTCCTCTTCTTCTTCAGTAGTTGAAAAAGATCTTGAAGGGCATAAAACAGCAGAGGAAGAAGACAAAGATGATATATCACAAGAATCCTTTGACTGCGAAGATGTGAAGACAGGTAACAGTTCACCAGAAAAAACAAAAGTAAGAGGTCGCTTATTCAAGTATGAGCCATTATGGGAACTGGACAAGAAAGAAAGAAAACCACCTCTTCACCATCCTGTAATTGTTCCGGGAACAAGTGGCTCCCCTTTGAATGACATAACAAAGCCAACTTTACCTGTCAGTCTAGGCCTTGACTATGGAAGTTCTAGTGAAGGGGAAGACAGTGAGAGTAGCCCAAAGAAAATTTTACTTCCAAAAGGCACGAGACAAAATAGGAAGGACAGGAGTGAATGTGGTCCTGAAAATACCAGTTGCCATAGGAGTTGTGCACAGACCATTGCACAGACAAACTCACCCAACAATGGACTGCCGAAACTTGACACCCCCGAAATCTCATGTTTAGGTGGTGATGATGAAGCTGGTGCAGTTGGTTTCATAACGAATATACAGAGACTGAGTGAAGATGATGTTGAGAGTAGCTTGAAGGGAACTGTCTTTAGAAACGAATTTCAGTCAAATCAGGAAACAACACGACCTCAAAAGAGTTCTGAAAGAAGTCCGGAAATTGTAAGCACAGAAATAAGTTTAGAGATAAATTTTCAGAAAAGATCTTGCACAAGTCCTGGGAAGACAATTTCTCAAAAGACCTTTGATGTGAGCATAGAAAAGCCAAGCACTCAGAGAAGTTTAAAAACAATCGAAGAAAAACGTATATCTGATGAGAGCCCAGAGATAAGTTTAGAGAGGGCAGGGTCTCCAAAAAGCTGTCTGTCAAATCGAGACAGAAAAAGTACAAGAGTAAGAAAATCAAGATTTTCAGATAGGTCACCTCCTAGGAGCATGGAGAAAACAGTAGATTTTGTTTCAAAAGGTTTGCCTTCACATTCCTTGCAAGAAAATCAGAAGAGTGATTTTGAAGTGAAGGAAAATGTTGTTTCCTTGAGATCATTTAGATCATCTTTGTCCCAGGAAAACACATTGCACTGTACAGGTGATGAAAAATTTACAGGAATCAACAAAACATCAAAGTTTGCAGAGGTTTTTGATGGCCAGCAAAAGGTAAAGGTACAGGGCATGGCTGATGAATGGATAGAAGGCCAAAATACTGCTAAACGCTTGACAGATCCTTTGGTTAAAGGTGAACAGCTAGACAACCCTTCAAAGCTAAGTGGATCTCATAATGTTGATAGAGGAAGGAAAATGACTGCCGAGGCAGATGATGTGGGTCAGAAATTTTTTTTGGAAGAACATGAGAATCATGCAAGTTTAAAAGCAGAAAAAGTCCGCACGTGTGCCTCCATTGAACATTCCTCTGAGAATGCTGGATCTCAGCATTTTTCTTCTGTTACACATTCATTGCCAGTTGAATTGGCAAGGAGTGATTTTGCTAAGTGTCAAGGATATCCAGAGGAGATTGTGCAGAAACTTTATCTCGAGCCACTAGACAGAAAATGCTTGTCACCAGTTAAAACAGCAGCCAGTAGCTTGTCATCAATCCCTATTCCAAAGGAAAAGCCAAAATACATAAACCCGTGTGTTTTTCAGGATCCAGAGATTTCCACTGCCACAGAAGAACCAGTGAAAGAATCTGGTGCCAGCAAGAAAGAAACAAATGAGTCTTGTGAAAAGACCAAGGACAGATCTTTGGCTTTTCCATCAGTTTCAGAAAATGCCTTGTCTACTGACCAGGAAGAAAGTGATAAAGCCTTTAGATCAGTGCAGCTTGCAGTCTTGATTGCCCAGCGTAATATGGAATCCTCGGATTCACAAAGCACACTAATTGGGGACAAAACTTTCGCAGAACGTGGTAAAATGGAACAGCAAAGGTACTCCAGCAGCAGACAGGTTGTTTCTGGTGCTGCTGAATTAACATCTTTGTCACATAGCTCAGAGGTTGTGTCCAGTGCAGCTGAATCCACTACTGACATTGGAGGACATAAGCAGCATGAAACAGTCAAAAATAGGGAGGCACACTCCAAGACCTTTTCAAGGCAGCTTATTCCAGAAGAGACAGTAACCTCTGTGAAGTCTTCAGTACATAAGAACAGTGAGCCTGTTTTTGACAGCCGGGGCAGCATAGTTAAAGCAGGAAAAATTCAGATCATCATTGGAAAAAAGGTTGCTTCAGTCAGTGGGCACTTGACAACTGAAAGCCAAAAACATGACACTGAACCAGAGCCCGTTCAGGGATTTCCAGTTCAGGTGATAACCAGGAAGAGAGAAGATGGACCTCCCAGTGAATTAATATGGCCTGAGTGTAGGGCAGTGGCTGCCGTGGAGGAAACTGGAACTGATAAAGAGAGAGAAAGCTCATCATTGGATACATCATCCTCAGAGGAAGAATCAGAGAAAGAAGAGCGAGAAGACCTACATGGCTCAGGTGATGAAAGAATACGTAGCAGCTTTGATTCTCACCGAAGAGAGAGCAGTAGCAAATATGGTTTTGGTGATCGCCGGCATCATGAGTTTTCAAATGATGACAACCGATCTCGTAGAAGAAGAGACAGTGGTGATGATAAAGAGAGAAGACGGGGAAGCGATGAGAGAAATCGCCGCCAAAGTGATGATGATCGCAGAAGGAGAGACCGGGATCGGGAGTGGGTTGAAGGCAGACAGCGTGAAAGGGAGGATGAGGATAGAAGGAAAAGAGACAGAGAACGAGAGAGGGAAAGAGATCGTGAAAGACGAGAAAGAGAGCGAATGAGGGAAGAAGAAAAGCGAAGAAGAATCTCCCACCATCAGAGCAGTACAGAACGAAGTTATCAAAGAAGTTATGATAAGAACAGAAGGAGAAGTCAAAGTCCAGCCTGGCGAAGAGGCAGAAGCCGAGAACATAGTCGGGAAAGGGCAAACAGCACAGAACGAAGTTATCAAAGGAACCATGAGAGAAGGAGAAGCAGAAGCCGTAGTCCTGAGTGGCGAAGAGCCAGAAGCCGAGAGCTTAGTCAAGAAAGGCCATCAGATCGTGGCCGTGATAAGAGTCAGGAAAACCGAGATAGAAGAGACAGGAGAGATAGCAGGGAAAGAAATAGACGTGAAAGTCGAGACAGGGGAATCAGTGATTCGGGTGGAGAAAGGTTACGTGGCTGGAGTCGCGACAGAAGCAGTGACTTTAGCCAGAGCCGAACAAGAGATGACAGTTGTGAAAAAGTGTGTGATGACAGTGTAGAAAAATCTAATGATTATGCCTTGCAAGATCATAGCAGGCATAGATCTCATGATTATGTCAGAAGTAGAGTACGTGAAAGCAGCCTTGATAAAACTGATTACGATTCTGAAAGAATGCACAGTCAAGAAAGGATGGCAGATCGCAGCAGTAATAGAGGTCGTGATTACAACCAAGATGTACCTTGGAAGCGTGGTGAGCGTATTTTAGATGACATTGACCCAAGAACATCAGATTATAATAATGAAAGATTAGAAAGAAGCAGAGATCAAAGCAGAAGTCGCAGCAGAGAGAGGGAGCCGAGAGTGAGTGACCAGAAGTGGGAGATAGAAACAAAAAACTCGTTTTCCATTGTGTCAACTGAAGTACAGGCTTACAGTCAGAGCATTGGGGCTGTCCAGCCAGCAGTTCTTACAGCTCCTGCCCCCTTTTACCCTCCAGAACCTGTTTATCCAGTCCCCCAGGAAGGAAACATTGCAGGACTGCTCATAAAACCCAATCAGGGGTATGAAGTTTACCCAAAGACATACCCTGACCAGCAGCCTGCTGTTTGGACTGCTCCACCACCTACAACCATAGACATTTCATCTTTGCATGTAGTTCAGCAGCACTACCAGACTTTAGGCTACCCGGCTGATCAGTCCCTTGCACTTGCCCATCAGTATGTAGCTGGCGATCCTGCTGCTCAGATTGCCTACACTCAGACTTACACCCACAGTTCCAGTGCCTACACCCTTGACCCAAACCAGTCCACCTATCCCTATGTGTCTGGGAACCCAGCCTATGTTCCTACTTATCCAACTGGTGTTCCACCTGTGGAATATGGACATGATCTGTCACCTGCTGGTAATTATGCTCAACTCCACCACCATGCGTACAGCTCAGAGACATTCTCCCAAGGGTATCCAGAAGGAGCTGTGGTGCCTTCTACAGAGTTTTCATATGAAAGTGTGGCAGAAATGGAGGCCCATCTACAGGCAGAAATGCATCCAGATCCAAGAGAAGCAGCTCTTTTTGGAGACCTGCCTAGTTTTAGAAGACCAAGGAATTGCAAAAAACCAAAGGTATGCTTTAGCCACAAGTTGGCATCACTTTCAAAGTGCCTTCCTGGTAAAATATAAAGCTAATGGCTGGGCTTTATGTGTAGCATTAAAAAACTGCACCTTTTCCTTGTCATTTTTGAATACAAAAAGTTAGTTTTCAGGCAAGAGACGATGTTGTTTTCCTGATGTTAACACAAATTATAGGAAGACATATAAAATATATATATGTGTTAGTGTGTAAATACTGGCCTGAAAGCTTTGGAAACCATTCTGCTTCTTGTTCATGAGTTTCCATTCCCAGACTCTGCTAAAAGGGAAGCAGTAATTAATGTTAAAGCTGCTAATTTTTGTCCCAGTGTTGGATTCCTAGTTTGTAAAGAATAAAGTTATAATTTAACTGTTTTGATTATAGTGGTCTGATTGTACATATTGTGGACAGCTGTGCATGCTACAGGGGAAGAAAGTGATTACAGATTTTAGACTAATTATTCTTAAAGATGCTGGTCTACTTCAGTTGGTATGTCATAAAACAAATTGCTCCAAACCATTCAATGTATGTGCGTACATAAATTGTTGGTTTTACCACAGGTACCACTTCTTCCAACACCAACACATGTTCTTCCAAAGTTGCAGACAGACAAAAAAAAAGAGACAGCTGATGACCAAAGCTACAAGGCAGACAGTGCCATCAGTACGGTCGTTAGCACCGAACCAGACTTTGCGACATCCTCGCTTGCTGAGCCAACATTTGAAACCTCTCATCTGGGAGAGGATGTGCCTGTTATAATTGGCTCCCAGTCATCCACTGTGAGAGATGCAGGGGATGAGAGAATAGAAAAAGACAATGATGAAGTGGTCTCTTCCACAAACCCTTCATCTAATGATTCTTACGACTCTGCCAACCAGTTTAGTGGCTCAGAAAGCAAACCAATGAAGGTGAAATCTCGTTGGCGTCGCAGCAGTGAAGCAGAAGCTGTGGTGGAGGCCACCTCGTCTTGCATGCTCTTAGAATCAGTTTCAAAGCAGCTGGTACATGAACCTCGTGAGCTTGTGGTACAGGCTGCTGGGAAAGAGATTGGAGGGGACCAAGATTTTGATTCTTTGCCCCCTCCACCGCCTCCTCAGAAACGCATGAGAACAGACACAATGGAACAGTTACAGGATAAGACTGCCACTGATGCCTACCCTGTCTTTGAGGTTATTACTGAAAATATTCATCTGACACAAAGGTGAATGAAAACAGGATAATTCCTTTCGTTTTATTTTGCTGTGGTATGCATTTTTGATGATGGTCAAGGCAGGATGTGCTCATCTTCTTTAGCTTTAGCTTCCTTAGTCATGGGCTTTAGCCTAAATAGCAAATTAAAAAAAAAGTAAATCAAAGTTGACAATATTGTTTATGTATGTGTCTCTAACTGCAGATGTTATGCAATGGACAGGATGCATGATTTTATCTCCTAGCCATTATGTAACATTTATTGGATTTGATTTTTACAGCTTTATCATGTGTTACTACATGACTGGAAAAAGTAACTTACTCTCTTTACTTTCTGCTTAAAGTATTACACCTGAAAAAACAAATGATTGGGTGTTCATAGTTCATAGTTCATCAGATGTGTTTGAAATTAGAGTTTTAAGTCATGATATAACTTCTTCCCTTCATGGATTTCAGATTTAGTCCATGCTTTTGTGATATTGTAGTAAAAGTATTTTTTTTATGCACCACTTAGTGTGTGTACTGATAACCATATATTTTTTGAACAGAAAGAAATCAAAAAGCATGAAACGCATGGTGTGTGACTGCACCACATCAAAAAGTGACCGAGCCATGGGTATACCAGGATGTGGATCTGACTGCTTAAACAGAATGCTTATGATAGAGTGGTAGGTGGATTTTGATATGATGCTCTATGGTAGCTTGAGTAGTTATTGTGTTTTCATTCCTGCTTGCAGTTTTGGAGGGACAAAAATCAAAAGCAAAATAAGGATAAAATTCTGCATTTCTCTTTTGTTCTAATAAAGTACAACACAACTTTATTTATCCCCCGAGACAATTCAAAAAGTAAGTAACCATTATTGCAATGATATTAAATCAAAAATTTGTAAAGCATATACTCACACGCCTAAGGAGCATGCTTTTAGTGCCTAAGAACAAGAACAATACATGGACAGCATACAACAGATAGGAAAACAAGCAATTAACATATGAAATATAAAAGAATAAACAACAGTACTAACAAAGAATAAAATCAAATACAGAAAATGCTAAGAAGAACCAAATAACAAGAACTGAAAGTAACACGATATTGCAAAAGGAAGATGAACAGGAAAGGGTGGGAAAAAGGACTAGCATGGTGGGAAAGAGTGTTAGGAGTAATTCTCTGTCTTAATTCTGACTTGGTTGCTTGGAAGTTTTTTTAGGCATTTGCAAAAAATAAAATTTATTTCTGCAGTGGCTCGAGATGTCCCTGCCTTGACTACTGCACCAACAAGAGATTTCAAAAGGTAGACACTTCAGTAAATAAGAATATGCTGTTGCATGCTCATTCATAAATATTTTGTTACTCCATGCCACTTATGCTTTGTGAATTATATATTTATTTTGTGGTATTTACTAGTTTTATCAGTAGCACAAAAATTTAAAACCTTGAAGTAGTGCTGAACATCACATAAATTAAATAATTGAGCATATTAAAAACTGGTGAATAGTATTATGTAGGAGAGCATCATGCTGTAATGGTTTTTATGTAGTTGGATTTTTTTCCAGAAACAATACTCCAAGACTCAGGCCTTTAATGCTGGTGTTGGCAAAGGTTGGGGTTTGCAGGCTCTTGAAGATTTGACTGAAAAGTAAGAGCCCAAGTTATTATGCTATTCTTCCCATGTTTCTTTTACCTCTTCTGTATCATTTACTCAAATCGTTTGGTAGAAGAATTTCTATTATACATCAAAAACAGTTGAGGTACCATGTCTTAACTATCTTCTCTTAGAAGTTTTCCATCAAACTCATTCAGGTTGTAAACTCTGTTATAACTGTAAAAACATGCATTCACATTTGTATGTATATTTTTTTTTAATCTGTATGTGAATATTTACAGCATAGCCATATGTTTAACTTTCTTTTAAAAAGCCCTTTTTAAAAGTTTATTTCTCATCCCTATTCCCCATTCCTTCCGCCAGTTTTGCATTTTTATCAGCTGACCAGGCTTTAAGTGTTCACATTATATAAGACTGTTTCTGCCATGTTTTGTAGAACTGATAGAAAGCCATTTTTGACAGTATGCTGTGCATTTTGTTTATTTGATCACCACAATAAATTTACTTTCTGATGCATATTCACTCCATTTTAGATTCTGTATGTGCATTTATTAGCAGGGTAGACTGAAACCGTTCGAACTCTTGTGTACTGTTTGACACTACTATTGTGTTGATATGACATATCTCGCATGTGACATATCAGTGTGTGTACCAAATTTAGGCAATTATGTGCCTACTTTGTTGCCATTTGGATATGCATTAGCACTTGCACTGGGCACTGAATTGTGTGCATTATGATTACTATGTATCTGCCTAGCGTTGTCTCTGAAATAGTTTGATACATAGCTGTAGACACTGCCTAAGCATGATTGCCTTATTATGTGTTATCTTTATACTGTTATCCTTTTGATGCAGTGTTGTATACAACATTCTCTTTTTCTACCTTGTACTTCAGTTTGTTGCTATGTCTTTGTGTAATTGTTGATGTTTGATTTGTGTTTGAACATATTTATATATATATTTTAATCTGTATTTTGGTGGTACTTGTTTTGTAAAGTTCATTAAGTTGACTGTGTGGTTGAGAAATGCACTATATATAAATATGCTTATTATTTATTGATACAGAGGAGCATTTGTGATGGAGTATGTGGGAGAACTACTGGACTATAAAGAATTTGTGCGTCGTACAAGACAGTATGCCAAACAAGGCTTAAAGCATCATTATTTTATGGCCCTAAATGCAGATGAGGTCATAGATGCTACCTTGAGAGGAAGTATCTCTCGTTTCATGAATCACAGCTGTGATCCTAATTGTGAGACCCAGAAGGTTTGTAATAAAGTTTTTGTTCTTAATGATTGTAAAGAAAATTATTGTTTGTGTTATATACTTGCCAAGAAATTGGAAATTATATGTGAGAAGTTAGGAAAAAAGTATTTGAAATAATAATGGCAATGAATTTCATCTAGTAGTAAGAGAAGGAGCAACTAATAAAATGAATAAGAAGGTTTAAAATTAAAGGTTTATTTAGACATGCATAAGATTTACACTTAATATTTTTAGTGGACTGTTAATGGAGAACTGCGAGTGGGATTCTTCACCAAGAAGCCAGTTAAAGCTGGAGAGGAGCTGACATTTGACTATCAGTTTGAGTTTTATGGGTAAGTGCTCATTTGTCACTCAAGACGGCAAATTCACAGATTCTTGATATAAAGGATTTTACTGAGGGTACAGTGCATACCTTAAATCACTTTAAAGATGAACAAAGTAGGAAAATGTATGTGGTCTTGAAAAAAATACGGCAGACAGAAATACAATTAAAGCAGTTACAAATATGTCTACAGTGAACCTCAGAAGTGCTTCTGTGGGGCAGAGAAATGTAGAGGCTTCATTGGTGGCCAGAAGATATCTCCAGTCAAAAAGAGGAAAGACAAGACAGCTGAAAAACGCAAAATGGAACTCTTTGAAGATGAGATGGTTCGTGATAAATGTTAAATTGCCTTGTGTATTGAAGGTGGGAGGGGAGAAAAAAAGACTTTGGATTTTTAGAGGGATCAGCTGACAGCAGTGAGTCATGCGAGGACAAATAGAGTGTGTGCATGTGTGTGTAAATAAGTGAGATAAACACTGGTGCATGTGCTTGTGCGTATTAACAGCATTTCATTTTACCATGATAAATGGCAGTAAAAAAAAAAAAATGAACTTCATATTAACATACTGCCCTTGGGGTTGACATTCTTCTAAAAGGACTAAAACCAGGTGGTAAGGTGATACATTTGGTGATCTTGTGTGGTGTCTTGATCTGTAAAATGAGATCACAAACAGTATAATTGTTGAAAAGGGACCTTGGCCATTTAAGAAAACCATTTTTCAGTAGATTTGCATCCCTTTGACCATTTAATTGATGATTTAAATGTTCTCAGCCCCCCCCCCCCTTTTTTTACGATAAAAAAAGACAGCAACACAAAGTACAGTACAAAAATGTGCATGTACTCAAGACTTTGGATCCTGACAAGACAAGATCCTGCATAATCTTCAATGAGTACTTACCAGTCCTCATCAGAAGGATTTTTACAAGGCTATTTAATGGTTGTGTTCATAGGGTTCACATCCTGAGAGCATTAGTTGCAGTTTTTGCATTTTTCAGAGCCTATTTCATATGCTAGAATTGTTCTTCTTTATCGCGAGTGCTGTTTAATGTTAGGTTTATTTTTACATGATGTGCGACCATCAGGATCCACCTCTAATAGGACTAGATATCCCATTAACCATAACTTGTGTAACCTTACTTCCAAATGGAATATACCTACTTACATGACATAGAATATACCTTCTTTCCTTTGGATTCATAAGACTGTGCTGATTCAAGATGGATTGATGTTGTCCATTTCAACATACTTTGAACTTTAATTATAATTTTCTCCCTACCTTAGTTTTTTTTATAAGAAAAAAATTGCTTGAGATTTGTATGTATTTGAATGTTAAGATGAGGAGCAAGGTCCAGCAGCCTAAGAGTTCACAAAGCATCATACTCTTTCTGCCTTTTGAATGTTAAATATGGCCTTGTATTATTTTCCATGGTCACCATTCATGGAAGTTTTGAATTATGCCTAAAGAATATTTTTAAAATATTATAAAACTGAACTGTTAAACAGAAGAATACTTTACTGTCTTATTTCTTTGATGTGACGGTAATTTTCAGCTTGATGAAGACATCCAACACATGTGCCAACTGAAGGAAGGCATGAGGAACAAAAAGCATGTGCTGGAGGTGTGCCGTCTGATGGTGCGGGCAGAAAAGCAGGAACATCGCCTTGCCATTCTCCAGATCATCCAGGTACTTGTTATACTAGCAGTGCTGAGAATTTGCTTCCTTCTTCATGAGCAGTTCCAGTCTGGTGGGTTTTTTTTTTTTCAGAGGTAAAACATTTGTTGTCGAAGGATTTGGAACATTGAACTGAACAGTAATATCTTGCAGCATTTAAGCCTACAGCCCTGTTATTTTTGGCTCACTTAATTTCATTTTCATATTGCTTGACAGCTTTGTTTTATTTAAGGTCTTAATGCCATGGCTCATCAGATAGACAGATTTTTTTTTTTTGAAAGGCCTGAAACATTTCTCTTCCATTTCAGTAAACATTTAAAGGAAATTGTTTTTTCATTGTTAACGGAGCAGGGAAATGGGGTGTTTTGTTTTCTTTTTAAAAAATTTCCAACAGAGGTGTGACTCGCTTTGTCTATTGCGTTGACTTTCTCAGTAATGTAAGAAACTTCTTTATTCTTTCTTGTCTATGCTCCCAGCACTTCAGGCATAAATTTGACAAATTGTAGAGTAGCATAAGTGATTGATTTTCATGTGAGAAATTTGTGTGTGACTGTTCATGTATTAGTTTGATTCCTTTTAAGCCTTGTGTTTCTGCAAAATCAAATGCACCTCTACAGATTTTTTGTTGCTGTTTTTTAGCTAGAGAGGTCAGGGCAAAAAGAACACATTTAATTGCATAAAGTGTTTTTCTCCCATGATATTTTTATCAGTCAGAATGTATATGCATTTAGAAAGCCAGTAAAGGGGAGATTATGCCAGGATAAAATTTAAAAAAAATAATTCTGTTTATTTTCCCTATAAAGGTTTTACCTTTAATCGTGATAGTTTGTGTAAGATCTACAATACAATATCAGCTGTGAATGCCCTGTAGAATTTAAAGAGGGAAGTGGGTGTCAGGTGGGATCTTTCAATGTCACTGTAGCCACAAGAAACTCTCAGCCATATTTTCTGACACTACCAGATCATTTGACAGCCCAGCGTGAGGTTGTGCTGGTTCAGCTGCTACCAGTGAAGCATGTACGAACTGCGGAGCAAGCAACTAACTACCTGCGAGGACTATGGCATTCATGAGATTGTCCTTAACGAACAAGATACCTGGCAAATCTTTCCAAGAATACAGTTGGAGAACTCACCTGGTCTTGGGCACTGTTGCGGCACTTGAGAATTGTCTGATGGGCAGCGCAAGGTGCAACTATTTTGGGGAACTTCCACTGGACCCTATCATCATTTTCACTGGCTTGGGTGTTGACATCGTGAGCACGACAGGAACACACAGACATTGCAAGTGGATAAAAGATGGGAAGTGGTAATATTTGTGCATGTGCTGCCTTATTACTGTGGAGTAGAATTAGCTGCTGCAGCAGCAGTTGCTCCTGACATCTTCAGCTTGGTGGAATGTGCTGGTTTATAGCAGCTTTCAGCAGGAATGTGGCTGAGAGTTTCAGTGGCTTTCACTAACTAGCTCCCCTTTCTCCATAATATTCTA
This sequence comes from Pomacea canaliculata, assembly GCF_003073045.1. Classification (NCBI taxonomy): domain Eukaryota; kingdom Metazoa; phylum Mollusca; class Gastropoda; order Architaenioglossa; family Ampullariidae; genus Pomacea; species Pomacea canaliculata. The sequence continues at coordinate 32,563,724 of NC_037590.1, read as the reverse complement.
GTGGTCTTTGAAAAAAAACTTTTTTTTCTTCGGTGAGGATAAGAGAACGGTTCAAAGTATTAATGTAAAGTTTCTGATAATTTAGTAACATCTTGAGGCATTTATTTATGCACTTTTTAAGGTAAGCTTTAAACTACGAAAAATGGCCTTAAGTTAGTTTGCAAAGTGTATTAAATATGATGTTCTGTAGGATGTTATGTGAATTTTTTTTTTTAAAACATCTTGTACATCTTGCAATGATCTTTAAACTTTTCAGTCTAAAAGTATTAGAGACATGGTTTTACAATGTAAATTAGTTTTAAAGAATAGGTTTTAAAGAATTGTTATAAAGGACATGAATTACAATTTAACATTTTCAAAGTTTTGTTATTCATTTTGTGCTTCGAGAATGCCAGAAGTGTTGATGAGGTGTGGTCAGTATAATGCATGTGTGTGAATGTTTGCATCTGCACATATGTGCATGTGTGTGCATTGAAATCCTTGCAGATCATGTTACAGATATAATCAAAGCTCCCATGAATTCTCTGGTCTTTAGAGTTGTAGTACTTTCATATGTCACTGTCAATTACAGTTCACAGTTATAAAGAACTATCAAACACTGTAGTTTATGTTAATAAAAACTTAAATGCAGTATTTTTGCTACTTCCAGCTATAAGATAGAGAGTGCCCAGCTTTTAGAAAGGATGTAGTCCAAACTGGTGCATGAATCTAAAGTACTGTGTACCTCGAGTAGATACTGTTGATATCTAAAAGCTGATTGCACACTGTAAAGAGATGGGAATAGTTTTAATTTGCTACAGTCAAAAATCTGTGTGCAGGATTTTTGAGCCATGCAGTTCTGTAATGACCGAAAAATTTCAGCCTGCATAAATAGTCTTGTATCAAAAAGGAACAAATGCTATTGAAGCCTGTTGTTATTAAAACAATGTTTAAAAAGTACCTAGATAGCTGGGTACAGAATGTTGTTTGCATATTTAAGCAGAAGCGATATATACATTCACACAGTCCATCCGAATAGCAAGTTAGGTGTTAGTCTGGTGTCAGAAAGTCAAGCTGAGAATTTTGTAAAATAAGAAAATATTAATTAGAAAAGTACTTTGTTTCAAGGTAAAACTTTAATAATGATTGCAATTGTCGGGTCTTGAAAGTCCATTAGGTCAGTGGTTCTCAAAGTGTGGTACGCGGACCACTAGTGGTCCGCGGGCATAGGTCAGGTGGTCCGTGGCTGCAGTCGTCATGTCAGCAAAGTAATGTTTAAAGTGATGCATTCCTCGCATTAACATTTTAATTACAAAGAACAATGTCAACTTATTACTATACTACTGTCACAAAAGGACATTTAGTTCTGAATTGTAATGAAACAAATGCAGCAATTTAAATTTGAAATTCATAGTACAGAGTGATTTTTATGCCTTGGTAGTCCACTATATTTTTTACTTAAGTAAGCGGTCCAAAATACTTTGAGAACCACTGCATTAGGTGATGAGGATAAGCTGATGACAAGGGAGAGAAAATAAAACAGATTCATTTGACTGGTTTTTCAACAAGAATGGCACTAAGCACATGCATTACTTCAAATCTAGATGCATTGTCAGCTAGGTCTGATGGCACAATAGTTAAGTATTGTGAATAAAAAGAGATTTAGATATCCTAGGTTCAAATCTTGTCATGTGCATGCTGTTCTGTCTCACCACGAGGCACATATTTGGCCAACTGCTTATTTGGCATAAAATAAACTTAAAGATTATATTAATGAACAAAGTTAAGCTACTGGCAAGAATTGATATGATGAAATCCAGGATATTTTCAAGAACTTAATGACCAGAAAGGATTAACACTATTGTGCACTCTGGCAACGATGCGTGACCTACTTGAATATTCCTAATGTACTGTTAATTAATACAAGTGGATAATAAATAGCAGATTCTTCGATTGTGTATTTAATAAAGACATTCAAGAGTATTATCTTTTAAAGCTTATAGCTCGGTTTTCTGCATATGTTGTAATAAAGATCTTAGGTAATCTCATTTAAAGGCAGAGGGAAAAAAGTCATTCTTTGAATAGTCTTTTTCAAGATCCTTAATATTTGAGTGCATGTATTTTTATACCAATTGTTTTCGTATTTTTAATGAGGGAGGAAAAGAAGGGAATGTGTGAAGATTCTATGATCAGTTCCAGCGAAAATTATTATAGAGAACTGTGAGATGGATAGGATTGTTTTATTTAAATTTCATGTTACAAAAATGCTAAACCATGCAGCATGAACAGTTGCATTTCTGCAGACAGCTGAAACGAGTGGGGGGATTTGAATTAAATGTAAGCAGCAAAAGTACCTGTAGTAAGCACATAGTTTAGATCCCCATGCAGCATTTCTAATGAAGTTCACATCAGTGGTCCTCCCCACTAACCCCTCCCCCAACCCTCCTAGTTTATACTGAGCAGATTCTGCAATGAACTACTCATTTCTAACCAGTTAGTTTAATGGCCTGCCATTTAATGTGTACAGGCACCTCATAAACTTGACAACAATAGATCAAACCTGTAAATTTAAAGCTTAAGGTGCGTGCCAGTAAATCTATTTTCTCAATGGCATAATCAAACTTTGAGCATGTGTTGCAGATGGCTTATTGGGAAAAAAAATTAAGAAAGTACTATGAATGATGCTGGCCTCTCTAGGTGCTGACTACCATTTTGCATGATCTGTGACTGGTTATGGCGATAGAAACAAAATAAGAGGAGTGCATTTGTGTTTTGACAAAGTGGTTCACTATGCAGATAATTTTGCCTTTTTAAAAATGTGTTTTCTCATCTGGGTAAATTTTCTTGAGTATAAAGGCACTAGTCATTCCTTTCCTAGACTTTAGTCTTTTTTTAATGGGTTGGGGAGGTACAGTGTGCACCTTTAATTTTCAAATACCTTTCAGCAGGAAATGTGTCTTTTAGTGACAATCTCTTAATTTTTTTCCCCTCATAGGACACAACAGAGATGAATTGTTTGAGCTTGTTCCTTGGTTATCATGGACTACCCTTATTGTGGAGCTGGATGATGGATATAGGATCTAGTGATTCAGAAGAAGATAAACTTTTAAAAAGACAGGTAAATTGTGCAAGTATGACCATTGACAAATTGCCTGCCATAGGTATCATGAAAACATGAAGATGTGTGAAGGAGGGGGCAAGGATTGGGTAAACTGGGGGAGATTTGCTAAGTGTTCAGTTGTGTGTGTGAGTGTGCTTAGCTGCATTTGATCTATATTTTTATCACTTCATTTGGCAATATGTTGTTCATTAACTGTACATACTGTCATCTTTATGTTATGACATAAATTTAAATACAAAGAATTTTGTAAAAGATAAAATTAAATAAATTCCATTCCACATTAAAAATGTGTATATTTTCTCTTTTTTTTATTGTCATGCAAACAAGTGTGCGGATGAGTAGGTGATTTAGTCTTGAAATTCTACAAAACGGATTTTATGCATTTTTATGTTATGTGTTAGGTCCTGCAAGTCTTAAGCATGCTGCCCATCAGCAACAAGACTATTCTCAAAGAGAGTAAAATTATGCCCATCGTGGAGAAGTGGGCCCAGCTTTCTCAACCTCCGCCACCTCCACCTCCAGAGCAAGAGGCAGATTCTGTATGTGAACCTCTCCCGCTACCAGTTCCCCCCAATAAGCCAGTCATTTCTATCCTTGCCTGTAGTAAGGAATATAAAGAACCTAAAACTGGCAAGAAAAGAGTGACATTTGCTGATGAGGCCACAAGTTCAGACAGTGACTTATCAGACACTCTTAAGATATCTTCAACCTCTACAAATGGTGATCAGTCTGTTGATAGTTCTGTTTCTACCTCCAGCTTGCCAACCATTAGTGAATCCAGTGCTAATGAGGATGGTAAAAATGATGAGAAAACAGAGGTGGTGAGCTCACTTGAGGGAGACAGCTTGCCAAGCTCTGCTACCTCTTTAGATCCAGAAGACCCCAAACTGAAAGAGGTTTACAGTGCAGAAAGTGCAATGGTCACAACAGAAGCTGATAAAGAGAAGGTTGAGGCTCCTGTTACAAGACGGAGATCAGGTAGGAGGTCGCAGACACCTTTAGGTGAAGCTAAGGAGAGTGAAGGCAGAGTGTTGCGTAGTAGCAAAAGAAAGTCTCGTGAATCTGAAGAGGGCAGTGAAGTAGTGGATTCCACAAGCCAGCGGCAAGAGCTAGGCAAAACTGAAGCAAAGGCCGAATCCGAAGGAGTACTGGAGAGTGCAGGATCATCTGCAGAAGCAGATGCAAGTAGTACTAGCAAGGAGAGCACAATTAAGGCAGGAGAGGATTTACCACGTGTGCCTTCTGCTGATCTGCATCCTTCTCAGGAAAATGGGGACAGCCTGGACAGCA